>NC_142310.1:13161136-13482954 GCF_054855325.1 Carica papaya
AAGTACATTTCTGAAAACAAATTAGCTTGTTTGAGTCCCCAATTGTTCTGAAAGCTTCCCATTTTTGTCATTTCTTTTGTTATTGGATAAATTATTGTGATACCCACACATACTCTTGGAAGTTGAACTAATCAGACACAATTCTAGCAGGGTTCGTCCCGGGCTAGAGCAGACGCAAAGAAATAGAACAGCAGGGTCAAACATTTGGAAGTTAATTCTGTTAACAGAAACAACCCAACCAGCAACCACCAATATAAACATAGAAGTATGATTCAGTAGAATCCATTTTATGTCCTCAACAATCAGAAATCATACAAAAACATCAGACAATATAGCATCTGCTCATCTCTTATTTAGCTTATTTGCTCCTCCTTGTCATCTTTTGCCACATCTAAACTTTAAAAGCACCATAGACTAAAGGGTCTACAACCTGAGTAATAAGCATGTGGAGCACGAAGTATGATGAAAAATGGTTTGCATGAAAAAGAGAAAAGCTCAGCCTAAATGCAAATATGAAAGGACTGCAAAGAGAACCAGAAGAAAAAGAAGCAGACACCATCTCCAATGCAAACAAAATCCTTTAGTAGCCTGTTTCCCTCAACTCTACAATTTGTCTCAGATCCACTGATGCTACAGTTTCTTCTTTTGTGGATTATTCTAATGCTTCCTTTCTTAGACCATGTCTTTCCTTAGAAATCTTAATGACAGGCAAGTTGACAGTATTTCTTTAGTTCAGTTACATTTTTCTTTGGATTTTCTAATAACATTGACCCTTGAATCTAGTCTTTGGGACCTTCAAGCCTTTATACTTAGAAATCCTTCTTTGTTTTCAACTTGCAATCCTACTTATAATTAAATCTTCAATAAATATTTTTGGAAGGTTCCTGCTCTCTCTAAATTTAAGGTTTTTGTTGACTGCAGTTTGTTTTAAGTTGAATACTAATAATTTGCTCCAAGCCTGTCCACTGAATGTTGCTTTATCACCTGGGAATTATGTTGTGTTTTAGAGCAACAGAAACTCATAAATCTGATTTTGCATCTTGAGTTATGTGTTTTAGGTGTTTCCTGGGCTTCTCTTGATGCAACTGAGGGTTTTTTCTTTTTTTTTATACTTTGGAATTAGTATATGAGAAAAGAGGCTAAAGCACTTCGGCACGGTTCTTTCTTTGATGATTATGGGGGATTTGACTTGAAAAGAAACACAAAAGTTTTCAGCAATTACTCTTCGCCATTTATGATTCTTTAGAATAAAGTAGTCTTTCTTGGCCTCCCTTTGTGCTAAGATGCATGGGCACTTATGAGAGTCATTTTTGTCTTCTTTATATAGAGATTGGTTAGCTATCCTTTCCCAAGATTCATTTTCCTTCTTCTTTTTTGTATTTTTCCTTTTTTCTTTCTCTAAGTAATGATATTTAATCCTCCTTTTTCTGTATCATTCTTCATTCTTCCTTTTAAACAGGATTTCTTCTTCTATCCAAAAAAAGTTTCAGCTGACTCCTTTGGTAGCAACAACTATCATTCCTTAAGAGACACAACAAGAAACCTTGATCCATTGGGAGCCTCTTTCACCAGCAGATGCTACTTGGAAATCATTCCTATAGCTGCTCGCTACCCACCTTCGTGCTTGAGGACAAACACTGTCTTAAGGAGGAAGCGATGTTGAGTCAAAACAGGTCAATATTAACAGCTAATGAATATGAAGCAATCCAGGTGGCTCCTTTTTATTGGCAAGTTCACAAACACTCTAAACATGAGGAAAAGAAAACCAACCAAGTCAAGGAGTGAAACAGATACCTGCTTCCTTTGAATATCCATAGTTTGTCGTTATTTGTTTAGTTTTCAAAGAAAACCAACCAACCAAGTCCTAGTTTTATGCTAATTTTAGTTTTCTTTATGTCCAAATTTGTTGTAGTAGTTTATTTCAGTTTCCTCTTTCATTTTATGTAAGTTTAGGGAGTTCTGCTCAGTAAGAAGTTACTGCTGTCATTGATGATAAAAATCTCCAGTTTGATATTAAGGCAAGCAATATTTGTTCATAAATTGCTGGGTTTTCTTCCTAAACTCTGAGTTTTTCCTAAATTATCATACCTTAGGGTCTCTGCAATCAAGCCTTACTTTCTGTAGCAGTAAGAAAGAAATGAAGAAAAATTGTTAAAAACTCTAATTCCCTCTTGATTATCCCATCCCTAGACCCATAACTCAAGCCTCAACCAGGTAACCAAACTCCATCACTAGACTCATAACTCTAATCCTCCCTTTGATTATCTCATTTCTAGAGCCGTAACTCAACCCTTAGCCAGGAACCTAACTCAGAGAACCTTAACCAGGAAGGAAAGGAAGAAAAGTTGTTAAAAACTCTAATCCCCTCTTAGATTATCCCATTTCTAGATCCATAACTTGATCCTTAACCAGAGAACCTAACACTATTTCTTAACTCTCTGAAAATTTAATGTACAAGCCCATTGTTTCTTGAGCTCCTAATTTGGAAGCCTCATTAGATCAATTAGCAATGAAGTACTAACTTCCTCATTAGGATGCTAGCAAGCAAAATGTTATTGTTTCCATTATAAATTTTTTCTCTTTTCGTGATCCTATATGGTCTAATATATTCTTGAAATGAGAAATACAAAGATCAAAAGGTTCACCTTGGTTGCTTTGTTTTATATGCCCTCTAAAGCAAAAAAAGGAATGTATATCCTGAATACAATTTTTCAATGATAACAATGACTTGAAACTTGTTGTGTAACCGAATCTTGCTCAGGGAAAACTCACGTACTTCCAAGAGTATGAGTTATATAAGACCTTTGACAGAGAATTCACTTCAGTAACTAAGTGTTCAATAAAATTAGTTGATGAGAAAATTGATAGAGGGGAAAATTGACAAACCGTGGCCCCATATTATGTAACAACTTTGCAGCAGAATACATGTCAACAGTTGTCTCAAGTGGAATGCCACCAAGTAAAGCAGATGCCTCTTTGATATTTGGGGTTATTATGTCTGCCAAGGGAAAAAGCTCCTCGCTGCATTCAGGAACAGAAACCACAAATTACTCCATGAGGTGAACTTTGAATATGGGTATAGAAGAAAAGATGAAAATTTACCCAACTAACAGTTCTGGTAGCTTATTCAGGAATTCATGCTATAATGTGTAGGAGTTTTCAAGTTGCAACCAAGCCCACGTCTCAGCTATAATCAATATGGCAAGACAGGTTTTGGCTACATATAATTTATAAAGTAAGCTCTAAGAAGGATCTGCTCCTCAGAACATTCTCTATGGCTGTCATTAAGGATCAAGTTGCCTTTCCCTGAGGATGCTAAGAGATTAGATATTCTTATTGTCTGCACAAAACTGAATGTGTTCAGTTACTTGATGTTTCTATGTTGCTTGCTAGACAGGATGGAAAGACTAAGAAAGATGATAGGAAAGCTCATACAGGACAAAGAGAGCTTGAACAAAAATACTTAAAGAAATTTCTCAAGAATCAATATTGAAGATTTTAGATCTTAATAATCAAATCAATAACTCTATTGAACAACAATCATTATCAGTCTACCAAATAGTTAACCAGCTTTTATTGCCCGAAATAAAATGACAAAAAAACTAAACACATAACCACCCCTAATACCCGAAATTCTGCAGCTATCCTGCTGCTGCCCAGCCACCCTTCGTAGCCAGAAAACACCCAACATAACTCTATTTTGCAAGATCTGTTTTCTGCCGCCATTGCTCTGTTTTTCCGAACTCTTGTTTCAGCCACCACTGCTCTGTTTCGCCTCTGTTTTGCTCTGCCCGGTGCTCTGTTTCTGGTCCAGCTGGTGCTCCATTTTGACTCTGTTTCTGCGGACCTAATCTGCTGCTTTGCTGTTCTGTTCCATGTGTCTGTTTTTGCTCTGTTTTGCTCTGTTCTGCACAGCCACAAAAGCCTTTGTTGGGCTCTGTTTTTCAACATCCTCTGTTTCGTGAGAACAAGTGGTCCGTTCCACTTCGTTCCCGGCCTTCATTGCTAGCCGAGTATAGCCAGCGGCACACAACCAGCTGTGCACCGACCAGCCACTCCCCTTGGATTTATAGTTACACAACCTTCGTTGCTGACTATTGGACTGTAGGCCTTGATTGCTCCAACTTCTTTATCACGCCTAAAATTACATCACCAATCACTGGCACTAATCTCGATATGGCAACTATACAAAACTGAATTGGAGAAGAGTCTGCTTCATATATTAGTGAATTCAAAGTAGAGACTACGAGGTTAAGGACTCTGACTTGAGTATCTAGAGAAACCTACAGGTACTAATTTATTCACACAGTCAAGGACTCTTAATATCTCACATGGATTAAATGCCTTAAATAAACCCTTTGCAGCATCCTTAGATTATAGACTAGGAGCCACATATCACATGACCAACTCTTCCAAGTACTTTAACACCTATGTCCCACATTCTAATAATAAGAAAATAGTTATTGGTGATGGTTCACTGACTACTATAACAAGAGTTGGAACTATAAAGATTAGTGTCCACTTTATACTTACTGATATGTTTCGTGTTCCTAATTATGCACAAACCTTCTTTCAATGACCAAATTATCACGACTTCAATTGTAAACTAATTTTCTCTTCATCTCATTGTGAATTTCAGCACCAGACCTCAGGATTGATGATTGGACATGCTGAGACACGGAATGGGTTGTGCTTCTTGAATGCACCTGAGATGCCATCTTCCGCTCTCTCAACTAATACATTAGACAAAACATGGTTACACCATAGACGATTAAGACACTCTTCCTTTTCTATTCTTAAGGTTATGTTTCTCTTCTCATTTAAAATTTCAATAATGAGAATTTATACTGTGATGTATGTGAACTAACAAAATATAAAGAAGTAATTTCGTTCAAGTAATAGAAGAAGCAATTTTCCTTTTACGTTAATTCATAGTGATGTTTGAGGTTTGTCAAACATTCCCAACATTTCTAGAGCTGAATGGTTTATTTTTAGATGATTGAACACGAATGACCTAAGTCTTCTTACTAAAATCTAAACTTGAAGTGAGTGATGTCCTTCCCTAATTTCACAATATGATTAAAACTCAAGTTGGGATAAAAATCAAATGATTTCAAACTGACAACACCAAAGTCTACTTCAATCAAACACTATCATCCTTTTCTACAGTGAGGGGATTATTCATAAGTATTCTTGTGTTCACACTTCACAACAAAGCGAGGTAGCAAAAAAGAAAAATAGTTACTTACATCATATTACCTATGTCTTCTTGTCTCAATATCAGGTACCTAAATGATATTGGTGGGAGGCAATTTTGACTGTCACATATCTTTTTAACATGTTACCATCTAAGGTATTGGAATTTCATAGTCACATGGAAGTCTACTCCATATTTTTTTTCCAAAGGTAAGGGTCACAAATTATCTTATCCCTAGAGTCTTTAGGTGTATATTACCTATGTTCAGATACGTTAACATCAAAGGGGAAAACTTGACCCAAGACCCTTTAAGTGTGTATTTCTAGAATACTCCATCCACATAAAGGAGATTCAATATTATCACCCTCTTACCAAAAAGTTTGTTGAAATTGAATTCTTCTTTAGCCAACTTTATCTTTAGGGGGAGAATGTCGTAGAGATAAGGATTTAATCATGCTTGACATCACACTACCTTCCTCACCAAAAAAATGAACTCTCTCATTCTCAGTGTCAAAAACCCAAAAAATGAACCCAAGGTACACCAAAATCCAGATAATGAATTTGGATCAGAAACCATACAGGACCCATGATTCACTGAAGTGTACTCAAGGAGAAGAAACTCGAATCCTAAACCAAAGCAACTTCAAGTATCTGAGCACTGAGTGCTGGGAATGAGGAAACTTCTAATAACTCTTTATCTTTAGAAATATATTTAATTATACTCAGAAAAAGGACTAGTGAATATACTAAACATCCATTCTACCCAATTACAAACTTTTTGTTATTTGATAGATGCTCAACATATTACAAAAATTTCTCATAAGTCTAAATGCAGTGTCTATTGCTAATTCATTGTCTGAGACTTTATTTGGTAAGGAGTGAACAAATGCATGAGTGTTGAAATATAAATATTGAAAAGAGTACAGACATAAGAAGTGGTGGATTTTCCCAAGGAAAGAGACCTGTGGATGCAAGTGGCTATTTACCATAAAATACAAGGCTTATGGGGACCATAGAGAGATATAAAGTAAGATTGGCGGCCAAGGATTATACTCAAACTTATGGGATATACTAACAGGAAACGTTCGCACCAGTTGCCAAGATGAATATAATATCGTCCTACAATCCCTAGCCGCCAACTTTGATTTTGGTAGTTACTGCAATTTGATGTAAAAAATGCATTTCTACATTGAGACTTGAAAAAAAAAATCTATATAGAAATTCCTCCAGGATTTACCAAAAAGTAGGAGCAAATAAAGTGTGCAAACTAAAAAAATTACTTTATAGGCTCAAACAATTATCAAAAGTATGGTTTGGAAGATTTGCAAAGGTAAAGCCAGTGATAGCGAATAAGTAGAGTCAAGGAAACCAAACCTTATTTATCAAGTACTCATACTCAAGGGGAGTTACAGCTCTCCTTGTATAGGTTTATGATATTATTGGAACAGGTATGATGAAAAGGAGAGATTGGTGCTCAAGCATGCCTAACCAAAAAATTTGAGATTAAAGAATCAGAAAAATATAAAGTATTTCCTTAGAATAAAAGTGATTCACTCAAAGGCCGAAATTTTCATCTCACAGTAAAAGTACACAAGTAATATACTAAATGATAGGTGAACTGTTATACAAAGTGGTTAGCACACCAACCATAAATTGGGATTAGATGAGGAAGACACATAAGTTTATAAGGAGATATACCAAAGACTGATTGAAAGACTAATATACTTGTCACACATGAGACAAGATATTGTTTATGCAGTAAATATGATAAGTCAATTTATGCACAAGTCTAACAAAAAAGGCATCTATAGGCTGCATATTGAAGTTACACTACCTAAAGGGAACACTAGGAAAAAGTATCATGTTCAGGAGAAACAAGTTACTTCTTGAAACCTACACTTAACGTAGATTATGTAGGATTAATAGTGGACAGCCACAGCCTATGTACCTTTCTTTGAGAAAATCTAGTCATATGAAGAAGTAAAAAACATAATGTGGTAGCAAAGTTTAATGCAGAGTCAGAATTTCAAGTAATGATACAAAAATATGTGAGGTACTATGGTTAAAGAAGGTTCTCAAAGACCTAAAGATTAAATGAGATGTCCTATGAGACTCTACTATAACAACAAGTCAATGATCAGAATTGCTCACAACCCAATACAACATCATAAAACTATGCATTTTGAAGTTGACAGACATTTTATCCAAGAAAAATTAAATAGGAGCATGATATGCATACCTTACATAGTTACCAACTCGCAACTTGCAAGTAATCTAGAATTTTAGACAACCATTGCCAACCGGAGAATGGACAATATTTATTTAATAGCTTGAGGGGAATGTTGGAAAGTATATGTTTTACATAATCAGGATAAAAGGTGAATTAGTAAAACACCCGTATATGTAATTAATTGTATGTTTCGTTTTATTACTCCAAGAATATAAATATATATAAGGCCTCCATATTCAGTAATAGATACTAGATTATGTTTTTCCACAATATATAAATATTACAATTACATAAATATATTTATTGTTGAAATATATTCATTCTAAGATCTAACTGTTTTGCATCATTCAACCCCACTTTGTTAAAACTAGACTTCAAGTTCAAAAATATTGAAATAGAAAGAGTATCAAAGATGGGACTTATATTCTTAACAAATAAAGCTTACAAAACTTGAAATTGTCATGAAAAAACTTGAATACTTCCAAATCAAAGATTCAAAAAATGTTTTGAACCAATTAAGAACGATGAGATCCATGAAAGGAAGAATAGCAAAACTTTCCTCATTATTGCTAGGAGCCAAAGAAGCATGTGAGGTAGAATCTTCACGATAGTTGGGGTCTCTTTCTTCTTAAAATCAACAAAAATAGCATTGTTTTTAACTTCAAAAATATCATTATTTATGACCAAATCAAGAGCTCCATCATTGGAAAACTCAACTTGATCAACGGGAATAACAATCTCTTCCCAGTATTTTTTAGGAAAATACATAATTTAGCCAAAGTATGATTCATATAACATTTTAGTCCTATATGTATTTCAATTTAGTCACCACATTTTAAGTTTGTTTTGAAAATATTGACTCAGTTACTTCTAAATAGAAGAAGCAGAAAAAACAGTCTTATTTGGGAACCAAAAAAAAAAGGGTTGACTTATAGTCTAGAGCAAAATTGAGAATAAGTTAAATTTAGGATAAAAATCAAAATCATAATTATTCATCTTCTTCGACGTTATTCACCATAGCAGCAGGAAAAACCAAGTTGGAACTGAGACAAGAAGAAGAAAATAAAACCCAAATCAAAATTCCGAAAACTTCTAAAGAAATCAAAACAAAAAACAAAATTCCACAATTTCCTAAGAAAACTTCTCTTCACTTTGTCTCTCTCTCCATCTTCATCACTCTCTGCTATTCACCAAAACCCTATCACCACCTAGAAATTTTAATTTAACTAAATTATAATCATAATCCACACAGATCTTAGAAGGCAGAAGCGAAGCTATCGGATCAAATTATGTTGCAATAATTATCACCAGAGCTATCATTAGTCAATAGAAGTATCTATTTCCCTGTCTGGATACCAAAAGAATGTTGTTCTAGTCTCCAGTCGAAGAGGGTATAGACTGAGAAAACTGGCCCCAGTCTATACCAATTAAATACATAAATATATAGAGGGGAAAAAAAAGAAACTAACCTACCTGCTCTCGTCTCTCACTTTTCAATTTTCTCCAAAAAAAGACCTCTGACTCTTTGCCTCTTTGCCGCACCTCTGCCCTCCCTAAACCATATGCATCACAATTCCTACACTCCTCCCATGCAAAACACCAAAGGCCCACAACCACAGTGCCTTAATGAAACCAAGTTGTCGTTGCAGCTCCACCACCACCAGCGCCAAAAGCAAGCAGCTTCCTTCTTTGCTCTCCTTCTGTAGCTGCTGGTTCCTCTTACACTATGTGTCGATGATTAAGTGCATATACATATGTGTTCTTTTTAGAAAATTATTTCCATCTTGAGTCATGACAATTATGATGTATGATGTATGATGTATGATGTTGATTTATGAGCGTGTTTATGGCTTAGACAAGATGGGTCTGGCAGTGTTATTTCATTTTTCACTAATTTCATTTTGTATATATATATATATATATATTATTGTGTATGGATATTGATTATATTCAATATTTATATTTATATTTATACTAATTTCTTTAATCAAGAGATATTTTAAAAAGTTGGTCCATCTCGATCAAACCAGACCCAGACCGGACTGGACTGCCAATGGTCCAATCTTTCATCTGGACCATCACCAATTTTTGGTCTTCGGTCCAGTCTGGTCCTATTCTGGACAGATGACCACCGCTATTGGTCAACGGTGGTGGTATCGTCAAATCGTGCTAGAAGCCATCTAAACCGTCACTAATAAGGGAAGCCAATGGAGAACAAAACTGCAAGCACTCTCCCTCTGCCACTACAAAAGGTATGGCAATATATTTATGCTGCACCAAGAGTCTTCAAATAAGTCAATCTGTCAAACAACATCCTGAATTCCTTTAGCAGTGATCAAAAGCACATGTAACTATCGTTGATCTCAGGATTCATTGAGTTCTATAATCATGATACGATCATTGAATCTACTTTATCTCACACATCAAATCTTGGATCTCCTTCCTTCAGTATCATTTCTAGGAGATGATTGAGTTTCCTTTTTCCTTTCAATAAGTTCAAAAAAATTAGGACCACCTAAGATAATTCATCCTGCCTATATGCTATCTCAACATTTTGGAGTTGTCCTGCAGGTCGATTGATGTGAACTTCCACAGCCTATCCAATATTTTTGAAAGATGACCTCCTCTTTGTTGGAATGATATCTCAGTCTCTTCTTCAAATGATCAAGTACCAGAGAGCTCCAACAAGGATCCTAGCAATTAAAGCAGTGAACATAGAATCCAAGTCCAATGATGGAGACAGCAACACAAGTCGCCACCAACTATGCAGCGATGAAGGCCACAGGAAAAAGAAAACTGATGAAAGTAGAGGAAACAATCTGCTAGGATCACCTTTGGCGTGTATGAGTACACACAGTGAGAATAAGCATGCACTAGGACGGATGTGTGTTGGAGCAATTTCAAGCAAATGATGCTGCAAACTTTATTTAAAAGCAAGAACAAGAGTATAAACAGCAAGAAAGTCCCAAAGAAATCCCCAAAGGAGTTAGGGCTCTAATACCATATGGAATTTGAGACTGGATTTTCTTGTATATTGAGAAGAAAGGTATCCATTTACATCAAATCAAATCCCATAAAAGCGGGACTTGCTAACATGTATCTTTTGGTTTTGTGAAGATTAATTTCCTCATATCTTATATTAAGGAATTTTCTAACACTAAGTATTGTTTGAGACAGAAAGTTTAACATAGTACTCCCTTCTGCCCTTTGCTTCCATGTTAGTTTCATCTTCTCACAAGCTACGTTATCATATATGAATAAATAAAACCTATCCCCTGGCTCCATGAACAGGGTTTTGCGCCATCCTAGAATTTGAAATTTTATTTTGAAAGATGTGTAGTTTGGGTAAAAGAATAACCAAAGTATGGCATTGACTAGTCAACTAGAAGTCGAATACCCAACCATATAACCATCATAAGGCCATTTAATCAAATGCTCATGCTGCCAAGTTGAGAGCATTACCAAGTAACAGCCAGCAATAAACTTTAATTTTTAAGAAGCACTTACATGATGAAGTTTTTGTCTCCAACTTATGGATGATGCAAAAATAAACCATGTGACAGAAAATGTTAATCCAGAAAAGCTTCACTGTACCAAAATCCAGAGAGAATCGATGGATCAGCCAGCACATCTCCACTTGTAGATACCATAACAGGATCAACAACCAAAGCTGCCTCGAATCACCAGAAAATTCAACTCAAAAGCTGCCTAAATAAAGGAAAAGAAGAAAACGGTTTGTTCGCTGCATACCTCTAACAGGGAACTTTATAAGATTCTGATTAAGAACCTTGATTATGTTAATGGAAGGCAGCATTCCTGTTTTCACCTACCCCAGAAAATCACAAGTTAGCAGTAATTCTACAGAAACTATCTTTTTCTGTCATCTTACTCAAAATAAATCGTGTAGTGCTCATCATAAGACAATTGTAAGCCATTCCTATGAAACTAAGTAACCTTTTCTGCCATCTCAACTCCAGAAATCTTATAGTGGTTGTCATCAAGAGAAACAGTGCAAGTAATGTAGGTATAAGACTGAATATTAGGATAAGAACAAAAGGCTAGTCAAGATAAATCTGAAAATGACTTTCAGGTAACTACTCCTTTGTAACAAGAGCAGCAGTCTCTTGGAGACATAATTATGTATGAACAAAACTAAAGAAAAAGTTTAACTACTTTTACTTAAGAGAAGGTAAGGCTCTCTCTTGACGAGTCCTTAGACTAGATATCAAAACAGGCAAAGGAAGAAAAACTCACAAACATTACCGAACTCTTATTAGATTCTATGTTCTATAACTAGATACATTACTAAGGGCCTTAATAATTTGGTGTCAGAGCAAAAAGTTACAAGTGAATTACAGCCAAGGTTTGAATTACAAGGCCAGTTTAAATCTTTCATGAAAATTTAACAGGAAGATCAAGAAGACAACCAATTAAAGTGCAAATTTCTGGCCAGCATATTGGAAAAAGTTATCTACAGACCATCCACATCCACACAAACAAGGAGAGGGGAGTGTTCAACCAGATCCAGTTGATAGGAACATGTCAAGCTTGAATCCAATCCCATTTACCCTGATTAGGGATACAAAATTTTTTGTGCAATGGAAATTGGTAATCCTATGAAAAATTTAGTATTGCGGTCCCACTACTACAAGAACCTAGATCTCTGCCTCCAGACCACTTCCCCCGTGAGAATCCAATTTGTCAACTCAACTTTAGCCACTTGGCATGTTTCTCTTTCCCAAACAACAAACCTTCCCTCTCCCTTTGATCGAGGACATCAAGCTCCCTAGTCCTTCCAAATAGACCTACCATCGTTATCGAAAGCAAAGCTCCAAGCTTTTATCTGGATTGGACGAAAGAAAGATTTTTAATAACTCGAAAACTAGCAAAGCTCTCGAGTTCTCCTCTCTTCACCAACTTATAATCAACCACAAATCTAGGCATCTTCAGCCACTTATTCTAAAATCTAATAAGAGGAAAGTGGCTCATATAATGCCGAATTTGCCAAGACACAAGGGATGATGATTCAAACTGACCCTAAGCAAAAGTTTTTGGATAAAGTTAGGCATCAATTCTTCAAATCCAAAGACACCAAAATTGATCAATACGAGGTAAGCGAGTATCCTCTCTCAAAATGGATCATGTCCATTTGCCCTGCACGAGGGAGAGATAAATGAGCTTCCAGTATCCACCACATCTAAATTCCATAGTAAAAGCCAAAGAGAGATTTGTTCTTGCACTTATCATGATAGTAGAACACTGTATTAAACCACCACCCACAAACAAAGGCAAGTTACCCCATCAGCCCCTAGTTGCCTCAAGGTCATTCCATAACAAATGCCCATCTCTACCTTTTCCCTTTCCATACATCCCATGAAAAGGAAAGAAACCCCAACTTCTGTTTTTCATACACAAGAAATGGACACCATCACTGTAAAACACTGAACATAACATGGAAGAGATGAGAAAGGACTATTTTGACTCCCGGAACCTCACACAACGTATCATTCGGAAGACTTGATCATTTAATTTATCCTCCCTACTTGAAACTACAGCCACTTATATGGTATGCAAATTCAAGATAATAGAAAAATAAAAGAATAAGGAAGGACGTCACAACCTACTTAATAAGTCAATCCTGATTTCCTAACCCAACAAAACTTCTAAAAAACTCCCTATCTTAAAGAAATTGAAGAACACTGGAGAAAAATAGCAAAGCTAATTTCAAGAAGCAAAAGCTTGGAAAATTTATTAATCTCAAAGATGTGATTACAACATAAGAACTAAAGTTTTTATATATACTTTTATTTTCTACTCTGACTCGTAGTAAAATTACATATTCCTATTTGAAATCTTAAAACTAATTTAACTAGAACTCTTCCTGAAAATTATTTAAATAATAAACTCATAATCTAGAACTAAGATTAAATTAATAAAAAATATTAATTTATTTGGAGTAGAACTCCTCCTCCCTTGGTTGAACCCCCTTAGCGATTTTATCCTTGTTTTTGTCTCCAACTTTGAGTAGAACTCCTTTAAATTCAACGTATTAATCACATATGGAAAAATAAGAAAAGAATGAGAAGTCCTTCTTGGATTCTATCTTGCTGTCCAAGCATGCCATGGAAGCTTCTCCCACACAGTCTCTTGCTTTCCTGCGACTCCTTCTTGCGGTAGAAGTCCTCCTTCGGGTTCCTTACTTCCTTGAGTCTTCTAGAAGCCGCTTGTTTGATTTCAAGGAGGATTTGCAGTCGGTTTAGAAGAGGTAGCCGTCAGGTTGACTTCCTCACGCGAGATGAGGTCTTGCATGTGCGGGTTCTCCTTCCCGCACATGTGGCAGCCCGCACATGTGAAGTAAAAGACTCACATGCGCGGCACATGCTGTCTGCAAGCCTTTTCAGCCGTTGGGACCTTGACTCTTCTTGGACCAAGATTCGGTCTTCCTTCAATTTGGGCTAAGACTTGGACATTCTTGTGATTCTTCAAACCCATTAATCTCACTTGGGCATTAAGTTTCCTTTGAGCAAATTTGACTCATTATTTAAAAGAATCCCGTTTAGAAAAATAGTTAGGGATGTAATTACTTTTCTTTTCGAAGCATTCCAGTTTAGGAAACTGGAACTTGTTTGGGCCAACCTTGTTTAGGGGAAAAAAAATTCAGAATTGTTTGCCTATTTAAGACAGGTCCTGCAGGACTTTCCTTTTTCGCAGGGTTTCTTCCTCCCGCATGGGGGCTATGCCTCTCGGAACTTTGCTCGGATTTTCGGGAGGTCCTTCGGCTTTACCATGCTCACATCAAAACATTTCTGGTTGATTCTCTTATCACAAGATAATGATATCTCCAACACTCCCATCTGCAAATAGATCCAATCAAACAACCTCCTGCCTACTGTATATACCCTGAAAATATCCTCACTCATGCCTGCAAATTTAGTATCTTGCAGAAAAACTAGACTACCACCCCATACCTTAAGGAAGCCCTCGTTATGACCCCTTATCATTCAACCCCCTCATGTTCCAGAAAATAATTCTAATTAATGGTTCCATGTCTTCTTTCTCCCTCAACTCCCTTGAAGTGCCCTTCTTACTATATTGGCTATGCATTCTAATCTTTTAAGCTCCCTAGACTTTCTTGTTCTTTCATCCTTGCCCCTCCTGTTCCTGCTTTTATGAGAGTTGTCATCACTTGACTCTCCCTCTCTTTTAGCCTCCATAGCACAGAACAAAGTGAATGCTTGTTGTTTGAAACCTTCCAAGCTCACTTCATACACCTTATGCATCTTCACAATATTATTTTTCACCCAATCAGAAACTTCCCTTTTGTTCATCAGCCCATCACAGCAAACACCACGCCCTGCAACTGGTTTACTACCTTAGCAAGCATGGGAGCAACCTCTCCTTTCACAAGTTCCAAGTCTAGCCAAAAGAGAAGGAAATTCCAGAGAGGAAGAAATCAGACCTTGATAAACAATGTGAAGACGTTTCTACCTCCACTTTTTATGCATTGCCTTGAGACTGGCAGTTTGGCTTCCTAGTTGAAAAGCAAGCCTTTCGATGAGGAAGAGTGTTCTTAAACATGGGCTTGGTGACGTGGGAGGGTCGGAGAATGATCGTTGACTTCCGAAACCTCACACAACGTGACACTGGAAAGCTTAACCACCCAATTTACGCTCTTTACTTGAAATTACGCCCACCAATATAGAATGCAAATTCAAAGTAACTGGGAAAAATAAAAGAATAAGGAAGGAAGTCACGGTTTACCTGATAAATCAATCTCGATTCCCTTAATCAACAAGTCTTCCGAAACTCCCTACCTTGAAGACACTTAAAGATCACTAAAAGAAAATCAATAACACTAATTTTAAGAAGCAAAATCTTGCAAATTTTATTGATCTTGAAATTTGTTAGTTGTGATTACAACCTAAGGATTGAAACCTTTATATAGGCTTTATTTTACGAATACGACTCAGAGTAGGATTACATATTCCTACTTGAACTCTTACAACTAATTTAACCAGAACTTTTGTTGGAAATTATTTAAATAATAGAATCTTAATCTAGAACTCTAATTATATTAATAAAATAATATCGAATTACTAGGAGTAGACTTCTTCTTCCTTTGTTTGAACCCCTTAACTCCTTTTGTGCTCTTTTGGACTTCAATTTTGTGTAGGAGCCTCCTTTGTTGCAGCATGGAAAACATGTGGAAATAAGGGAAGGAAGAGGAGTTGGAGCAGGAAAACAGCTTGCTGTCCAGGCTGTCCGCGTGCAGCTGGTTCACAAGCATGGTGTCTGCGCCTAGCGCGCACAGAAGCTTCCTCGCGTGCATGGCTGGTGCATGCGTGCGGCAGAGGCTGTCCCCACATGCGCGTCCTGCGTGTGGCCTGCTGGAGTGCATGCGCACATGCGCACTCTGCTGCGGGCGGCTTCGACTTTTCCTAGGCGTGTTGGCTTTATGGCTTGATCATCCAGCACAAGCATGTCTTCAAGTGTGCGGTAAAGGCTTCCCAAGACGCAGCATGGGCTGGCCCGCTTCCTTTGGCGCGATCTCCTTTGGGCCGTGGCTGTTTGGTCTTGAGGCCTTCTCAGGTTGATCTAACATTTGGACTTTCTTGCGATCCTTCGAGCCCATTAATCTCACTTGAGCCTTAAGTTTGCTTTGAACAAATTTTTTCCATTCTTTGGAGTAATCCCATTGAGAAAACTAGTTAGAGATGTAGTTACTTTCCTTTTCAAGGCGTTCTAGTTTAGGAATAGGAAATGAAAAGAATTTAGAATTGCTTGCCTGTTTGGGACAAGATCCTTCGAGCCCATTAATCTCCTTTCACAAGTTCCAAGTCTAGCCAAAAGAGGAGGAAATTCCAGAGAGGAAGAAATCAAACCTTGACAAACAATGTGAAGACCTTGTTTCTACCTCCACTATTTATACATTGCCTTGAGACTGACAGCTTGGCTCCCTAGTTGAAAAGTAAGCCTTTTGATGAAGAAGAGTTCTCTAAAACATGGACTTGGTGATATGGAGGGATGGGGAATAATGATCATTTTGATTCCCGGAACTCACACAACTTAACACCAGAAAGCTTAACCACCTAATTTACTCTCTCTACTTGAAACTACACCCACCAATATGGAATGCAAATTTAAAGTAACTGGCAAAAATAAAAGAATAAGGAAGGATGTCACGACTTACCTGATACGTCAATTCTGATTCCCAGTCTCAACAAAACTTCTAAAACTCCCTACTTTGAAGACGTTTGAAGAACACTCAAAGAAAATTAGCAACATTAATTTTAAGAAACAAAAGCTTGCAAATTTTATCGATTTTGAAAGTTATTAGTTATGATTACAACCTAAGAATTGAAGTTTTTATATTAAATTCTACAAATACAACTCGAAGTAGGATTACATATTCCTACTTGAACTCTTAAAACTAATTTAACCAGAACTCTTATTGGAACTTATTTAAATAATAAAAATCCTAATCTAGAATTACAATTATATTAATAAAATAATATCAAATTACTTGGAGCAGACTTCTCCTTCCTTTGGCCAAACCCGTTAACTCCTTTTATGCTCTTTTGGACTTCAATTTTGTGTAGGAGTCTCCTTTGTTGTAGCATGGACAACATGTGGAAATAAGGGAAGGAAGTGGAGTTGGAGTAGGAAAACAGCTTGCTGTCAACTGGCGTGCAGGCTTGCTGTCTGCTTGTGTTTGGTGCCCGCAGAACCTTCCTCGTGCGCCCGGCTGGTGCGTGTGCGCAACAGGGACTGTCCACACATGCGCGTCCTGCATGCAGCCTGCTGGAGTGCGTGTGCGCACATGCGCACTCTGCTACGTGCAGCTTCGGCTTTTCCAAGACGTGTGGGCTGTGTGGCTTGTTCATCCCGCACAAGCAGGTCTTCAAGCCTGCAAGTAAAGGCTTCCCAAGACGCAGCACGGGCCAGCCCGCTTCTTTTGGCTCAATCTCTTTTGGGCCGTGGCCCTCCATGGCCATGAGGTCTTGAGGCCTTCTCGGGTTGATCTAATGTTTGGATTTTCTTGCGATCCTTCAAGCCCATTAATCTCACTCAGGTCTCAAGCTTGTTTTGAACAAACTTGCACTATTCTTTTGAGTAATCCCATTTAGAAAAGTAGTCAGGAATGAAATTACTTTCTTTTTCAGCATGTTCTACTTTAGAAAACTGAAATTTATTTTTCCGTTTGAACCGACCCCATTTAGGAAACAAAAAGAATTTAAAATTGCTTGCCCGTTTGGGACGGAACTAGCGGGAATCCTTATTTCCATGGGGTTCCTCCTCGATACGGGATTGCACCCTGGGAACTAACTTTGAGCCGTCTAGGATCACATCACTTGGTCTGCTTTTTTTTATTACCAGCTTGGTTGGTTTAATAGGCACAAATGTGAAGTCTTTAGGGAACACCATTACTAGCAGCCTTTTTATGGTTGGGAGCAGCTTACTTTTCTTTCTCTTGTCTAGAGAAATTCGGTCTTGGTAGATTTGGCCCAATAACATTATCCCTAGGCTCCTAGAACTGGTGAATTCTGTGGCATGTCTACCTCTTCCTCCGACCAGCAAGGTTCCTCACGGGCTTTCCTCTTCCCGTCCTCTAAATTGATGTCGGAAACAAAATAAACCCCCAGTGACAGTTGCCACCAACCCTCTGCTTCAGTGCCTTAGTGGACCATCAAACTCCTTGTGCTGCCTGTGTTCTTCTCTTTCAGCTCTAGAAGATGCCCCTGCTGTTCCATTTCAACCAGATAGAGATAACCTATCCTCACTCTTATAAATTCTGGATCAAGAATTATGGCCCTAAAGCTTCAAAGATCTGATATCCAAGCTAAAAAGATAAGAGGAGAACCTTTTTCTTAGCATCATTTTCAGTGATTCTAAGGATATCCTCCACTTCTGCTTCCAAAACCACATCAAAAGACCTTTTTTCTGACACCAAAAGCATTCTTGGTGACAGAAACAGCATGGTGAAAAGCTTAAACAGCCAAGAAAAATGAAGTGCGAATCCCCCAGGACAGCATGGTGATCTCCAAATGCTGTCAAAGTTTAAATTGTATTGGGACATAGAGCACTGGGGCTTTTTTTCCCCTAGATTAGTTTGTTATGTATTCTTCAAAATTAAATCCCAATTTTTTAACTTAAAAATTTTGTATTGGATCTTATCAAATCCAAATGCTTCCATAATACCCAATTAATATTGGGAGCATTGATCCCTTTTTCAACTTGACTACTTTGTTATGTTTTCTTCAAATTAACACCTAATTTTTCAACTCAAGAAAATTATATGTGATCTTATTGGAAATCATAAGCTCAGTTCACATTGGGACTTAGAGCAACTGGTTCTTTTCTTCTGTCTAATAGTTTATAATAATTTTCCAAAAAGAATATTAAATTTCCTTCATTATTTCTTCTTTTATGCTTATAAAATACACACACATACTGCTGTAAGTTTATCTGTTCTAAAAGACATAATTCATGACCAATTACCTCAATAAAATCAAACCAGTCAGACCAACTCACGAAACCAGTTGAATCAAATACCCATAAAATGTAATCATTACTTCAAGCTTACCACGTCAACTTGCATATCAGAGAGAACAGACTTCAACTGCTCTGCAACAAACTCTGCTGGCAAAGCATTAATACCCTGAGAAAAAGAACAATAGATCAGAGAAACCACAGAACAAAGTTGGTTGTTACATTGGAAGAAACGAAAAAGAGATTATTTAGACGAATTATAACTATAGATTTGGTTGTAAGATTTATAAGATACCTCCATGGAGCTGTTTGAGAAAATCTTAGAGTAAACAAAAGCAAGCTTCAATTTCAGGATTTTTTTTTAAGAAGAAAAGTAATATCAAAGTGCAACCTGAACCCCAACAGTGTTCTGTGCAGTGACAGCAGTTATGACAGTGGAACAGTACACTCCACGAGCAGCACAAGTCTTCAAATCAGCTTGAATTCCAGCACCAGCTCCTGAATCTGAGCCCGCAACAGTTAATACATGGGGAATTTTCCTGTTGGAGCAATCATTTGTTGTCGAAGAACCAGTTATTTGGGTTGCAAAACTTTGCTTTTGATAACTTCTATTGATGTTTGAATCCATAGATGAGCTTGAAAACCTCAAGTAACGAAATGTGTAGTGAGAAGCTTCTCTACAGCTCAACAGCAAACACTTGAGAGAGAAAATGTCACTTTATATTCAGAACAAAAATCACAGAAAACAAAGTCATAAATTAATTCCAACGCAGAATCAGATGAAAGCACATAATGTGAATAAGGAGATGCGATTAAACAACAATCTGTTTGGAGTGAACAACCTTGTTGAAGAATAAGGGATTGTAGAGAACTCCTGCAAGAGCCATGTAAGCAGTAAGGAAATTGATTAGTCTTTCTATAGAAAAATAAGGGAATAAATTCTAAATTAGTTTTGTTAACTATACAATTTCTGTTTTCTGCTGTAAACGGAGACAGTCACAAATTTGGTAGAGAACAACCAATTTTGTTATTTCCTCCTCCCCATAATTCTGTTAGGAGTTTGTTAGAATTTAAACTGTATATATACACCTTTGATGAATAGAAATGATAAGCAGAAGCATTATTTCCTCCATTAAATTCTTTATGCTATCAGAGCATACCTGATTCAAAAGAAAAGAGATTCCTGCTCAGCCAACATCTTCAATGGCCATGGATAAGCTTCCGTCTTCTCCACCAGAGGTTTCCTCTAGTTCCTATCGCCACACAGCAACCACCAGAGCTGTGAATGAGATGTCATCGTCCTGTATCACACAACACAAACTCGACAGCAGCAACTACCTTAATGGTCGTCGTCTGTCCACTTATTCATCCACGGAAAAGGGCATTATGGGCACCTCACTAGCGAGTTCGTGCCTCCTCCAGCGTCCGACTCAAATGCGGAAGTCTGGGAGATTGAAGACCGCATGGTCATATCCTGGCTTATCACCTCGATGACTCCTGAAATCGGAGAGAATTTCCTTCTCTACGAAACTGCCCACGAAATCTATAAGGTAGCTCAGGAATTCTACTTCAGCAAGAAGAACACTTCGGCTATTTTCGAAATCGAATCGACACTCCATGACTTTCGACAAGGTGAATTGAGCGTCACTCAGTATTATAATCTCCTAACCCGTAATTGGCAGCAGATGGATGTCTTCGAGGAGCGTCATTGGAACTGTCCTGAGGACGTGAAAAGCTTCAAAGCTTTCGTTGAAGAAAAGCGAGTCTTCAAATTTTTGCTAGGGCTGAACAAGAATTTCGATGAGATTCGGGGACGCATACTGAGCACCAAGCCATTGCTAAGCCTTCAGGAAGCTTTTTCTAAAGTTCAACGCGAGGAGAACCGTCAGAAGGTCATGATGGGAAAGACTGACCAAACTCACCCGACTAAAAATGCTTCAGCACTCACAAGCCGAACTGTTGACAGTCGAACGAAGAAGGCGAGGCCTTAGTGCGATCACTGTCGGAAGCTAGGGCACACTCGGGATCGTTGCTGGAAACTTCACAGCAAACCAAGCGACTGTAAACCATCTTCGGGTGAGTGGAAGACGACAAAGGCAGAGAACTCCAGCAAGCATTAAGGGAATCACATTGTTGCCGAGGAAATGCCTCCTGATGCAGTGGAAATAGACCCATTTCCTCATGAGTAGTTAAAAGCCCTCCAACGTATTCTGTCCAAGAAATCTTACCCGGTCAGTACCTTTGTGGCACACAAAGGTAATATTCTTGGCTTGTTTGTTTTTTCAAAAAAATGGCAAATGTAGTGGACTCTAGAGCATCTGACCATATGAGTGGAGATGCCTCAATGTTTCAAGATTACAGAAAATATAAAAAAGATTTTTCAATCAGAATTGCAGATAGTTCTCTCTCAAAAGTGACTGAAATGGGTTCTGTAAATTTGTCTCCAAATTTTACTCTCTGTTCAATTCTCCATGTTCCAACTTTGTACTGTAATTTATTATCAGTTAGCAAACTATGTGAAGATTTGAAATGTTCTGCAAAATTTGTTTCTAATATATGTAATTTTCAGGACTTACATTCGGGGAGAACGATTGGCAGTGCTAGAATGAGCTCAGGATTATATTTGCTTCTAATCAATACTTCTAAAAAACAAGCTCACAATGCAGTATGTGCAAACTTTGTTTCTATTTCTGCAAATAATGACCATGATATTATGTTGCGGCACTATAAACTAGAACATCCAAATTTCATGTATTTGAAAAAGATGTTCTCATTAATATTTAAAGAAAAAGATCCAGTTTCATTACAGTGTGAAGTATGCCAATTTTCTAAACACACTCGAAGTTCATTTCCTAACTTGTCATACAAACCTTCAAAACTATTTGCATTAATTCACAGTGATATATGGGGCCCTTCCAAGGTTTCCAACACTTCCGGAAGTAGATGATTTGTATCTTTTATTGATGACCATACAAAAATCACCTGAGTATTTTTCATGAAAGAAAAATCTGAAGTAGGATCTCTGTTTAAAAAATTTCATACAATGATTCAAACTCAATTTCATGCTACCATCCAAGTGTTGAAATCCGACAATGCTTGTGAATATTTTGAAACTATTCTTGAAAAATACTTTACTAAACATGGCATTATTCATCAAAGCTCCTGTGTCCATACTCCACAGCAAAATGGCACAGCTGAAAGGAAAAATAAACATATCATTGGGGTTGTCAGATCACTCATGTTAACCACCCATGTCCCAAAATTTCTTTGGGGAGAGGCTGTTCTTTCAGCTAACTATTTGATTAATCGGATGTCCTCCTGTATTTTACAGTTTCAATCACCCTACACTATCCTCTCAAATACCTTTCCCAATTCACACATGTTAAACACTTTGCTACTTAAAGTCTTTGGTTCTTCAGCATATGTCCATATTCATAAACATCTTCATGGAAAATTAGACCCAAGAGCAATAAAGTGTATTTTTGTTGGGTACTCTGCTAATCAAAAAAGATATAAATGTCTAATTCCAGAATTCCGCCATTTTTATAATACAATGGACGTCACATTCTTTGATAACCAACCATTTTATTCCACTACTGATATTCAGGGGGAGACATTCACTTAGAAATATTAGTTGTGGGATGTCAGTGTACCTCCTCTGTACCCACAAAATCCACCACCAGACAAACCTTCTTTGGAACCTGAAACCTCACAAAAGAAAACTGAACCAAAACCAGTTATTACCCGCAATGAGTGAGTTACGTGTGTATACGAGAAGAAACAAAAGAAAAGCACCTGAATCATCCAAGTATTGCCATGAATCCACTCTTGATCCAGGTAATGTAATCTCTGTACCAACTCTTGATTCTAATATTCCTATTGTTTTGAGGAAGAGTACCCGGACATGCACCAAACATCCTATACAGGACTATGTTTCATTGAACAAATTGTTCTCGTAACATCATGCTTTTGTCTACAGGATAGACAGCAGCTCACCATAGCCCAGAACAATACATAAGGCTTTGGAAATTCCAGAATTGAAGATAGCTGTCCTAGATGAGATCAAGGCACTTGAAAAGAATGAGACATGGGAGCTAACCGATCTACCTCCAGGAAAGCGTTAAGTGGGGTATAAATGGGTCTTTACAACCAAATATAACCCAGATGGGAGTGTGAATCGGTTTAAGCCCCGCCTGATAGCCAAAGGCTATACTCAATCATATGGTGTAGACTATCTGGAGATGTTTGCACCGGTTGTCAAGCACAATACTATTCGGGTACTTCTCTCACTTGCATCTAATCTTAATTAGCCACTTTATCAACTAAATGTAAAAAATGCATTCCTTAATGACGATTTAAAAGAAATGTATATGAATATACCAACAGGGTTTGAAGTAACAGACAATCTTCAGAAAGTGTATAAACTGAAGAAATCACTCTATGGCCTACAACAATCTCCAAGGGCATAGTTTGATAGATTCACAAGAGCCGTAAAGCATAAAAGATATGAACAATGTCAATCCGATCATATACTATTTGTCAAACACTGCATCTTAGGTAAGAAAGCTATTTTGATTGTATACGTTGATGATATCATTCTTACAGGAGATCACCTTGAAAAGATTCAGAAATTTAAAGAATTCATGCCTAGAGAATTTGAAATAAAAGATCTTGAGATACTAAAATACTTTCTCGGTACGGAAGTGGCTAGATCCAAAAATGAAATTTCAGTATTTCAACGAAAGTACGTTCTGGATCTCCTAAAAGAGACTGGGATGTTAGGAAGCAAACCTGCTGACACCCGATGAAATCAGTTATCAAACTTGAATCCAAAATCAGTGATAAAATTGTTGACAAAAGAAGATACCAGAGACTTATTGGGAAACTTATCTACTTAGCACATACAAGACCAGACATCAATTTTGCAGTGAGTACAGTAAATCAGTTCATGAAACAGCTAACTGAAGATCACATGAGAGCTATGTATCGAATTCTAAGGTATCTCAAGATGACTCCAGGACAAGAATTGTTCTTTTAGAAGACAAAAAGAAGAGGTGTTGAAATTTAAACTGATGCATATTGGACAGGTTCTACAGATGACAGAAGATCTACATCAGGATATTGTACCTATATTTGAGGTAACCTGGTTACCTGGAGAATCAAGAAACAATCGGTTGTGTCTCGCAGTAGTGCAAAATCTGAATTTATGGCACTTGTTCATGGTATTTGTGAAGGTGTATGGTTGAAGAAGATACTTGAAGAATTAAAAACCCTTAATAATATGCCTATGAAAGTATGATGCGACAACCAATTAACTATCAATATGGTCAAAAATCCAATACACCATGACAAAACTAAACATGTGGAGATCGACCGTCATTTTATAAAAGAAAAATTGGAAGATGGAGCTATTGTTCTGATGCACATTCCAACGAATCAACAGATTGCAGATATTCTAACAAAATCTCTACCCAAAAGAAACTTTGATGACATAATATCCAATCTAGGTTTACTAAACATATATGTAAACTAAATTGCGAGGGAGTGTAGAAAAATAAGGGAATAAATTCTAAATTAATTTTGTTAGATGTACAATTTTTGTTTTCTGTTGTAAATGGAGGCAGTCACAAATTTGGTGGAGAATAACCAATTTTGTTATTTCCTCCTCCCCATAATTCTGTTAGGAATTTGTTAGAAGTTAGACTGTATATATATACCTTTGATGAATGGAAATGATAAGCAGAAGCATTATTTCCTACATTAAATTCTTTACTTTCTTCATTTATTGTTCTACATCTGTCTGGCAATTGGGGGTGAAAAGTAACTTCTTTTTTAAGTTCTGGTGGAAGACGACCATAGGGATACCTTACCCTTTACCTAAAATTATAGATGACAGTTGCCATATATAAGGGAAGCATTTATTTTGTACAACTTATTTATTATGTAAATCTAACACTAGTCTTACCCTACAAAACTTTTACACCTTGTAAAAACATAATTCAACACAAAAATCAAAACCATTTGCAGTGATAATGGAAGAGAATTTGAAATAAAGGATTTGGACCTAAAAAGATGTATTGCCCACCAAAAGTGGTGTGTCGAAACACCTAAATAGAACGAATATTCACTAAATAGAATACTCTCATCTGTTATTGACCACCAAACTCCATTTGAACCATCATTTAAAACCAATCCAATTTACACACACCTCAGAGTTTTCAGGTGTTTAGTCTATGCTTCTACCTTAACCAATAACAAGCACAAGTTTGATCCCAGAGCTAAGAAATGTGTGTGTGTTCTTGGGACATCAATCCTTGATATTAAGATTAGAAAAACATTTGTTTCAACAGATGCTAGTAGCATTCCATGAGAATATTTTTCCTTTCAAGTTTCAACCAACAAAGATATCAATCCCAAGTCCCATGATTTGCTCCATATTCAGCCAAAGATAACACAAAATGTTTATCCTACAGAAAATTTGGATAATGATTTTAGCTCAAAGGATACTTAAACAGATCCTTACAGTCATCACCTAGATTATACACATACAAGTCCAACCTCCACTTTACCAGCCCTTGATCAAGAGAGAAATCATGAGATTCCAAGACAAGATGATTTTAGTACTGATCCTTCTCACATGATAGGACAATCCACCAGAACTAGGATACCTCCCTCCTACCTGAAAGACTTTGTATGTGAACAAATTGATGCCCAATCACTCACTTGCAACTGTTGACGAGGAGAATACGTTAACAGATAAGCCTATACCCATATCTTGAGTATTTCATATGCCAAACTTACTAATAAGCATAAATGTTTTTTATTTTCCATCAACTCTCAAAGTCAACTCAACTTTTGTCGAGAGGCTTATAGAAATTAAAATTAGATAGAGGCTATGAAGACTGAAATTGATGTACTAAAGCAAAATAATTCTTAGATTCTTACTGATCCGCCACTTGATAAGAGGATTATAAGGTGCACATAAGTGTAAAAATTTCAGCTCAATGCTGATGGATCAATAGAGAGATTTAAATAAACACCTGTTGTTAAAGGATTTACGCAAAATGAATGGTTAGATTATCGTAAAACTTTCTCACCAATCACAAAAATTGTCTATATAAGAGTGCTTCTTTCTTTGGCAACTGTTAAAGGGTGTCACTTTCATCAATTTGATATCAACAATACTTTTTTACATGGAGATTTAAATGAAGAAATGTACATGAAATTGTCATGACTATTGTAATGAGGGAAACCAGAGGTGTGTAGCTTGTTGAAGAGGACATAAGGCCTCAAATAAGCTTCACAGCAATGGTATGCTAAGCTTTTGGCCTTCAAGCAAATATTGGTAAAATCTAAGGCTGATTAGCCTATTCATGTGAAATAATGGAAGAAACTTCGCTGCAGTTTTTTTAAAATGTTGATGATATAATCATAACAATCAATGATGTCATAATCTCCTCTTATAAGGCATGACCAAAACAAAATTTTATGAACAGTAAAATATTATTATTACAACAATGCAAAAGCATATCGCTTGAAACATATATATATTATAGACGTAAAGTACAAGACTCAAATTACAATTTTTTAAAATATTAAACAATAACCTCAAATTATAGATGTATTAAGAGCCTAACTTTCAAAAAGTCTCACCCAATACTATCCACCATTCTACAGCGATATTCTTGATATTTGAAAGGGTAATATGTAAGTGAGATACACTATTTCAATAAGCGACATACTATGAAATTGTAGCATTTTTTTAAAAAGGAAAAATATAAATTGTATTACTATAAGCACCAAAGGGTGGTGCAACCCATTTACAGAAATTTACAAAACAGTCTTCAGGAGCCTAACAAAAATGACTCCATGACCTCCTTTGGATGACCCAGCAACAAAAACTCTAGGGTCTTCACCCATCTATTTTTTAGAATATCAAAACCCTTATCCATGTCTACCCCCTCAAACACTCTTCTATTTCTCTCCTTCCAAACAGTCCACCAAATCGTGAGCAGAATAATCTCCATAAAGGAGCATCTGTCTCTCAAAAAATCTCAAACCCAAAGTTCATCTTTGACAGTACCCGCCATCACCCAGTCAACCCCCCTGCGCTCTGTACACCAATGACCACAATTCCATGGTAGTCGGGCATGAAAGCAATAGATGGTTACAATTCTCCTCAGCCTTTAGACATATAAAGCGTCTATTAACCAACATCTGCCCTCTCCTTCTAAATTTATCTATTGTGAAAATACAACCTCTGGCCGCTTCCCAGGTAAAAAAAAGAGAACTTGGGAGGTACTTTAACTTTCCATATCTGCTTGAAGGGGAACGAAACTGTCTCATCCGAAATTCTCATCAGCCTACCGTACCAAGATTTTACCATGAACACACCATTTTTTGTCAGAGACCATCTCAGTTTGTCATCCTCATCCTTCAACGAAGTACCAGAAAGTAAACCCAACAGATTCCCACACTCATTGATTTCCCAATCCTTTAGATTTTTTGTCACCACCACCTGCCATTCACCCTCCTCCCTTAACTCCCCATCAAAACAATTACAAATTATGCTATCTTTACTCTGAGCAATTGAGTAAATCAATGGGAATTGATATTTGAGGCTTCTCCCTTCCATCCAATTATCTTTCCAGAAGCTTAATCTATCACCCCTCCCAACTTCCCTGTTAATACACTGCAGAAATTTGTCTCTACTTTCACCTATTTTCTTCCATAAACTGCGGCCGTGAATTCTCATAATCTCCCCTGTAAACCATCCCTCACATGCCCACCAAATTTTACCATAATAATACGTCTCCAGAGAGCTTTTTCCTCCAACATAAACCTCTAAAGTCATTTTTCTTGTAAGGCTTGATTCATCTCAACCATGGATTTCACCCCCAAGCCACCATTTCTGACAGGCTTCTTTACCTCTTCCCAGGCAACTAAATAATATCTTCTTTGCTCATCATTATCACCCCAAAGGAATTTAAAATGAATGCTTTCCAAACTTTTTTGCCATATTGACTTGAATAGCAATAAGGGATAAATAGTACATGGGGAGATTACACGTAGTGCTTTTTATAAGGGTTAATCTCCCCCCTTTGAGAGTAAATTTCTTTTCCAGCCAGCTAATC
This sequence comes from Carica papaya, assembly GCF_054855325.1. Classification (NCBI taxonomy): domain Eukaryota; kingdom Viridiplantae; phylum Streptophyta; class Magnoliopsida; order Brassicales; family Caricaceae; genus Carica; species Carica papaya. Next base: position 13,189,188 of record NC_142310.1, read on the forward strand.
TTTGTTCAAATCCATTCACTATCGGCTCCCATGTCCTCTTGCATTTGTAATTTGCGCCCAGCAGTTAACCCAAATATTTAACAGGCAAATCCACCAAATCGCAACCCATAATTCTGGCCAAATTAACACTGCCACTGCATTCACCCGACCAGACAATTTCTGATTTTTGAAGATTTATACTCAATCCTGACACTGCCTGAAATCCCATCAACGCACGTCTCAAATTCAACAAGGCCTTATTCTTCAGTTCAAAAAAAGGAGAGCATCATCCGCAAAAAACCTCCTTGTTGTCACCCCTTCAAACTTGTAGCCACTAAAATAAATTCTGGTCTCTTGCTTTGGCTAACATTTTATTCAATGCTTCCATAACCACAATGAACAAAAGAGGAGAAAAGGGGTCCCCTTACCTAAGTCCCCTCGAGGCATTAAAAAAAGAAGAGGGACCACAATTAATCATTACCGCATACAAGGCAGTTGACATGCAAGCTTCCATCCATTTTCTCCATTTATTTCCAAAGCCCATTCTTGATAGCACATAATCCACAAAACCCCAATTAAGATAATCATAGGCCTTTTCCATATCTAACTTGCATAATATGCCTTCTTTTTTTCTATTAACCAAATCATCCACTACCTCATTAGTAATTAACCCAGCATCAAGAATCTGTCTGCCACTAACAAAAGCATGTTGTGCTTCACCAATGACTTTGTTTAGTACCTTTGCCATTCTCCTAACCAAGACTTTGGCAATTAATTTGTATACACAACCTACAAAGCTAATCAGTTCGAACTCCTTAACATTAGATGCTCCTCTCACTTTTGCAATGAGTACAATAAAAGTGGAATTTAAAGACTTAAGGAATTTACCGGAGTTATGAATTTCATTGAAAAGTCCTTCTTGAATACATCCCAAAACTCCTATAGAAAACCCATGTTAAACCCATCCGGACCCGGCGCCTTATCCTTTCTACAAATTTTAACCCGTCCAGAATTTCTTCAGTAAAACAGCTTTCCATAGACTCTCTGCTCACGTTATCTAGTGCTGCAAAACTGATCCTCCCCCCCCCCTCCCCCCCCCCCCCCCCAATTTCGGACTCCAATCATACTTTCCGAAAACTGTTTGGAAAAGTACTCTGGCAACTTCTCTTATTTCAGAATTCCCTTCAATTTTCCTGGACCCAAAGAACATTGAAGCCACAAAATTGTTCCTTCGATGGTGATTGGCTAAGCAATGAAAAAATTTAGTATTTCTATCACCTTCTAAAATCCACCTTGTTCTTGATTTCTGCTTCCAACTAATCTCCTCCATATGCATAGCACGTGCAATATCTGCCTGAATAGAGTCACTTCTGTAACACCCCGGCTTCTTGGCAGTAAAAAAATTTCAAAACTCCAATATCTCAGGTCTTCGGCTAATATGAGATTTTCGTTGGAAATTCGAGTTTCTTTTATTTTACTTAACTTTCCCAAAATTTATGTCCGAACTAACCAAAATTTTAAGAGAAAAACGACGAAAAAATTAGCAAGGGACACTAGACCCGTGAGCCGCAACCTGTGACCCGCAGAGAGCCCGCGCAGGCAAGCCCTGCACGCGCAGGCAAGCCCTGCACGCGCACTGCACCCCCCCTGTGTGCAGTAAAGCTGCGCCTGCGAATGGCAGGCAGCCTGCGCTCAACAAGGTGCGCACAGCGTTGCTACAATGTACAATGAGCCTAAATTCATCATTACTATGCAGGGTACAACAAACATATCAGGCTATGTCATGCTCGGGCACAGATTGCCGATAAGGACAAACTCTCAACTCCCATGGGCACACAAAGATTTCTAATACACCCGAATACGGAACCAGCATGTATGGACATAAATAGACTCCTACGATGGTATAAGTGGGTTGAGAGTGTTGATGAGGCTGGAGTCCCCCAAAATGATTGATGAATGCAATTTCAAAATCTTATTTCATAAACGAAAATACAACAATACTATTTTCAATTGCAAAATCAAAATTCTAAATTTTAATAATTTTCAAAGTTTTCATAAAATAATATAATTAATCAAAATTACTAATTTTAAAATAATGACATAATTAATTCATACTCCAAATATCAAAATCAGGCTAACAATACCATAATAATCATTTATCTCAACTCCCGCTAATTTTTAAAATTTCTTTAGACCTTTCTGTTGTTCTCAACAGTGTAATGGCCTACACGAGTACCATTTTTTCTTCCTAATTTCGAGCAAAGTCTCGGGTTATTCTATCTCTATATTATTTCTCAAAAATATCATAATTATACTTTAAATAGTATTCTAAAAATTTTTCAAAAATTAGAACTCAAAATTTATAAAAATATAAATTTTCTATACATCTGAGACTCTTCTAATTTAGCCTTATTCCTTCACTTTTTGGACCTCAATTCCTTCCATTCCATCTCCCTCTTTCTTAGCATTCCTTTTTCTCTAAAATTCCCTCCAAATTTCTCCAAAATTTTCCCACAATTTTTCTCAAATTTTCTTCTCTCATAAAATATTTTATTCTTAATTAGTTAACTTGCTTCTTTTGAATGTTGACGGAGTTAAAACCTCATGAAATTAGAGCTAAACTATGAGTGAAGCGAGGTTCGAGCTTGATCTCTGTCCTGCTTTCTTCTAATATTATGATAGAAATGCCTCATTAAGTGATGATATTTCCCCTTTTCCGAAGATCTTGATTCATACTTGAGCATATTCTGGGTTTAATTCTGTCAACAATTGATATGCATGATTTTTTCTACAAACCTTTTGAGATGGCCTACATCTCAGCTACAAATTATGGTCAGACTGTGGTATTGGTCTAGTACCTACCACCACTTTTTTAACATGCCTTTGTTTCGGGACCATGTTTTGACCGTCAGAGCGTAAATTTGTGCGGCATCCTTGACTTTGGATTCGGTCTCGCTGATTGCATCCTACAACGTCTTTGTTGTGGGAAGGAACACTACAGTTTTATTTATCTCTGCAGCTATATAGTTCCAAAGTCATGTCATGATCATGGAATCTTCATCATCCCATGCATCAAATGTAGGGTCTCCTAGTGTTGGTACGGTACCTAAAAGGTGGTTGAGCTTCCCTTTTCCCTTTAGGGTGGTTCAAATTAATTAAAACTATCTCACATAGTCTTTTCCTAAGAACCGATAAACAACTTAAATTGACTAGAATTCACAGGTGAAATTTTCTATATGGTAATATTCTCAGTATTTTGAGATGCCTCAAACATAAAACCAATTGAAACAGTAGCTTAAGACTACACAGCTGGTGGCTGCACACAAGAGGTGGCTGCACGAAAAAAAAGAGCAGAGACAGACCGTGTTGAAGCAAAACTAGGAGCAGAAGTAGGTCAACTGGAGTAGCTGTGTGGCTGAGGAGGTATAATTCAGCTAGTGGTCAGCTATAAAGGCTTGGAGTGGTGGTGAATGGCTGGCTATGAAGACTGGCCCCTTTAGGGTTTATTTTTGTTTCAGCAATGAAGACGGAGTAGGATTAGCAGAAGAGTCTATGGATTTCTTAACCTAAATCTATGATACCATGTTAGTAATGATTTTTTAATTGATTTGTATTCCATTGAATATTACAATTCTATATATACAAGTTTCTCGAAAAATAAAATAAAATAGACAATTGATTATAAAGGGTATAATTTTCTCCTTTAACCTAATTTGTTTCCTCTCTTACCCCTTATTTATTTTCTCTTTAATACTCTAATTTATTTTCTCTTTAATATTTTGATTCACTTGCTTTTTAATATTCTAATTTATCTCATCTCTAACACACTGATGTATTTCCTCCATAACACTCCAATTTTACTTCCTTTTTAACACATTAATTAACTTCTTTTTTAACATCATGATTTTCTTCCTCTTTAACAACTACTAAATTGCTTAGGAACTGCGCAAAAGTAATCTACTTTTTCTCCTCAACTCCATGAACAAATTTTTCCTGACACACTCTTTTTTATGCTTGCATTTGTCCTAATGGAAAAACGCAACAACAAATGTTAATGAGAAAAGATCTTAAATTCCATTAATTGAAAATAGACATAAGTTTACAAATCATATTCTCTTCTAGACCCGAAATATAGACAAATAAAACCAAGAATTTTGCATCTTAACTAGAATTTATACCACATGCAGCAAACCTATGGTTTCGCACCTACAACTTGACACCATTATTTTCTTTATCATGTAAACATCACCACTTTACCAATAGCATGCTTCATTCTCCAACAAATCAATTGAAATCCCATATGAATAAGAAGCCAAACAAGACAATAGAAAGTGACTAATTCACTTTCATTCTTAAGAATTAGACTTAATGAAAATGAAGACTCATCAAACATTCAAATAAAGAGGAATTAAACCTAGCAATGTCTTGTGAATCGGAAATTATCATTCTAAGTTCAATCAACAGATCCACAAGTAAACATATCATTAGGAATCATCATCCTCAATCATTCACCCAAAACAGGAACAAGATTATTACTCTAAATTTATCATCCACATTCAACCAAAGCTTAGCATGAACTCCATTTTCATTTCCATTTTCACTGATTAAACTATAAAAAATAAATAGAACTGAACTTTAGAATGAAGAAATAATACCTTCGGTGAACCCGTCATGGGAGTCAGCCTCCTCTATCCGCCACCTTCTGCTTTCTTGTTCCCACTCTTGGTTTCCTCTGTTTCGGGCTCTTTCTCACTCGGATTCTCTCTTCCCAAGGATTCGCCGCTAAGCTTCTCGCTCTCTCGGCTCTTTTTCTCTCTTCTGCTAATCCCCCTTCGATACCCCCCACCCCCCTTCTTCTTCCTCGGGCTCGCCTTTTATAGGAGAGGAAGGATCTTCATGGTGCCGCGATTGCCCGATCCTCCTTGCACGCGACCACCTCTGTTTCTGGAGTTAAAACAAAACGACGTGGTTTCAGACCGCCTTTTTTCACACTTAAAAGCCTTAGAAAATGCCATTATTTAATCGATTTAATTGATTAAACCGAATTGATTTAAGAAAATCGGTTCGATTAATTAATTAAACTGATATAAGTTGGTTTTTAACTGAAAATTTATTACTTTTTTTGGTCTGATAATATTTGGTTTTTAACTGAAAATTATTAACTTTTTGGTCCGATTTTGGTCCTAAATTTATGGAACCAAACCCACCTAATTAATCGAATAATTTTTTAGGATATACTAAATATATAATATAATATAATATCTATATAAACTATAAAATGTAGATTATATGTTATGTATAATATACTATATAGAAATATATGCATTGTACATAATATATTTAATATATTAGTAATATTTTAAAATATAAAATTAAAAAAAATCAAGTTAATTTTATGATTATTTAAATTTCAACTAATCTAACTGAGATTATCAAATTCAAAATATGGTTTGGTTAATGTTTTTAATTTTAAAAATTTTTAATCTAACCGACAGAATGTACACTTTTAAATGTAGATTGTTGAATGAGTCATACAATTTTGGGCTAGTTTGCTCATTTTCCTTCCTTTTTCTTTTATTAGACTCTTCTTTTCCTTTTCCCTTTGGCGAGTTTTCGGGCCTCTGTGACTTCTTCCTTCTTTGTCTTTTCTTTTCTCCCTTCCTTTCTTTCATTCTTCTTTTTTTTCTTCATTTTTTTTAAATTAAAAAAATAAATAAAAACAAAAAAAGTAAAATAAAAATACCGATAACAACAAGAATAACAACAAGAATAACAATAATAATAACAATAATAGTAATAACAATAATAATAATAGTAATAATAATACTAAATTGTGGAGAAATTAATTTTTATTGAATTTCTCACCGTTTAATAAAAGTTTACTGTTATTGTTATCATTATTATTATTATAAAATTATTATTTTTGTTATTTGTGGTATGATAAAATTAGAGTATAAAACATTTATCTTGTATCTATCAAGTTTTAGGATTCCATAGGGTGGCTATCAAGTTTTAGGATTCCATAGGGTGGCGGCTTAACAATTCCCATTTATATAGCAAACCTTTAAAAAAAACACACACACACACACGCACACATGCGTACATTTAGTTTAATGTGATTTATTAGAAAAAATTATTTATTTTTTTTAATTTTTTAGCATGATTCATCATATGAAAGCAAAGTTCACAGCGTGAACTTTCGCTCTCTCAAGTTTCATATTAATCCAAATTGCACAACGTGAATTATGAACAGATTTGTAAGTCTTTTCTATTTTATTATGAAAAATAATACTCTCTCATTTGTGAATTGACCTTTTAATTTCTCAACCATATCAAGTTTGGTTTCAAAGAAAGATTGCAATAGATTTTTGTGATTGTTGAATTGATGTTCATAAGAATAATGTTCACTATGAAGAGCATGAAGATGATGAAAATATTTTTTACCATGAGGATATCAAATAGTCAAGTAATGATTATTCCTTTTGACGTAATTAAAGGGCTAAGAGGCTTTCTTATCAAATAGATCTTGCTAAGAAAATTAAATTTCTAAAGTTTAAAGATAAAATGCAACTAGATGAGTTTCTTGATTAACTACACATTATTAAATATCATTGAACTATTTTAATTTGATTTTAATGGATAATAAAACATCAGTAAAATATGTAATAGTCCAAACTCTCATTTAGAGTTCTTACCGCATGCACACAATAAAGTAGTAAAATAATTTAGAAAATATTATATTACACAACGAGTTTAAAAATTTAAAATTACATCCTAAATGTTGGGTTTGAAATGTTAACCGTGCATACTAAATCTGAAATATCCAATGCATATGAGACATATCTAAAGTAAAAAATAAAGACTTAGAGTAGAAGAAATAAATAACTTTAAGTTCTAATTAAAATGTAACAAAATAAAAAGATCTCATAGCAACTCCTTCACTGTGCAGGAGCCTGATCCTGATTATTTTGATCAGAAAAAGATCAATAATAATTGAGCGAGCTTAACATGCTCATTAAGTGTATAAATACCAATAAATAATAAAATCATCTTTATTAGGAGATTATTTATTAAAATTTGAATGGTTACAACTAGGAATTGAAGGCTTATTTATAGAGTAAGACTATATACAATACAAAAAAGTAAATCTTCTAAATTAATTGTAGGAATTGAAAGGGAAACTAAATCTTACTTTAAATGAAAAATTAATAAAAATTAAGAAACTTTAACTAATTAGGCTAGATAGGATCTTCCCTTTTTGGAAGTTTTTTTAATTGAGGAAGATCTTAATTGATTGTAAAAAAATTAGGGGGGATACTAAATGGAAGTTTAAGGCTAGCTATTAAAGGAGCATTATGGCCACCCAAACCTTTCCTTTTCTTCTAAGATTTGGTTCTTTAAAGAGTCTTCCCTTTTTTTAATGTACTTTGTGATTTTAAGAGATTTTTCCCCCTTTGACTGATCCGCCCTCTTGAAGGGAAAGATTTACAACAATCTTAGAAAAGAAAATCCTATGGGAATTTTTTCTTTTCATGGTTTGGAAGATCTCTCCTTTTATGGCCAACTTCTCTTGCCTTTTCTTGTTTGATTCCCTTTTCCACTTAGATTGAATTGTAGGGACCATTATGCCCTTAAGTTAATGGGCTTGTTTTTTTCTTCTCGTGAGCTTCATCACTTGATCTAAACCCATTTTCCCAATTAATCCATTCTTAGATAAAAAGTTGAAGAGCTTGTTTGTTATGTTCATGGCCCATGCTCACATCACACATGAATACATCATAGTTCATAATTCACAGTTTACAGTCACAGTAGACAGTATACAGTTCACGGTTTCACAATATTTATCACTTAGCCATGTCTGGCTAAAGTCATATCTATAGATAGGGTTCACCACATTCACATGCCAAAATGCAACACTCACACCCACTCCTCGTTGATACTAGTTAAATGAGTTTTCATGACTTTTAATATTTTTTTTTATTTCAACTCATTAATAAATTTTTTAAGTTTATGATAACACACATCCTATTCATACTCATCAAATTAGACTCTTTTATATACCTTTAATATCCTCATAGTTCATACAACAGCAACCAATATATATAAGAATTCAGTTATAAAACAAAACATAACAAATCATCAGTAATAAACATAAGTAAGAACACAAAATAAATAATATAGTCATGTCAAATCTTGCACCAATTTATAATTTAAAATAAAAAAATTAATTATTAGGCATCATATTTTTTATCTCCTAAATAAATTAAACTACATTTATAAGTATTTATGCACTTAGCTAATTTTTTCTCATCAATCTACTTTGCAGAAGGGTCCTTGAATGCTAAATTCAACCTCGTGTGTGACATCCCAAATACTAATTAAAGCATATGGGCGTTAGATACAGAAATAGATTACGAGTGCATTTAAAATAATTATATGCAGCGGAATAAAATATTTCAATATCTTACAAAATAAAGATTGAGTTCCAAATCTTATAATACTAATATGAAATAAAAATAGATACAAGTCTCTCAAAAAATTAGACTCATCAGAATGCAGAATAAAATATGCACTCATAACGGTTCATAGATCCACGGGATCCTCAAAGGCTTCAATGGGTAAGTCAATGAGCAGTTCCTCACTATTGTCCTTATCTGAATAGGGGTTATGGAAATGGGTGAGTTTCATATACTTAGTAAGGAAAATAATATTTAATCGATATTATTAAGATTTTAATGGTAATTAAACTTAGAAATTATACATTATTCACTTATAATCGAAAATTGTACATGTCGATCCATTTCGATAATTAAAAAAATATTTTATTTTATTTTATTTAAAAAACATCAACATCAAGTCAATCACATCAAAGATACAATCATGTCACGTGTAAAATAAAAAAAAAATCAAACGAATCATATCATGCTTTTTTTCATCTTTTACTTATTTTTCGCGCGAAGTCATTCCAACTTATATCTACTAAAGGCAGTACGAATTCCTAACTACTATTGTGGAATGACAGTTACATTTTTTTATATCTCTTTTAGCATATTTGCGACTTGCTAAACCACAACACATTTACGACTTGCCAAACCATAACACATTCTATGGCCACGGTCGTGCTAAGCACAGTGGTCCTACATGTAAACTATAGTCACAGTCCTACATCGCCATGATGACACCTATAATCATATCGCATAACCACTCTCATCAGAGAATATGTCGTCATCCATATGGAGTGATCCTCTCACTTCTTTTCAGATCAGATGAGAGAAAAACATAATCTTCTCAGAGATAAAAAGCCAAACAAATCATATGTATTTAATACCATGCATATAATTGTCATTATTCACTTCATATGTTCATCAAATGACATCATCTTCCTTCCATCATCTCTTATCATGCCATCATATTCATTTTATTTACTTATTTACTTACAGGTGTTAGTACAATACAAAACATGCAATAACATGGAATATGTGTAAATATATTAAAACCATAACAATAAATTAAATATGTAACAAGCCATTTCATATTCATGCAATATTCTGTTTATTAATCTGAAAATAATAATTGTTGAGTTTCCTTACTGAAAGATTGAAATTTTTCCTACGCTCATTTTCCTTCCTTTTTTTCCTTTTTTCTCTCTCTCTCTCTTTATCTAAAATTGTTTTAGTGAATGAAAAAGAAGTGATGAAGGAGTGGTGAAAAAGGTCCCTATTTATAGAAAGTGGATCGTTGGATCTTCATCAAGTGGTGCAAATCCATGAGGATAGAGGGAGGAAAAAATAAACTAACGTGATGCCACAACTGATGGACGGCTGACGAGACGACAACGACGCGATGGCAGCATGAAGACTGAAGGCATGCCAACCAAGGGATGGTGCACACCTCCCAAATGGCGATGGCGCACTAGTCAAGGCCTGCTACTCGCAACCGACGCCTGCCGCACGCGCTAGCCAAAGTGCTTATGCACACAGACTACGCACCTCGTCTCGGACGAATGGGACTGTGTACAAGCGCACATCTAGCTAGTCGTGGGTGCGCAAGTGTGCAGCACGTCTGGCTAGCCGTGGGCACATCTGTGCACGACACACAGGGCCCGAATTTGCAAGGAAAATTTCCTGCATCTTTTACGCAAGATTTCTCCGCTGTTTTTCTTTGGTATTTTCTTAAAATTAAAATTCTAATGATAAAAATAAACAAAATACAATGATTTTAATAAAATAAATAAACAAAATCTTAAAATTATATGAAAATAAAAAATATAATTTAAATAGTTAACGACCTTAGGCTCAAATATATAGAGGTTTTAAACAATAATTAAGCGTGAAGGTTACAGGGTGCTATAATGCATAACCATTGAAAATTGCACCTTTGCACTCATCTCTACATGTCGCCATACATTTCTTCTGGACCATTACGGCCACTACTATACCACCACGAACTGACTGGAAATCACCACAAAACATGTCTTGTATTCAGATTTGTCAAAAATCCAGTGAAATCACGTTGAAAGGATCGGCAAATTTGTGAAATCGCACGACTGGCCATCACAATTTTTTTTTATTTTTTGGTCGCACTATCACACATTCTCTCTCTCTCTCTGGTATTCTCGTTTTCAAGTCGCGTAAGTGCCACTTATCACATGCACTATATCTGGTTAGATTTGCCGCATTCAGGACTGGAAGTCTCCTCTAGCGACACTCTCTCTCCTCATGCGACTCTTTTTCTCTCCTTCCACGGTATAAGTATCTCTCACTCTCTCTTCACACGACTCTCTCTTTCTTTTATTTCTAGAACAGAGGAGAATCCTGCACGACTTTTCCTCATTCTTATTCGAATTGAAGGTTCAGGCTTTTTCTTTTTCCTCTACTTGAGGCGAACAAGACCTCTAGTTTCTTTCTTTTTTTGTCTTGCATCAAAACGGTGTAGTCTTAGGGTTTCCCAAAATGACATCATTTTTAGCTTATGGTGCCCAGCTTCAAAACAACATCATTTTAAAACAGATGGGCTAGGCTATTACAATCCCCCGCCTTAAAATAAATTTGGTCCCCCAAATTTGCAGTAATTAGGTTTTGAGACACCTTTATCCATTTACATGTTTCCTTTTCGACATAATGGTGTCATCATAATTTTATCACTAAAGAGATCGCGTTAATTTGAAATCCCTACTTTTCTAAATTCCATACGTTGGTATAACTGCTAGGAATATATCTTTCAATTCTAAATATTCCAATACTTAGGGTTTTTTTGGTATCTAACTATAATTTCTTTTAAGAGCATTTGATCTTGTCCAAGAAATATCATTTAAGGCTATCTTTATCCTCAAAATTTATCAAAGCTTAGTGTCTCCCAATTATATGGTATGCAATTGTCATTACTATCCCGCAGGGTTTGAAAACATAATTTTTAGTTTATTCATCATTATAAGAATCTCTCAATAATATGTATCATATTGTAAATTCACTACGATAATAAATTCTCAATTACTTAAGTAACCACAATGCCATGGCACGTTTCCAGTCTCCCAAATTTCATATGTCCAAATTATTTTATTTATTTTATATCTTCCAAAAATTAATATGCGATTATGTGGCATATGTCTTCTATATTTTCTAAATACATCAAACATATGCATTACCTTTAAAGATTTGAGATTCTAAACTATATTTGGTTAGTCGTACTCGAATGTGAAAATGTGTCAACTTGATGGTTTTACCGTAGGTTAATTCCCTTCACGATAATTGAGTATAAAATTTATGTAGGTGTCATGGTTTTTGAACTTCCATATATTACTTGTGGATTTGTTACAATATTAGGGTTCTCAAGACTTTTTTTTTATTCTAATGACTTGACATCTACCTGTATTATCCTTCAACTAAGTCGTATTATTCTTCTACATCGATCAAATGTTGATTGATTCCTAATATGCCTCAATATTTGATCAACTTATTCCTAAAGTTTTTTATAATGTACATGGTGGATTATGGAATCCATGGCTATTGTTGACAATCATTAGGAATTCTTTTCACATAAAGTTCATTTACTAGTTTTGTTACAAGTGGTTATATTTAGTTCTAGTTTTTGTAGGTAGAAAGTTCCCAAAATTTTCAAGTGACCACTCTTAAATATGGTCTTAAGATATGAGTTGCGGGTTTATCACATCATCAATCTCTCCTTGTTGGTTTGGAGAGAAAAAACTTCTTGTTATAGTGGTTATGGTTATTAAGAAGAAGGGTTTTATAAAGCTTGATGTTATTCATGCTATTTTCTTTTACTATTTTTTAAATACTTAAGACCTTTTTTACCATTTTTACACTACACAGACATACTTAAGCATCATTGATATATACATACACTTAGAACGATATGCATGTTATGCGTAACACACACAGGTGTGTATACCCTTAGTTTTTACATATATTATCACACAAACTTGCATTTATATTATGTATATACGACATATATAAACCTATATCGCACTTACACATACATACTGGCATAAAATCATATCACACTGCATGTATACCTAACATATATATATTATTCATGCACCTAATTACACACACTCATATGCAACTACACACTAGTCATACTGAACCATTCACAGACGTAATCATATATAGACGCATATAATCATATCCACACAACTTTAGTTCTATATACATATACATGCAGTTAAACACATAAATCCTTAACTACATGCATATGTACATATAAACACGCATACTTTCCTACGGTATCTAGCTCTACTAACATTCATATGATTACATATCTAAGTAAACAAAAATAAAGTTAAAGTGCAAAAAAACATGCAAGGGAATCTTAAAATGTCATGAATTTTTTTGAAGAAATTATAGAAAAATAAAACTTAAAGAAGACAGGTTTAATCTCCGTATAAACACTAATCCAATTCATATTATTGTCTTATTTTCTTTAATTTAAACATAATTCCTTCAATACCATTCTAAATTTTATTCAATGTCTCCTACGCTTATTCGTTCATGTATATATGTATATAAATTCACGTACAGATATACTTACATAAATTATGCCAAGTACACACACAATATATATACACGATACACAGTGCACTCAGTATACATATATTCTTATAAAAGCACGCTTTACATGCATATCACTACATGCAAGTACATATTTATATTTACATATGAAGACTCATACAAACTCCCACGTACATAAGTAATTATACAATTTCTCATATAGATTTTTCATATATACATATATATAATCACCAATACACATACCTAGCCATATGCTTGCATATATATATATGTATCTATATAAAACTATACATATTCATATTTACAGCTTCATATATTCAACATTGTCAATAACACACACATACTACATTCACCATTATAAGAAATTAAACAAAGCATGCAGAAATTTAGGAAAATAGAAAACTAAAATGGATAATAGGGATTTTCTTGTTGGATTAAACCCATGTATAAACCTCTTAATGACATAAACCACTTTATTAGAATTATTAATAAATTTCATCAAATGAATTCTAGAAATAAATGGCACTCTACCTTCTTACTTTGTTCTCTTGCTTTCATTAGATGGACTTCTCAATAAAAGTTTAAGCTTTCTATCATTTTACTTATTCACTATCTCTAATTGGATTTGGAGTGAAGCCAAAATCTTTTGATTCCTAGGTTTATCACATTGCAACACATAAAATTCTTCTCTTCAGACTTTCAGAATGTTATACTCTTACTTTCTCACATGAATAGATGTTTTGGAAGAGAATCTGTAACATCCCAAATACCTGGTGGGTAAAAGGGAGCCTGGTAATATAAATAAATACGACTGCAAATAAAATATATATATGCATCGAAAAATAAAAATCCCTTACAATAAAATCAAAGGTTTGTTTTACACGTAAGGCCAAAGGTTGGCGACCAAAATATGAATATACAAAAGTAAGAGTCCTTGTAATAATTACAAACAGGTGTCATCAGAGTGCAGACAAAATAAAGCACTTGTAATCATCCTAAAGATCCAAGAAGGGATCCAAATAAGATTCAAGGGGCAACTCAGCGAGCGAATCATCACTTCCATCATCTAAAAAGGGCATGGATTAGGGTAAACTCAGTAAGAAAAATAGTATTTAAACTACACAACTAAGGTTTATAAAAAGGATCAATTTTTAGAATAAAACATCATTCCTCAATTAAATAACTTACCTTAGAAGTCTCCACAGGGCGAATTCAATTCAAATATTTAGAAAAGATCGTTATTTTCTTTAGAAAAGCATATGAATATCACCAACATATTGAATAATAAAGATAGAGAAAGTATAAAGTCAATCATTAACAAACATTGTAATAGAAACTAGTTGAACTAACTAAGGACACAACAAGATCTGGATAAAGTAGAAAATCCATACAAAATCACCATAGAGCATCAAACAATTATTCTAATCATGTTTATGGCTTATTAAATCTTTTACTGATCTTCGCATGAAACTGTTCCAACATATATTCACTGAGGGCAGAGAGGATCCCCAACTACCACTATGAATGATCAATCAATCATATTTTCTTATTTGGTTGGTTCCATATCCATGTTGGGTAAATTCTATGACAATGTCCGTACGTTGCCACTTTGGCCCTACATATCATATTGTATATCCACTCTCGTTAAAGGGAATGTCAATTATTCACAAAGAGCAGTTCACTAACATTTCATATTTAAAGTAGGGAGAGACAGAAACTCCTTCGAGATAATAGTTAAATGAATTTTTATTCTTTTCTTCTTTTATATTCGATGCCTAATCATAACAATCACATGTTTTGATCTCGATGGGAATTTAATAACATATCTGGCCCAAGGCTCATTTACCCGGACTTGACCATCGAGTCATCCTCTTGAGCCAAAGCCTACTAGAATAACCCTCTTCTCCATTACCAAGATAAGGTAAAGGGCTAACCTACATGGATTTCAAATCATCATGTTTTCCGTGCATCATATTCAATATTTCCATAATTCATATTCAAATAAATAATAGTCAATCACCATATAAATTCATGCATAAAAAATCATCATATTCAATAATTATGTATTTTACATTGAAATAAACAATCACCAATCATCATAGAAATTGATGCATAAAAAATCATTTAACATTTAAATTCTTCTTTCAAGAAAATATGCTTAGAAATATAAGAGAAAATACCAAAAAGTCTCTTACCGTAACTGTAACTGAATTCATCTTTTGGGTGGAGAAGAAAATAGTTTCATAAGAATTCCTACTTCTTCTTTCTCTCTCTAAAATTTTATTCAATGGAAGAATAGAAGATGGTGAGAAAAATGAGGGAAAAAAGGCTCTCTAAATAGCTAAAAGAGAAGTATTGGATGTGCATCAAGTTGTCACATCTGTGCACGGGGAAACGTGTCTGCACGGCAGGAAAGCATGTCCGCACGGCTGCCAATGTGCATGGCCTGTGCACACTGTATGCGTCGACAGGCCATGTCGGGCGTTGTGCGTGCACAGTGCCTACGTAGGCACTTGCGTGCACATCTGCACACACAGAGCGGGGACATGCACGCACTGTGCTGCATACGGGTTGACACGCAGGCTCGCACGGTGTGATCACAAACAGTGCCTGCGAGCCCCTTTTTGCTGGTTTTCCTTGATTTTTTTCCTCTTTTTTTAATTTTTTTCTTCATTTTTTCTTATTTTTCCTAAAAGTACACTTAACTTGCAAGTTATGGGAGAAATCCACGAACAATAGGAGAAAATATTCCACATCCCGATGTCTAATCAACGATAAAGTGTGCAGCATGATCATCGATGGAGGTAGCTACATCAATGTAGCAAGCACCCTACTTGTGGAAAGATTGGAACTAACATGCACTATCCATCCCAGCTCCTAGTAGTTGTCGTGGTTGAACGGTGCAGTGAAGTGAAGGTAACTAAGCAGGTCATGGTACCTTTCTCCATCGGTAAGTACAAGAATGAGGTATGTTGTAATATTATACGTATGCATACCAGCCACATGATACTCTGCAAGCCTTGGCAATTTGATAGGCAAGTACAACACCATGGTTAGACTAACCGCTGCTCATTGCAAAAGGATGACCTCATCCATGTCCTCACAACTATCCCCACGAGAGGTACACGAAAATCAAGTGAAAGTCAAAAGGGCTTTTGAGGAATACTTAGAGAGAACAAAGAAAAAGGAGAATCAAAAGGCCTTAAAGAAAGGTAAATAGGCCTAGTAAAAGCAAGAGAGAGAGGGAAACAAAAGAAAAGTCTTTATGTGAGGGGAAAACAGGTGATGCAAGTAATTTGTGAAAAGAAAAGCCTATTGTGTTACGTATAGAGAGGCTAATCTACGCTTATCTAACCTTGACACATCCCTGGCTAGTAGTATTGTCTCCCTCTTATAGGAGTTCGAGGACATCTTATTGGAGGAAATTCTGGATGGTTTTTTTATTAATTCGATAGATGAAACACCAGATTAACTTTCTCCTCAGATCCACTATTCCTAACTGGCCGACTTATAAGAGCAATTCGGAAGAAACTAAGGAACTCCAAATCCAAGTAGAAGAGTTATTGGAGAAGGTACATGTCAAGGAAAATTTGAGCCCTTGTGTTATTCATGTCCTACTGATACCCAAAAAGAACAGTTCCTAGAGAATGTGTGTTGACTGTCAAGCCGTCGATAAGATCACGGTCAAGTGTAGGTATTTTATCACATGTTAGATGACATAATAGATGAGTTTAGTGGGGCAACCATTTTCACCAAAATTGATATCAAAGTGGGTATCACTAGATTAGAATGAATCCTAGCGACAAGTGAAAGATGACCTTCAAAACTAAATATGGCCTATATGAATGGTTCGTAATGCCCTTCGACCTTTCAAACGCACCTAGTACCTTTATGAGACTTATGAATCACGTCCTATGCCCATTCTTTGAAAAGTCCATTGTCATGCATTTTGATGATATCTTGATATATAGTAAGAGCTTAGATAACCATCTCATATTCGTTCAATACTCGAGGTCTTTAGGAAAGAATGATTATATATGTTGATACCAAGAAGTGCACCTTTTACAGTGATAAACTGATCTTCTTAGGATTTGTAGTAAGTGTTCATGGCATTGAGGTTGATGAGGTGAAAGGTAAAAGCCATTAGGGAATGACCTACATCGACGAATGCGAGCGATGTGAGAAGTTTTCATGGGTTAGCTAGGTTTTATCATCGGTTTGTCAAAGATTTCAGTTATGTCATGACACCCTTGAATGTGTTGGTGAAAAAGGATGTCAAGTTTGCATGGACTAAGAAACAAGAGTCCGCTTTTACCTTACTAAAGGAAAATTTATGTTCTGTACCTACACTTGCTTTACTTGATTGAGCTTAAATGTGATACTTCAAGAATAGGTATAAGAGCAGTGCTGATGCAAGCTTGTGAGCATTATGTGTTCCAAAAGTACCATAGGTGGGATGGGTTCCTTCTTAGGGAAAACATGTTATATGTACCAAGTTGTTATATTAGGGAGTTGTTAGTGCGATAAGCACATAGTGGGGAACTCATGGGACATTTCGGGGTAGCCAAGACCCTAGACAAGTTATAGGAACATTTATACTAGCCCAACTTGAAAAGAAATGTTGAGTGCATCTGTAGCCAATATATTGCATACAGGCAAACCAAGTCTATAGTATTGCCTTATGACCTTTATACACCCCACTTGTACTTATAACCCAATGAGTAGATATCTCCGTGGATTTCGTGTTAGGATTGTTTAGGACCAGTAGGGGTTACTCATTACCGCGTTAAATTGTATTCGGAAAACCCCTATTTATTCGAGCCTTAAGGCAACTTGAACTCATTTAAATTTATTTCGTAGATCTATATCGTAATTCGTAAATTTATGCCTATTTTATTATTTTATTTTATTTTGATGTTATTTAATTTCACCTAAGTTTATTTTGATTTATTATTTTTATTATTGCTTTTTAAAATAATTGATTTTCAGGAGAAAATGAAAGATAGGGAAAAATCTCGCGGGAAAGGGTTACCCACGCAAGCACTTGGCACTGTGCGCTTGTGTACGTGCGTGATAGGCGCAGGACGTGCACATAGTACGCACCTCCCATCCGAGCAAGGTGTGGGGCCAAACTTATGCACGTGTCTTGTTGCATGAAGGCATGTTTGTCCGTGCCCATCACATCGCACGCGGATAGGGGGCCAGGAGCCGCACACTGTGCGTGCACCATCCGCACAACAGGCTTGTGCAGATAGGCTTATGCGCAGTGCCCCAGCCCGCCCTAGGCCCTACTTGTGTGTAGGCTAGCTCTTGTGCGCGGCAGGGTAGCTCAAGGCCGGCAGGCTAAGCTTGCAGCGCGCGCCGGCCAGGTGAGGCACATTGCCGTCTCGGGCAGTGTGCCGCCACTCTTTTTAGGCAGCGTGCCGCCGCTTGGGATGTGCCGCTGCCGGTGGGGGAAAATTCTCTTATGTTTTTTGTGCCACATCAAATCAAGCATCTTTTCATTTCAATAATATCTCACTTCATTGGATTTTATCACTTGGCGCAAATCTAACGACCCCTATTTTTTATAAATAGAGATCCTTCCTTCGATTTTCTCATCACTTCCATTCTTCCACCTTCCAAGATTTGAGAGAAAGAGAGAGAGTAATCTAGAGAGAGAAGGAGAGGAGGAGGAGAAGATGGCGTAGGAAAAATTTCGAGGTTTCGGTAAGAAATTTAGTATTTTTTAAACGTCTTAAGGAGTATTTCTAGAAAAATTAAAATAATGAATATGCAATTTTGTGTGATTTGCATGTTCTATGTTTAGAAGTTCTAATAAAATAATTTGTTCTTGATTTCAAGCATGCTATGTGATTTATAGGAACTTAATGATTTTCATGTAAATAAAATAATATAAAACTGGTGAGGTTATTTGTAAAATAAAAAGAAAAGAAAAGAAAAGTGGAATGAAGCTTGATTGGTCCGAAGTATGTAAGTATTGTATTAACATATATATTGTATCTAGTGTCTCGTCAGACTTTTTATCTCAGGGGTATCTATTTTTTCTTTCTCCATATGGTCTGGAAAGACATGAGATGACTGCTCCCCGTAGATGATGGCGTACCATCTGACGAGAGTGGTAATGTAAATATCTATTAGGGGTCAGCTTTTGCTAAGTACTACCGTGTTGGTACAGCCGTTGTCATAGTTGTACTATGGTTTGGCCAGCCGAAAATGTGCTTAAAAAAATTGTCGTTATCTATATATGATCTGATCATTCCACATCGGCAGTCAGAAATCTGTATCTGCCCTCAGAGATGGAAGTCGGAATGACTTCGCAAAGTATGACACAAACCAAGGTCGAGTTTATCTAACTCTTTTGAGCTATCCAAGGATTGACCGCAGCCATAAGACAGAACCAAGCCAACCCCTACCCTAAAGTACCGAACAACTAAGAGGTTGTTTAGAAAACTTAACCCACCACACTTTGAAGGTGGCCCTAACCCCTTAGTAGCTGAAGCCTGGATCCTGCAGATAGAGAAGTTTTTCTCTGCCTTAGACCTAACTGAGGAACAGAAGGTTCCCCTAACAGCCTTTATACTGATCGATGAAGCAGAACACTGGTGGCCACTTAAGAAGGAAGTCCTATCTACCCCTACCACCTGAGAAGTTTTCATGGATGCATTCTTTGATAATTTTTTTTCCCAGCCTATGTCTGAGAGAAGAAGGCGGAGGAATTTTAGGACCTCCACTAAGGAAATCTAATGATTGCCCAATATGCAGCTTAATTTATCCAATTATCTAGGTTTGCCCCTCTTATAGTCGCACTTGAAAGTCGTAAAGCTAGAAAGTTCCTAAATAGCCTTCGTGCGATATCTATTACTGGGTTCCGATGCTAAGACCCATTGCGTATGCCGAGGTGCTAGAACATGCCCAGTTGGCTAAATACTTCATCTCAGCCAGACATTAGCATATTTTTCGAGTCCATACCCAACAACAACAACCCCAATAACTCAGAAGAAGATTGTCCGACCCAGTAAGTAGCCACCTCAATAAACAAATCCGAGTTGCCCTTCCCCCTGCCCTACCTCCACCTACTGGACATCTTGCCCGACCTTCCCAACTATATAAGCATTATGGTCACTCGTATGGTGATCTACATTATCAATGTATCAATCACGTCTACTATCAGTGTAGAAGCACCCAATATCTTATAAAGGACTACCTTCAGCAATCGAAGGACATGGCCAGAACTGTAGCCCAGGGTCACTGTACCATATAGATGAACTCGATACCCTCCCAACTCCTGTCTTTATCCAAGGTATGCTTTCTATTCATGATACTTCTGCCAAGGCATTGATCCATACAAATGCTACTCACTCTTTTATCTCCTGTGCATTCGGTTATAAATTTAATATTAGGTCTGAACCTTTAAAGGAAATATTGATTGTAGAGACTCTCTCTAGGGGGATTACTAGAAGCTCACTGTGTATATAAAAATTGTAAGAAAAAAGCTTCAGAAATAGAAGTATTTGTAAATTTAATACTCTTAGATTTTTTAGGGTTTGACATTATTTTATGAATGAATTGGTTAAAAAAATATAGAGCAATTATTGATTGTGAAAGTAAAGTTGTAACATTGCAGTCCCTACAAAAGAAATAAAACTATTTTTGTCTTCTAACAAGTGAATAAACAGGAAGATGGATGTTGATCCTGTTGTGTATTCTATTCCCATTATTTGTAACTTTTCGAAAGTTTTTTCTGTCGAATTACCTAGTCTGCCTTCCTCACGAGAGGTAGAATTTTCTATCGAACTACTACTTATAACCCAACCAATTTCGAAACCTGCCTATCGCTTGAGTCATGCTAAGCTCACAGAACTAGAAAACCAGCTTCTAAGCTTCTTGACCAGAAGTTTATTCACTCTAGTCACTCCCCTTAGGGCGTTCTGGTATTATTTGTGAAAAAGAAGGATGGTTTCCTCAGACTGTGCATGGACTATTGAGAACTCAACTGAGTAACAGTAAAGAGTAAGTATCCTCTACCTCGAATCGATGATCTTTTTGACTAATTGCAAGGAGCCATGGTCTTCTTTAAGATCAACATCAAATTGAGATACTATCAGTTAAGAGTCAAAGAAGAAGATATTTCGAAGATCGCTTTTCGGTGTAGATACAGTATGTACTAGTTCAAGATGATGTCGTTTGGGTTAACTAATTCCCCTGCTACCTTCATGGACCTCATGAATAAGATTTTTCGGCATGCACTGGATCAGTACATCATCGTTTTTATTGATGACAGCCTAGTATACTCTAAAAGCCCAAAAAAACATGCAGTCCACCTGTCTGAAGTGCTTGGGATACTTTGTCGAAATTAGCTATTTGCTAAACGTAGCAAATGTTACTTCTGGTTTGATCGAGTTTCCTTTTTCGGCCATGTGATTTCAAGTGAAGGAGTTTTCGTGGATCTGGCCAAGGTTAAAAGAGTGATCAATTGGAATCCGCCCACGAATGTGAGTGAGGTATGTAGTTTCCTTGGCTTTGCAAGTTACTATCAGCGATTCATCGATGAATTTTCTAAGATTACTACTCTGTTGACCCGACTCTCTTGAAAAGGCGTACTGTTTGTCTTGAATTACTAATGTGGTGAAAGTTTTATGAAATTAAAATGTCGTCTTACCTCTGCTCCGGTGTTGATTCTCCCTGACAACACTGAAATATTTCATGTTTATTGTGATTCATCTCATATTGGCTTGGGATGCATTTTGATACTGCATGGTAGAGTGGTCGCTTATGGATCCTGACAGTTAAAATCCCATGAGTGGAACTACCCTGCCCACGACCTAAAGTTGGCGACCATCATCTTTACCTTGAAGATATGGCATCATTACCTGTTTAGTTAGACCTTTGAAATTTACATTAAACACAAAAGTTTAAAGTATATTTTCTCGCAGAGGGAGTTAAGCATGAGACAGATATGCTAGATAGATTTCCTGAAGGACTATGATTGTAAGATCATCTACCATCCTGGTAGAGAAAATGTGGTCACTGATGCATTAAGCCAAAGAGAGCCCACAGTGTTGGCCCTAACCATGGCCTCAAGTTGGAAATTAATAGAAGTTATGCAGTCACTTCGCCTCAACTATTATGGCAACGGTACCTATCTCGCTCAAATCCAAACCTTGCCTGATCTTTTCATAAAGATTTAGGAAGCTCAGTCCATAAACTAAGAAATCACCAAAAATTTGAGTAAGTTCTCTTCTGATGAATTTCCTTATTTATGATTGTAGACGATGGGTTATTTAGATTTCAAGATCGAATTTGGGTTCCTGTTGTTGTTAGGATGGATATTCTCAAGGTTGTCCATGCCTCTAAACTATCCATCCATCCCGGGAGTACCAAGATGTACTGGGACCTGAAGCGCCAATACTGGTGACTGAGAATGAGGAAGGACATTGTTGACTGTGTCTCCCGATGCCTTACTTACAAGAGGATTAAGGCAAAACACTAGAGACTCGGTGGTTTGTTACAGGGCCTCTCGATTCTGGAATGGAAGTGGGAGCATGTAACCCTAAATTTTATCATCGAACTACCTAGGACCTGTTTTAGTCGTAATGCTATTTGGGTCATCGTTGGCAAACTAACCAAGATCGCTGGTTTTTTTCCCATCGGGACCACTAACTCCACCAGTAAATTAGCCCACCTTTATGTCGATGAAATTGTTCGGCTCTATGGTGTCACCTCATCCATTGTGTCCGATCGAGATCCTCGATTTACCTCCACTTTTAGGACTGCTTTTAAGAAGCTCTTGGGTTTGGATTGTACTTCAGCACCACTTATCATGCCTAAACTAATGGTTAGTCAGAACGTACTATCCAAATATTTGAAGACATGTTACATGCTTGCGTCCTTGACTTTAGTGATAACTGGTGTGAAGATCTTCTCTTGTGTGAATTTGCTTATAATAACAGTTATCATTCCAGCATTGGCATGACCCCGTATGAAGCCCTCTATGGTAGGCCCTGCCGTTCTCCCACTTTTTGAAGTAAAGTTGGAAACTAGCATCATTTGGGACAAAAATTCATCCAATAGACTATTAGAAGGTTACGATCATCCGTAGGAACTTTGCTTTTACCCAGAGCCACCACGCTGATAATCGTAGGAGACCCTAGAATTTTTCGTTAGAGACTAAATCTTCTTTGAAGTTTTTTCCTACAAGGGAAAAGTGCAGTTCGAGAAAATAGGGAAGTTGAGTGCTTGTTATTTGGGACCTTTTTGGATCGTGGAGCGCATTAGACCTGTAGCGTACCACCTTACTCTGCCTTGAGAGTTTATAGGTCCACATGATGTTTTTTACGTCTCCATACTCAAAAGGTACCACCCTGACCATTTTCATATCATTCCTCACGATGAAATGCATGTATAAGCCGATATAACTTATAAGAAACTCCCATGGAGATTCTTGGATGGATCGATAAAGTCTTATATAATAAGACAATCCTCATGGTGAAGGTGCAGTGGTAGCACCATACTCCAAAAAAGGCGACATAGGAGTTGGAAAGTGAGATGAGGGAAAAGTTCTATAACCTATTTGAGACAAATTTGGGGGACCAAATTTCTTAACATGGTGGGGGGGGGGGGGTGTAACACCCCACTCACCACCACGCTAAATTGTATTTGGAAAACTCCTATTTATTCAGGTCTTAAGGCCACCTAAACTCATTTAAATTTATTTCGTAGTTTTATATCGTAATTCGTATACTTATATTGATTTTATTATTTTATTTTATTTTGATTTTATTTAATTTCACCTAATTTTATTTTAATTTATTATTTTTTAAAAATAATTGATTTTTAGGAGAAAATAAAATAGGGTAAAAAATCTCGCAGGAAAATACCCGCGAGAAAGGGTTGCTCGTGTGGGCACTAAGCGCTATGCGCATGCGATAGGCACAGGACATGTGTCCCATCCGCACAAAAAATAGGGCCAGATCTGCACATGTGTCACATCGTGCACATGCAAGTGCCAGGCGTCGTACGTCGTCCGCGTAACAGGCCTGTACGGATAGGCCTACGTGAGTGGGGTCTATACTCAGGAGGATTGCGCGTGGCGCCCCAATGTGCCATAGACCCTGTTCGTGGCAGGGTAGCCCGGTGCCTACAGGCTAGGCCTACAGCAAACGTCGATCGAGTGAGGCACACTGCCACCTCAGGCAAAGAATATCTAAGTTGGATCCCCAAGGGAAAAGATTATTTCAAGTCTTGGAATGGGTTAATGATAATGCCTACAAGATCAATATTCTAAGTGAGTATGAAGTGTCTACCACCTTTAATGTTTTTTATCTCTCCCTCCTTTTAATGTAGGTGAAGATTCGAGGACAAATATTTTCAAAGCAAGGAGGGATGACGCTAGTCGAAGCACACAAGATACTCAAGAAGATGAAGATGACACCTCGTCTCACAAAGGGAAGGATGGTAGCATCCATGACGAGTTAGGACTAATGGGAAAATAAGTGCAATAGCCCTTAAGACTAACTACGCGAAGCTGGGCCAGGAAATTCCAAGATATTTTCAACCTGTTGGTGCAAAGATAGGTAAATGACAAGATCACCAATAGAGCCTAAGGAAAGGCCAAATGGACAAATTCAACCCAAGGAACCAGTGGTCATCATGTGCAGCACACTTGACTTGCCTTCGGTATATGTAAAAAGTCTCCCATGCACAGACAGGCTCACTCGCACATGTGGGAATGCTACCCATGTGACATAGCACGTTGACCGTGCCAATGAACATCTCCATATGCCCTGCCCAAGCAAAAGCAAGCGTGTGGCCTCACGTCGAGCACATAAGCACACAACAAGCGCACGTTGTATGCGTGTTGCCCAGTAAGCCAAGTGCCCAGCCCATGCCCAGCACGCCCACAGCAAGGTAGCCCCTACACGCTCAAGCCTAGTAGGCTTGGCATATGCCCAGTATGCAGCAAGCTAGACACATGCCTAGTGCTCAGTGTGCATGCAAGCCTAGCCTACGTTGGTAGCCCATCAGGGTGCCCAACATAGCCCCATATGTGACTGCGTGTCCGCAAACAAGCCAACTCGCATAACGACTCAGGCGACCTAAGAGGAACAACCCATGCTCGCGACCTGAGTGCCTCATCTAGAGCAGTCCACGCACCTACTCCCCATGACCTACACCCCTCTCACGGGCTAACTCGTACACTAGGTTTGACCAACCCTCACCTAGAGTCCTTTTTGGACTCTTTTATTCAATTCCCCATGTGTTTTTTAAGAAAACAATACATGGGATAGTTTTTTAACTTTTTTTACTATTAATTTTATTGATATTATAATATAAAATCTATCCTCTATGATTAATTAATCATTAATTTTAATTTTAAATCGAGATAGATTATTATTTTATTATTTATTCTAAGATAAAATTTTATTTTTCAAGTATTTGTAATTGTTTAGAACTATCTTAGAAAAAAACCTATATAAAGGCCTTTATCCATAGGTTGCAAACATACTTTTGAGAAGAATAAAATTTAAGTTTTTGCTTTCTTCAAGAATTAGCTTTACTAATTTCTTTTAGCATCTTCAAGTTCTTTAAAGGTAGGGAGTTTTCTGAAGTGTTATGGAGCCAAAGAGCTGGGATCAATTTATCGATATATCTTTGGCGTTTTCCTTATCCTCATTTTTTTTTTCAGTTTCTTTGTTTATGTATTCTATTTAAGTGGATGTATTCTCAATTTGGGGGGTTTGTTAAGGCGATTAAATTTTTATATTGCATGCATTGGTTAAGGTTATAGGAGTTGATTTGATCCTTCCAATACTCTCCTGTGCCAAGATTTCTCTCCTCCTCTCTCTTTGCACGACTCTCTCTCCTTCTTTTATAGCCAGAATGAATGAAAGTCCCACACAACTCTTCCTCCTTCTTAGGAATGAAGGTCTAAGCTTCTTTTTCTTCCTCTGCCAAAGGCGAACATGCCTTTGGTTTTCCTTTTTTTTTTGTCTTTCATCAAAACGATGTGATTTTGGGGTTTCCCAAGTTGTTCTGAGCTTCTAGTGAACAACTTTAAAACGACGTCATTTTGAACCAGGTGGGTTAGATTGTTACAAAATGTGTGAGTTCTTGATCAAATTGGTTGAAGCTAGGTTCCACATCAAAAAGTGTTATTTCTAGCTTATGATGGACTTTATTCGAAATTAAAAATTTTTGGAAGTCATTGTCCCCAAGTTATAAATATGAGTGTTCTTATCTAAAATCCCATCATTAATAAGAGAAAGAGGGATTTCTAAAGAAAAGTTGGATGATAATTTGAATTGGAAATAAAAATTCAAAATTTTAAAATCTAGATTTTAAAAATCAAGAATTCGATCAATATGAAATGTAATTCATTAATATGTAATTTTAAAAAAAAATTGCCATAATTTAAATATTAAAAAATTTAGATTAGTTTTTATTTTTTTTTTCTTAAAGTTTGTTCTTTACCACAAATTATTTGAAAAAATTGATTTTTTCTATTTTCTATTTTATTATTTTACATTGATCTTCATAGTAAAATAATAGCATATTTTTATTCAAAATTAACAATTGTGATTTTACTTATATGATCCAATGGTTGTAGTTATGAAAATCACAATATCTTAAACTATATAATAATATTTTCCTTTAAGATAATTTTGAAAGTAACATTAGTTATAAAAATGGTATATATCTATTCAAATTTTGACTTTTAGATTTAAATTATGACTTTATAATTTAATAATTGATATTTTTTAAAAAAATTTAATGGATAATAAAATATCAGCAAAATGTGTGGTTTTTTATTACATTAGTTGATTATGAGTTCTGCATCAAAAAATTTAATTTTAAACTTTAAGATATGCTTTATTAGAAATTAGAAAATTTTGGAAGAAATAGTCCCCAAGTTATAAACAAGTGTACTTATCTAAAATCCCATCGTTAGCAAGAAAATGAGAGATTTCTAAAGAAATATTGGATAAAAAATTCTATCTTGAAGATATTCTATTTATCAACTTAGACAACTAAAAAATTTCTCCAGGATAATCTTGTAAATAACGCCAGTTACCAAAAAGATATATATCTATCTACAAATTATGACTGTTAGATTGAAATTATGGTTTTATAATCAATGATTGATATTTTTCTTCAATTTTAATGGATAATAAAATGTCGATAAAATGTGTGGGTTTTTAATTAAAAACACTTTATATTTCAAAATTTTAATTGTTAGATTAAATAGTTAATATGTACCATTTATTTTTACTCAAAATCAACGATTATGATTTTACTTATACGATATAATGATTGTAGTTACGAAAATCATAGTATCTTAAACTCTATTACAAAATTTTTCTCTAGGAAAATCTTATAAGTAACGTCAATTACAAAAATATTTTATATATATGCACATATTCTGACTGTTAGATTGAAATTATGATTCCATAATCCATTGACTGATTTTTTAATAATGGATAATAGAACGTCAGCAAAATGTGTTGGTTTCTGATAAAAAATATTTTATATTTTTAAATTTATAATTATTGGATTAAATAAATTAATATTTACCATTTATTTTATTTCAAAATCAACAATTTTGATTTTACTTATACAATATAATGCTTGTAGTTATGAAAAATACAATATCTTAAACTATATTACAAGATTTTTTTCTAAGACAATCTTGTAAGTAACGTCAGTTACAAAAAGAGTTTATATATATCCACAAATTCTGACTATTAGATTGAAATTATAACTCTATAATCCAATTATTGGTATTTTTTTTCAATAATGGATAATAGAATGTCAACAAAATGTGTGAGTTTGCGATAAAAAACATGTTATATTTTTAAATTTCTAATTATAAATTAAATATGTTAATATTTACCATTCATTTCTATTCAAAATCAACGATTGTAATTGCATTTCTACGATCTAATGGTTGTAGTTATAGAAAGTATAATATCTTAAACTATATTATAAAATTTTTCTCTATAACAATCTTGGTAAGTGGCACTAGTTACAAAATTTTTTTATATCTATCCACAAATTCTGACTGTTAGATTAAAATTATGACTCTATAATCTAATGACTGAAGATAATAAAATATTAGCAAAAATGTGTGAGTTTTTAATCAAAAATACTTTATTTTTTAAAATTTATAATTATTAGATTAAATAAGATAATATTTACCGTTTATTTTATTTCAAAATCAATGAATGTAATTTCACTTATACGATTTAATTGTTGTAGTTATGAAAAACACAATATCTTAATCTATATTACATGATTTTTGTCCAGGACAATCTTGTAAATAATGCCATCATTTATCCAAATTTTTTTACTGTTAGATTGAAATTATGACTTCATAATCAAATGATTGATTTTTTTTCTTTCAATAATAGATAATAGAATGTCAGCAAAATGTGCTAGTTTCTGATAAAAAATACATTATATTTTTAAATTTATAATTATTAGATTAAATATATTAATATTTACCATTTATTTTATTTCAAAATTAATGATTGTGATGTCACTTATATAATTTAATTGTTATAGTTACAGAAAATACAGTATCTTAAACAATATTACATGATTTTGTCTAGAACAATCTTGTAATCCAATGATTGTTATGAAAAAAGTTTATATTTTCCCACAAATTTTTATTGTTAGATTGAGATTATGGCTTCATAATCCAATGACTGATATTATTCTTTCAATAATGGATAATAGAACGTCAACAAAATGTGTGGGTTTTTTTTTTATCAAAAACACTTTATATTTTTAAATTTATAATTAAAATATATTTTTATTTTTATTTTTATCTATCATAGTACATAATTGTTGAAACAGAATTTGAATTGGAAATAAAAAATTCAAAAGTTTAAAATCCTGATCTTAAAAATCAAGAATTCAATCAATATGGAACATAATTTATTAATATGTAATTTTAAGAAAAAATTGCCAAATTTATTAAAAAATATATATTATTATTTATCTTATTTTTCTTAAAAATATTTTCTTTACCACAAATTAATTGAAAAAAAATTATTTTTTCTATTTTCTATTTTGTTAATTTACATTTATTTTCATAATAAAATAATAACATATTTTTATTCAAAATCAACGATTTCATTTATACGATTTAATGGTTGTAGTTACTAAAAGCACAATATTTTAAACTATATTATAAAATTTCACTTTAATACAATTTTGTAAGTAACATCAATTACAAAAATGGTATTTATCTATCCAAGTTATGAATTTTAGATTGAAATTATGAGTTTATAATTTAATGACTAATATTTTTCTTTATATTTTAATAGATAATAAAATATCAGTAAAATGTGTAGTTTTTGATCACATGGATTAATTCTGGGTTCTGCATCAAAAAATTTGATTTCTAACTTTATGATGGGCATTATTAGAAATTAGAAAATGTTAGATGTTATAGTCCCCAAGTTATAAATATGAGTATTCTTATCTATTAATCATTAGCGAAAGGGAGAGAGAGAGATTTCTAAAGAAAAGTTAGATAGAAAATTATATCTTAGAGATCTTCTATTTATCAACTTAGAAAACATAAATTTTTCTTTAGGACAATCTTATAAATAAAGCCAATTACAGAAAGGGTATAGATATCCATAAATTCTGACTGTTAGATTAAAATTATGACTCTATAACTCAACGACTGATATTTTTCTTAAATTTAAATAGATAATAAAATGTTAGCAAAATGTGTGGGTTTCTGATAAAAAAATGTTATATTTTTAAATTTCTAATTGTCATATTAAATAGGCTAATATTAACCATTTATTTTTATTTAAAATCAACAATTGTGATTTCATTATCACGATCTAATGGTTGTAGTTAGAAAAAGCATAGCATCTTAAACTATATTAAAAGATTTGTTTTCTTTGACAATCTTGTATGGAGCACCAGTTATAAAAAATATTTATATATATCCACAAATTTTGATTTTTAATTGAAATTATGACTCTATAATCCAATGACTAAAGATAATAAATGTTAGCAAAATATGTGGATTTTTGACGAAAAACACTTCATATTTTCAAATTTACAATTTTATTACAATTTACCATTTATTTTATTTCAAAATCAATGATTGTAATTTCACTTATACGATCAATTATTATAGTTATAAAAAGCACAGTATCTTAAACTATATTAAACAATTTTTTTCTAGGACAATCTTGTAAATAATGCCAGTTATAAAAAAAAATCTATATTTATCAACAAATTTTGGCTGTTAGACTGAAATTATGACTTCATAACTCAATGATTAATATTTTTCTTTCAATAATAAATAATAGAATGTCAACAAAATGTGTGAGTTTTTAATCAAAAACACTTTCTATTTTTAATTTTATAATTATTATATTAAATAAATTAATATTTACTATTTATTTTATTTCAAAATCAACAATTCTGATTTTACTTATACGATATAATAGTTGTAGTTATGAAAAACACAATATCTTAAACTATATTACAAGATTTTTCTCTAAGACAATCTTGTAATTATGTCAGATTGAAATTATGACTCTATAATTCAATAATTGATATTTTTCTTTCAATAATGGATAATAGAATGTCAGCAAAATGTGTGAGTTTAAGACAAAAAATATGTTATATTTTTAAATTTCTAATTGTTAGATTAAATAAGTTAATATTTGTAACGGCCCCGTAAATTTAGATGAAATGTATGTATTAAAAATCTCAAATGCAGAAGCGTAATAAAAATTTTGATTAACATTCTTTACACAATTAACCAAAACGTACTCAAAACATGAAAGAACAAACTAACTAAAAGAGATACTCGAAATAAGAACTATAAATATAATTATGAAATCTTTAGACGTCCCCTTCGCCGTCTTCCTAAGGAACGGGTTCGGGAATAACGTCTTCCTGATCTGAAATGGTTAAATAAGGAATGAGCTACACCAGCCCAGTAAAGACATCACACTATCTCACCGCCACGGAAGTAAAGGTGGGTAGAAAACAAAAATGACCAATGGAGCATAATCTATAACAAACTCGTTTATTAACATAAAAACCTTTACTGTCCACTTATCTCGGTGAGATCCATGAAAACAACATATGAAAGCAATAACATTATCATCATCATGAAATCATATAGACTTTATAACATAACACTTACCATGCCTTTGCATTTCAATCATTAAACAACATATTTTCCTTATTTAGCAGTCTACTAGTATCTATAGGGATCCATAGGGGGTCCCTGCTACCCGTGAACCATTAACATTACAACCTGATTCCAGGGCCGTCCCCATACCCCGTCCGGTATGGGCGTCAAAACTATGAACCTCAATACCCCGTCCGGTATGAGAGACCACGTTCCCGGTAGGGTTCCCTACGGACCTGGTCCGTCCACCATCTCTCAGGATATCTAGTCAGGCTGTCCACATTTTCCACTTATCAATTTACATAACCTTTTTGCCTTTTTCTTTAATCTCAATAATCCAATCATACAAAACATATAAACCAGTAATTGACACCAAATAAGATAATACAACACCCGGTTTACCATAATACAAACCATAATAAAAGAAACCATAGTTCATGCATACGAGACCATAACATAATTACATCAAGCATCATGCTGCATTTAATACTGGAAATTAGATCAAACAATAACATACCAACACTGTATCAGACTCGGGCTCCATTGGTACCCTTAATCAATTATACATATATAAAGTCACAAAGTGCAATTTAATTATTTATTTAGCTTTAATACCGTGATAGAAAACAGAGTGAGGGGTCCTTACTTGTTTCGGGGTCTGAATTCGACTCTACAGTGCGCATATAGGCTGTCCCTAATTTTCTTGAATTTTTTCTCAGAAAACTGAAAACAGAGTGAGGGGCCCCTTTCGACCAATATCGAAATTCCAGCACGGTGGCTTCGCCGCTTTCGGCGGCGATCTGCCTCGGGTTGGCCGTTTTCGGCCGAATTCGGCCACACTTGCATCGGTCCCTGCGATAAAACAGCCCTAGGGCCCTCAGTGAGCCAAAAAATTACGAAAAATTGAGACTTACCGACAGCGGTGCTTTCGGGTGCGGTGGCTCCTCCGGCGTGAGTTGCGTTTTGATGTTTGGCTCTGATCAACCTGTAGAGAAAAGAACGGTGATCACAGTGGTATAAAATTTACATCGAACGGAGGCCGGGAAGGGCCTCATCAGTGGTAAAAACATAGGGGGTCGCGGCGGCGGCGCCGGACTTCGGCTTGGTTTTTCAGCCGTTTGGCTAGTGATTTGGCTCCGGTTTGGCCATAGGCAGACTCAACATAAAAAAACGAGCCAATGGGAGAAAATTTACCTCGATTAGCGGTCGAAAACCTCTTCGGTGCAGCGGCGGGTGGCGGCAGCCGGCTCCTCCGGCATCTGGTTCTTCTTCTCCGGCAAGGAACTAGCGGCTAGGGTTTTGTGGTCAGGTGTGGGTGGGGTTATTTATACCCTTTGCCTTTTAATCTCAACCGCGCATCAAGATTAATCTGAACCGTCCGATCGCGATTTAATTGGGATTAAATCTGGGCCGTCCATCGCGATGCAATCTGGGCCGTCCGTGCACACGTTTGATCTAGGCCGTCCGTGCGCGCGGGAACGGATCTAGACCGTCCGATCGCGCGCACGCGGATCGCCCACGTGGCCCATCCCGTGTCATCGTTTTCTTGCCATGCGGCATGTCCTGGTTTGCCGGGGTTGCTGACATGGCTGCTGACATGGCACAACTTTTTTAAATTGCGTTTTAACCCCCGGTTTTTTATTTTCTTTTCAAAAACACCTCCAGAATCTAAATTTTCACCCATTTTTTCCAAAATCAATTTCAATTAAATCCAAAAAATATTTTTACCTAATTTTATCATTATTTTTATTTTTATTTTAATTAAATTAAATTAAATTAAATTAAATTAACTTAATAAAAATCTAAAAAATTCAAATACAAAAAAAAAATAAAAAAAATAAGAAAAAAATTAAATTACTTGGGTGTTACAATATTTACCATTTATTTCTATTTAAAATCAACGATTGTAATTACATTTGTACGATCTAATGGTTATAGTTATGAAAAGTATAGTATCTTAAACTATATTATAAAATTTTTCTTAATGACAATCTTGTAAGTAGCACTAGTTACAAAAATGGTTTATAATTTATCCACAAATTCTAACTGTTAAATTAAAACTATGACTTTATAATCTAATGACTTAAGATAATAAAATATTAGCAAAAATGTGTGGGTTTTTTATAAAAAATACTTTATATTTTTAAATTTATAATTATTAGATTAAATAAGTTAATATTTATCGTTCATTTTATTTCAAAATCAATGAATGTAATTTCACTTATACGATCTAATTGTTATAATTATGAAAAGCACAATATCTTAAACTATATTACATGATTTTTCTCTATAACAAATGTTGTAAGTAACACTAGTTACAAAAAAAGTTTATATTTATTCACAAATTTTGACTATTAGATTGAGATTTTGACTTCATAATCCAATTCCTAATATTTTTCTTTCATAATTGAATGTAAGCAAAATATGTGAATTTCTTATAAAAAACACTTTATATTTTTAAATTTATAATTATTAGATTAAGTAGGTTAATATTTACCACTCATTTTTATTTAAAATCTACAATTGTGATTTTACATATACCATCTAATGGTTGTAGTTGTGAAAAGCACAAAATCTTAACCTATAGAACAAAATTTTTCTTTATTATAATTTTGTAAGTAACACTAAAAAAAGACTATATCTATCCATAAATTCTTATTGTTAATTGAAATTATGATTTCATAATCCGATTAATTTTTTTAATTAGTGAATAATAGAACATCAAAATATTTGAGTTTCTAATTAAAAAATATTTTAGATTTTCAAATTTCTAATTAGAATATATTTTTATTTTTATTTTTTTTTTTACTATCATAATAAATAATTGTTGAATCAGAATTTGAATTGGAAACAAAAAATTCAAAAATTTAAAATCCTGATTTTAAAAATCAAGAATTCAATCAATATGAAACATAATTCATTAATATGTAATTTTAAGAAAAAATTTGCTAAAATTTAAATATTAAAAAAAATATATTAGTATTTATCTTATTTTTCTTTAAAATTCGTTCTTTACCACAAATTAAGTGAAAAAAAATTGATTTTTTCTATTTTTTATTTTGTTAGTTTACATTGATTTTTATAATAAAATAATAGATGATTTTTATTCAAAATCAACGATTGTGATTTTACTTATACAATCTAATGGTTGTAGTTATTAAAAAGACAATATTTTAAACTATATTATAAAACTTTCCTTTAATACAATCTTATAAGTATCGTCAGTTATAAAAATGATATTTATCTATCAAAATTATAAATTTTAGACTGAAATTATAACTTTATAACTCAATGACTAATATTTTTCTTTCAATTTTAATGGATAAATAATTGTTAGCGAAATGTGTAGTTTTTGATCATATTGTTTGATTTTGAATTGCGCATCAAAGAATTTAATTTCTAGCTTTTGGATGGACTTAATGAGAAATTAGAAAATGTTGGAAGTTATAGTCCCCAAGTTATAAATATGAGCATTTTTATCTAAAATCCCATCATTAGCAAGAGGGAGAGTGTTATACTCGATCCCGAAATTTGGATCAAGATTAATTTTAACATTAAAAAAAGTATAAAAATCTATTTTTAAAATTAATAAATTTTAATTTAATGTGAAAATATGAAAAAAATAGGTTGAGGATGAAATTAAAAATAAATTCGAAAAAAATGAGTGAAAATTTGAGTTCGGAGTGTATTTTTGAAAGAACAATTAGAAACTGTGAGTCAGAACGTAGTTAAGAAAAATTTTGCCACATAGGACCGTCCAGTGAGCAGTCTCGACGAACCAAAATGCACCGTGTGGCAAGGTGTACTGACTCAGTGCCACGTGCCCCACGATCAGACGACCCAGAAGCATTCCCACGCGAGTGGATGGTCTAGATCCGTTCCCTCCTCAAGCGCGATCGGAAGGTTGTGATCAAACACGATGAATGGTCAAAATTCGTTTCTCTTTTAAACGCGATCGGACATTTGAAATTAAATCGCGATGAACGGTCCATATTCATTTTTTCTTTAAATGTGATCGGACGGTCAAGATCAAATGTGATGAACGATCGAGATTAACGCAAGATGAGTATAAATATTTTGCATCACACTGAACCCAAACCTTAGCCACCAGCCTCCCGCCAGAGAAGAAGAACCAGTCGCCATAGAAGGGAGTCGACCGCCGATCGCCGACGCACTGCAGCCATCTTCAACTGCCAAAAAAGGTAAAAATTTTCCTATCCACTTGAAATTTTATTTCGAGCACCCTGTAACACCCTAAATTAATTTTTTGAAATTTAAGATTTAATTATAAATACAATTTCTTAATTTTTCAATTTTTTAATTTTAATTTAGAGTAAAAATGAAGTAAAATTGATGAGGATTAAATCGAAAATAATTTTGAAAAAAAAAGAGTGAAAATTTGGGTTCTGGGGGTATTATTGAAAGAAAAATCAGAAACCAGGGGTCAAAATATAATTTAGAGAAGTTTCGCCACATCAAATGCCCGGTCAGCAGACCCGATGAATCAAGACGTGCCACGTGGCAGCGGAAGCTGATGCAAGCCACGCGGGCGATCTGCGTGCCCATGATCGAACGGAGCAGGTCCGTTCCAGCGCGCACAGACGCCCCAGATGCGTTTCCTCCCCAAACGCGATCGGACGGTCAGATATGAACGCTATCGGACGGTCCAGATTAGATCGTGATGGACAGCCTAGATTGGATCGCGATGAATGGCCTAGATTCACTCCTTATTTAATCGCGATCGGACGGTCCAAATCAAATGCGATGAACGGCCCAGATAAAAAACAGACGGATATAAATAAATACCATCCACACCAAACCCTAACCCTAGCCGTCAGACCCCCTCGCCGGAGAAGAAGACCTGGCCGCCAAGAAGGAGACCGCCGCCACCCACCGCCACACTGGAGCCCTTTCCGACCACCAAAAAAGGTAAAAATTTTCCATTTTACTTGGAATTTAATTTTAAACACACTCATAGCCAAATCAGAGCAAAAGAACTAGCCAATTGGCCGAAAAACTGGGGGAAAGTCCCGCGGCACCGCCACAGAGAATTTTCACAAAACGCCTCTGACGAGGCCCTTCCCAATTCCTGTTATGCGTGATTTTTTCCCCGTTGTGATCACTGTTTCCTTCTCTACAGGTTGACCAAAACAATACACCCAACCACAACGTGAGCCGGAGGAGTCGCCGCACCGGAGAGGCCCGCCGCTGGTGAGTTTTAGTTTTTTATTTTTTTTTGGGCCAACCGAGGCCCCTTAACATGTTTTCTTGCGGGGATCAATGTGAAATCGGCCGAAAATAGTCGACCTGAGGTAGACAGCCGCCGCTTGCGGCAGTGACGTCGTCGGAGCACGGCGGAGCTGCCGTGCCAGAATTCTTAAATTGGCCAAAATGGACCATGAGACTGATTTTGGGTTTGTTTGGGACATTTGTAGGTAATTATAGCGCATTTTGATTCCCAAAAGAAAATTCAGGGAACCTGGGAATCGCCTATAGGTGTAATGAATAACTTAGCTTTCCAGGCACCAAATTGAGTAAGAATCATTCACCCTATTATTTGTTATAAAATTGAAGTATAATTAATAATAAATACGATATTTTGTATAATTTAGAAAATGTTCATGACTAACTACGGATTGCTAATGGAGCCAGAACTGGAAACTATTCCCTATTGATTTTTGTTGATTGTTTTTACAGTTCAAATGCATAATAGTACTTTATTGATTTATTTTATAGTTTTTAATGCATGTATTATTATTTTACATGTTTATGGTTGAATTGAAAAAGTGGAGGTTAAAGGTAAACAGAAAACATATGTGATTAAGTGACTGGATGAAACGATAGCCTTACTGGATATCTTGGGAGATGGTGGATGGACCGGGTACACAGGGAACCCTACCGTAAATGTGTCTCATACTGGATGGGGTACGGAGACTTGGTAACTTGGTGCTCATACCGGACGGGGTATGGGGATGACCCACTTCACCTTCATACCGGACGGAGTATTGAGATTTGGTAATTTGACACTCATACTGGACGGGGTATGGAGATGACCCGAAATTGAGAATGTTAAAGAAAAAGGTTCACGTGTAACAGAGACATACCTGTGAACCCCCATGGATACCAGCAGGCTGGTGGAAAAAGGGGCAATTATTGTTTGATGATTTGAATATGAAAGTATGATGTGTGCTATATTGCCAATTATATACAGAATCATGATATATATATAATGTTATTGTTTCTATAGGTTGTTTTCTATAAATCCCA
This sequence comes from Carica papaya, assembly GCF_054855325.1. Lineage (NCBI taxonomy): Eukaryota > Viridiplantae > Streptophyta > Magnoliopsida > Brassicales > Caricaceae > Carica > Carica papaya. The sequence continues at coordinate 13,226,637 of NC_142310.1, forward strand.
CTACGGTAAGTGGACCGTAAATAGTTTTATTATTGATAAATGAATTTGCTTAATTTAGTGCTCCATTAGTTCTTTTTTATTTTTCTACCAACCTTCATTTCTGTGTCGGTGATATAGTGTGATATTCTTACTGGGCTACTGTACCTTATCCCTTATTTAACCATTTTAGATCAAGAATACCAGAATCCAGAGCCCGATCCGCAAGAGGGATGTGAGTAGAATGCTAGTTTTCTTTATTTTCCGTTCATTTCCTGAATTCCAGAATGGTACTTTAAGTTATTGTGTAAGAAATGTAAACCTTATTTCGCTTTCGCCATTTAATTTTTATTTATTTCCTTGAATATTTCTGGGGTTGTTACAGTTAGTATCAGAGCCGCGTTCCTCGGACCCGTTCTTTACACAAAACCCTTAAGAAACACCAAAAATAATGAATTTTCACTCAACATTTCCTTGTGAAATACCGGTACAGATAGATGAGGAAAAGAAGACCCCCACTAAACCGAGCAGCCTGGGGGGGTTCGCTTAGAGAGGATGTTGACCGGTTATATTAAATGGTGGAAAGACTTATTGCTGCCCAGCAGGCCCGAAATGAAAGGAGGGAGCTAACTGACCCTCCCCAGTTGCCATAAGTTGAGCCACCCCTGTAGTTGAAAGATCCCGAGCCACCCTGTTATGACCCTATTTCTCTATAGTACCACCTAGTACCACCACAGTATGATTCGATGCCCTAGCCACCGCGTCATCCGGCACCACTATAGTACAATCCGGTGCCTCCATCGTATCATCAAGTACCATTGCAGGGTCATCAAGTCCATCCTCAACCCAACCTAGTCCCTCATCCACGGGACCCAGCTCCTCTCATGATGGACCCAGGCTACATAAAAATGCATAAAAAACTAAATCCTTATACTTTTGCAGGGAGATCCTTTTTGAAGAGGACGAGTTTTAGTTATCGGAGAGAGAGAAAGCCTCCAAGACCCTTGGGGTGATCCCCGAATAGAAGGTCATCCTTGCTACATACATGCTAATGGGAGACGCAGACCACTGTAGGCAACTCAAGCAGGTCACCCTGCCCTTTTTAGTTACTTGGGAACATTTCCTGACGGCCTTTCATGCAGAGTACCTCCCAGAGTATCTTCAAGATCTGAAAGAGGTGGAGTTTGTACACTTGGTGCAGGGGGACATAACTGTATTATTATATGCTCACAAGTTCCTAGAGTTGGGTCGATATTTTCCCGAGAGCATGATGGACGAAGGCAAGAAGGCTAGAAGGTTTGAGTGGAACCTCCGTCCTGAGATTAGACAGTAGTTGTTTGTGCTCGAGCTCAACACTTATTCGGCTGTTCTGGCCAAGGCACAATTAGCTGAGAGGAGCCTTCGCACCTTCCCTCAAGTAGCAGGGACCCTCAGACTCTCAGTTCCACACCGCAGATCAGCACCTACTGCACATGTTCAACAGAATAAGAGACCCAGGCTTATGATTAAGGCTCCCTCTCAGGTTCCACCAGCAGGACGTGGCAAGATCTGTCAGCATTGTGGCAAGGATCATGAGCGACCGACCCTGCTATCGCCTCAACAACACCTGCTGTATATGTGGTAGTGCCCAACATTTTGCGAGGGAGTGCCCGAGGACCAAAACTATGTTAGACCTCCGGTTCAGGGCAGAGCTTATAATCTCACACAGCAAGATACAGAAACCAACCCAGCCATAGTACATGGTATATACACTATCTGTAATCATCTTACTAATTTTTTGATTGATACTGGTGCATCGCATTCATTTGTTTCACATGTTTTTACATCAAAATTAAATGTACTGCTAAAAAAACTTGATTTTGTGTTGTTCATATCTACCGCTAGAAGTAGGACACTACTGGGAGAGGTTGTATACAAGGCCTGTGTCATAAATATAGCAGATGGAAAATTGAGTGTAAACATAATAAAAATTGACACGGGGGACTTTGATGTAATCTTAGAAATGAACTCGCTAGCGGTGTATCACGCCACTGTAGACTATTTTAGTAAGAAGGTTGTAAACCCTCCTAATGAGGAGTGATTTACAAATTAATAAAATCGTTTAACATTTTTTTCCTTCATGGCAAATTTTCTTATTATCGAGTGCTTTAACCCAGCTGTTTTCTTTAACTATGCAAACCCAAGAAAAAAATTTATATTTAAGAGATTCTAGTAGTCCGAGACTTTCCAGATGAACTACTTGGACTGTTAGTGGAAAGAGAGGTCAAATTCACCATAGACCTTTAGTCAGACACCCAGCCTATTTCGGTTGCTCCTTACTGCATGAGCTGCGTTGAGATGGAGGAACTGAGGAAACAGATTACTGAACTGTAGGAAGGTGGATTCATCCGACATAGTGTGTCCTCTTGGGGTGCCAAAGTCATATTTGCAAGAAAGACTGATGGGACGTTGAGGTTATATATTGATAACACAGGTCTGAATAGGGTCATGATCAAGAACAAGTATCCCCTCCCCAAGATTGACGACCTCTTTGATTAGTTACAGGGTGCCCAGGTCTTCTCTAAAATAGACCTGCGTTCAGGTTACCATCAGGTAAAAATCAGGGCAGAAGACATCCCCAAGATAGCCTTTCGAACCAGGTACTAACATTATGAGTTCCTGGTCATGCCATTTGGACTAACCGACGCTCCAGTCATCTTCATGGACTTGATGAACAATGTTTTCAGACAATTTCTGAATTAATTTGTTATTGTATTCATCGATAACATCTTGGTTTATTCAAAAAGTATAGAGGAACACGCTCACTATCTAACTCAAGTTTTGTAGGTTCTTAGAGAAAATAAGTTGTATGCAAAGTTGAGTAAGTATGGGTTCTGGCTTAAGCAGACTACCTTCTTAGGACACATTATATCAAAGGATGAAGAATCAGTGATCTCTGAAAAGGTGAAAGCAGTGCTCGGCTGGAAAAAATTAACATCGGTTAAGGAGATCCGTAACTTTCTGTGGATGACAGGTTATTATCGCAGGTTTGTGAAAGAGTTTTCTAGTCTAGTTGCTCCTCTGACTCGGTTCACAAAGAAAAATGTCAAGTTTGAGTGAGACGAGAACTGTGAAAGAAGTTTTTTAAAACTAAAGATGCAGCTGACTACTACACCTGTGTTGGCCTTGCCAAGTGGATCGGGTGGATATACAGTTTACAGTGATGCCTCATACCTAGGTTTTGGTTGTGTTTTAATGCAGTATGTGAAAGTCATAGCTTATGGGTCTAGATAGTTGAAGAGTCATGAGAAAAACTATATCACCCATGACTTAGAGCTTGCCGCAATCATATACACCTTGAAGACTTGACGCCATTATTTGTATGGGGAGACCTTTCAGATCTATACTGATCACAAGAGTTTGAAATACATATTCACTCAAAACGATCTCAACATGCGTCAAAGAAGTTGGATAGAACTTCTCAAGGACTATGATTTCGACATCTTGTATCACTTGGGTAAGGGCAACGTGGTAGTCGACGCGTTCAGCAGGAAAAGTGCAGGTACATTAACCCATTTGATGGTTTCAGAATGCATGCAGATAGGGGCCGCACAGCAGGTACAACTTCAGGACCTGAAGAGAGTCACATGTTTGGGCCACCTGACTGTTCAGCCTGAGTTAATCCAGAGAATAAAGAAAGCTCAGTCTGCCGACTCCACCCTAGCAGTCATCAAGAAAGATGCAAAATAGAGAGTTAACCCAGACTTTTGAGTCTCCACCGATGGGTTGGTCAAATTCCAGGACAGAGTGTGTGTTTCAAGTGACAGTGAGTTAAAAATGGGCATTATGATAGAGGCCCATAGCTCAAAGTTTTTCATACATCCTGGAAGCACTAAGATGTATCAAAGTATGCGACTTCGATTTTGCTGGAATGAGATGAAAAGAGATATAGCTAACTTTGTTTTTAAGTATTTGGTATGTCAGCAGGTCAAGGCACAACATCAATGCCCAGGTGGGCTACTTCAACCATTACCAATCTCGGAGTGGAAGTGGGAACATATCACCATGGACTTCGTGATCGGATTACCTAAAGCATGCTCAGGATATGATGCTATCTGGGTAATTGTTGACCAACTTACCAAGTCTTTCCACTTCTTGGCCATCGGGATGACCGATTCCTTGGACAGGTTAGCAAGAATATATATCTGGAAAGTAGTCAGATTATATGGAGTGCTAGTGATAGTAGTGCCTGACAGGGACTCCAGGTTCACTTCTCGATTTTGGTCTAGCCTTCAGTAAGCCATGTGAACGAAACTGTCCTTTAGTACTGCATTCCACCCTCAGACCGATGGGCAGTCAGAAAGGACAATCCGTACACTTGAGGATATGCTCCAAGCTTGTGTTCTTGAATTTGGGGGCCATTGGGATGACCATCTATCCCCAGTTGGTTGATTAAGAGTGAAAGAGACAAATTTGATGGACCAAATTTCTTTTAAGGGGGGTAGAGTTGTAACACCCTAAATTAATTGTTTGTAAATTAGGATTTAATTATAAATATAATTTCTTAATTTTTATATTTTTTAATTTTAATTTAGAATAAAAATGAAGTAAAATTGATGGAGGATTAAATTGAAAATAATTTTGGGAAAAAAGGGTGAATATTTGGGTTCTCGGAGTATTTTTAAAAGAAAAATCAGAAATCAGGGATCAAAATAAAATTTAGAGAAGTTTCGCTACGTTAGACACCCGGTTAGCAGACCTAATGAATCAGGACACGCCGCGTGGCAGCGAACGTTGACACAGTGCCACGCGGACGATCAGCGTGCCTGTGATCAAATGGCCCAGATCTGTTCCCGCGCACACGGACGACCCAGTTGCGTTCCCTCTCCAAACGCGATCGAACAGTCAGATTTGAATGCGATTGGATAGTGCATATTAGATTGCGATGGACTGCCCAGATTGGATCGCGATCAACGGTCCAGATTCACTCTCTATTTAATCGCGATCGGACGGTACAGATCAAACGCGATGGATGACCCAGATAAAAAATAGACAGATATAAATAACCCCCATCCACACCAAACCCTAACCTTAGCCGCCAGACCCCCTCGCCGGAGAAGAAGACCTAATTGCCGGGAAAGAGACCGCCGGTGCACCAGAGCCTTTTTCGACCGCAAAAAAGGTAAAAATTTCCCTTGTTGCTCGGAATTCAATTTTAAACACAGTCATGGCAAAATTAAAGAAAAAGGACCAGCTGATTGGCCAAAAATTTGGGCAAAGCCCGGCGCCACCGCCACTGGGAATTTTCACAAAACGCCTCCGATGAGGCTTTTCTCGATTCCTATTCTACGTGATTTTTCTACTGTTGTGATTACCGTTTCTTTCTCTACAGGTTGACTGGAATAAAACACTCAACTGCAATGTGAGCTGAAGAGCCGTCGCACCAAAGAGTCCCGCTACTGGTGAGTTTTAGTTTTTTTATATTTTTTTGACCAACCGAGGCTCTTTAACATGTTTTCTTGTAGGGATTGATGTTGAAATCGGTTGAATCTGGCCAAAAATAGCCGACTCGATGCGGACCGCTGACGCCCGCAGTGGCACCGTCATCAGAGCACGGTGGAGCCGAATGCTGGAATTCTAAAATTTGCCAAAATGGACCCTGATACTGATTTTGGGTTTGTTTGAGACATTTGTAGGTACTTATACCGTGTTTTGATTCCCGAAGGAAAATTCAGGGAACTCGGGAACCTCCTGCAAGTGCAGTGAACAGCTTAGTTTTTCAGGCACCAAATTGAGTAAGAATCCATCACCCTATTCTCTATTATAGAATTGAAATCTAATTAACAATAAATACATTATTTTATACAATTTAAAAAATATTCATGATTAATTACATATTGCTAATGGAGCCATAACCAGAAACTATTCTCTATTAATTTATATTGATTGTTTTTACAGTTTAAATGCATGATAGTGCCTTATTGATTTATTTTATAGCTTTGAATGCATGTATTGTTATTTTATGTGTTTACGGTTGAATTAGAAAAGTGGAGGTTACAGGTAAATGGAAAACTTATGTGATTAAGTGACTGAAAGAAACGACAATCTTATTGGACATCCTGGAATATGGTGGACGGACCGGGTACACAAGTAACCCTACCGTGAATGTGTCTCATACTGAACGGGGTATGGAGACTTGATAACTTGGCGATTATACCGGACGGGGTATGGGGACGACCCGCTTCACCCTCATACCGGACGAGGTATTGAGGTTTGGTAATTTGGTGTTCATACCGGACGGGGTATGGGGATGGTCCGAAATTGAGAATGTTAAAGGAAAAGGTTCACGCATAGCAGGGACATTCCTATGAACCTCCATGGATATCAGCAGGTTGGTAGAAAAAGGTGCAATTGTTGTTTGATGATTTGAATATAAAAGTATGATATGTGTTATATTGCCAATTACATACGGAATCATAATATACATAATATTATTATTTCTATAGGTTGTTTTCTATAAATATCACTAGGGTAAGTGGACAGTAAATAGTTTTATTATTGATAAATGAATTTGCTTAATTTAGTACTCCATTAGTTTTTTTTTTATTTTTCTACCAATCTTCATTTTTGGGTCAATGATATAGTGTGATATTCTTACTGGGCTAGTGTACCTCATCCCTTATTTAATTATTTTAGATCAAGAGCACCAAGATCCAGAGCCCAATCCATAAGATAATTGCGAGTAGAATGCTAGTTTTCTTTATTTTTCGTTCATTTCTTCATTTATTATATTTCTTTCAAAATGGTGAATTCCGGAATGCTAATTGGTACTTTAAGTTTTTGTGTAAGGAATGTAACCCTTGAACATTTATTTCGCTTCCGCACTTTAATTTTGTCAGAGAAGGAAGCCAACCGTTGATCGCCGCCGCATTGGAGTCACCTCTGACCACCAAAAAAAGTAAAAATTTTTCTATCCCCTTGGAATTTAATTTTGAGCACCTCGATGGGCAAATCAGAGCAAAAGGAACGGTGGATGAACCGAAAATCGCAGACAAAACCCGCAACTGCCTCCAATGAGCCCCTTTTCGTTTTTCATTTTGTGCGATTTTTCTACCGTTGTGTTCACAATTCTGTTTTTCACATGTTAACTGAAGAAAAATGCCCACCCGCGAAGGTGAGCCAAAGGAGCTACCGCACCGAAAAATCCCACCACCAGTATGTTTCCATTTTTTTGATTTTTTTTGGGCCAATCGAGGCCTCCTAACGTGTTTTTTCGCATAGATGAGTATAAAACCAGCCGTAACCGACCAAAACTGGTCAAAAACGGCTAGGCTGAGGCAAACTGCCATCGTGGGCGGCGTCGCCATCTCCGGAGCATGGTGGTGCCACTGTGCCGGAACCCTGAAATTGGTCTAGAAAAGGATTTTTAACACTAATTTTAGGTTTTTGCCGTATTTTTAGGTACGTAAAGCATATTTTAATCTTTGCAGAAAAATTCAGGAAACCCGAAGACCGCCAGTAGGCGCAGTAGAAAGTTCAGTATTTCAGACACCGATTTAAGTAAGAATCCATCACCTTATTTTCTGTTATAGAATTGAAGTTTAATAATCGATAATATAATATTTGTGTAATTTAGAAAACTTTGAGAATAATTACATATTACTAATGGAGCCGGAACCATTTAGTTATTTATTTGTTTGTCCTGTGTAACTGATTATTTATTTTTACAGCTTTAAATATATGAGAATATACTGGAATGATTAAATGATTCAGTTGTTCTTCCTTGATGTATATTTATTGATTGTCTTTCATGATTTACAGTTAATTTATGAAATTGAAAATTAATATGCAAATGGAAAATTATTTGATCATGTGAATTAATAAATAATAATCTTACTAGATATCCTAAGAGATTGTGGACGTATCGGGTACATTAGGGAACCCTACCGTGAATGTTGTCTCATACCAGACGGGGTATCGAGGAATGATATTTTTGGCGCTCATACTGGACGGAGTATGGGGACGGTCCGATTCACCCTCATACCGAACAGGGTATTGAGGGATTGTATTTTTGCCGCTCATACCAGATGGGATATGGAGACGACCGATTAGTTGACAATGTTGGATATTAGTTCACGCGTAGTAGGACATCTCTATGGACCCCAGGGATACCATTTAACAAATAAAGAAGAAAAATTGTTGTTCTTGCTCACTTGAATATAAGATTAGAATGTTATTTTGTTTTTATAGGTTGATTTTAGAAATCTCGCAATGGTAATATACGCAATAAATAATTTTTCTTATGATAAATGAATTTACTTAAATCAAAAGCTCCATTGGTTTTTTTTATGATTTTTACCAACCTTCAGCTTTTGTATCGGTGAGTAGTGTGATATTCTTACTGGACTAGTGTAGCTTACTCTTTCATTGACTATTTCATATCAAGAAGACCAAGATCCAGATTCTAATCAATAAGAGGTTTGTGAATAGTTCACCACCCGGACTCCATTCAAAAGCTAGTGAAGGTCGTCCTAAAATGTTCAGTATATTGTCTTTTATTTATTTTTTTTTATTTTCGTTTGTTTTTTTAGAAGAGACATTTTCATAGCTCTATTGGGCATTCTAAATTATTGTAAACCCTAAACTCTATTATTTCACTTCCGCATTTAATTTATGAATTTATTTATTTTTAAGTTCCGGGTCTTTACAGAGAGGGAAAAATTTCTAAAGAAAAGTTGGATAGAAAATTCTATCTTGAAGATCTTCTATTTATCAATTTAGAAGGCCAAAATTTTCTTTAAAACAATCTTGTAAGTAAAGCCAGTTACAAAAAGAGTATATATCTATTCAAAAATTCCAACTGTTAGATTGAAATTATGACTATAATCCAACTGCTGATACTTTTCTTCAATTTGAATGGATAATAAAATATCTGCAAAATGTGTGAGTTTATGATAAAAAACACATTATATTTTTAAATTTTTAAATACTAGATTAAATTGGTTAATATTTACCATTCATTTTTGTTCAAAATCAACAATTGTGATTTTACTTATACGATCTAATAATTGTAATTATGAAAAACATAGTATCTCAAACTATATTACAAGATTTTTCTCTATGACAATCTTGTAAGTAGTGTCAATTAAAAAAAAATTATATCTATCCACAAATTTTGACTATTAGATTGAAATTATAACTCTATAATTCAATGATTTAAGATAATAAAATATCAGTAAAATGTGTGGATTTCCGATCAAAAATATTTTATATTTTTAAATTTATAATTATTAGATTAAATAAATTAATATTTACCATTTATTTTATTTCAAAATCAATGATTATGATTTCATTTATACGATCTACTTGTTGTAGTTATGAAAAGCATAGCATCTTAAACTATATTATATGATTTTTTTTCAATAATGGATAAAAGAATGTTAGTAAAATGTGTGGGTTTCTAATAAAAAACATTTTATATTTTTAAATTTATAATTATTAGATTAATAAGTTAATATTTACCATTCATTTTTATTCAAAATCAGATTGTGAGTAATGCCAGTTATAAAAAAAAGTTTATATTTATCCACAAATTTGGACTATTAGATTGAAATTATGACTTCATAATCCAATAACTGATATTTTTCTTTCAATAATAGATACTAGAATATTAATAAAATATGTGGGTTTCTAATAAAAAAAATATTTTATATTTTTAAATTTATAACTATTAGATTAAATAAGTTAATATTTACCATTCATTTTTATTCAAAATCAACCATTGTTATTTCACTTACACAACCTAATAGTTGTAGTTATGAAAAGCACAAAATCTTAATCTATTATACAAAATTTTTCTTTAGTATAATTTTGTAAGCAACGCCAGTTACAAAAAGAATATATATCTATTCATAAATTCTTACTATTCGATTGAAATTATGATTTCATAATCTGACTAATATTTTTCTTTCAATTTTAATGGATAATAGAACATCATTAAAATATGTAGATTTCTGATAAAAAATATTTTATATTTTTAAATTTTTAATTAGAATATATTTTTATTTTTATTTTTAACTATCATAATACATAATTGTTGAATCAGAATTTGAATTGGAAATAAAGAATTGAAAATTTTAAAATCCTGATTTTAAAAATCAAGAATTCAATCAATATGAAACAAAATTCATTAATATGTAATTTTAAGAAAAAAAATTGCCAAAATTTAAATATTAAAATTATATTAGTATTTATCTTATTTTTCTTGAAAATTCGTTCTTTAACAAAAATTAGTTGAAAATTTTGATTTTTTCTATTTTTTATTTTGTTGGTTTACACTGATTTCCATAATAAAATAATAACAGATTTTTATTAAAAATTAACGATTGTGATTTTACTTATACGATCTAATAGTTGTAATTATTAAAAGCACAATATCATAAACTATATTATAAAACTTTCATTTAATACAATTTTATAAGTAACATCAGTTACAAAAAGGGTATTTATCTGTACAAATTATGAACTTTATATTGAAATTATAACTTTATTATTCAATGACTAATATTTTTCTTTCAATTTTAATGAATAATAAAATGTCAGCAAAATGTGTAGTTTTTTATCACATTGATTGATTTTAGGTTCCATATAAAAAAATTTAATTTCTAACTTTATGATAGGTTTTATTAGAAATTAGGAAATGTAGGAAGTTATAGTTCACAAGTTATAAATATGAGTATTCTTATCTAAAATTCCATCATTAGTAAGAGGAAGAGAGAGAGATTTCTAAAGAAAAGTTGGATAGAAAATTCGATCTTGAAGATCTTCTATTTGTCAACTTACATGACCAAAATGCTTCTTTAGAACAATCTTGTAGGTAATTCTAGTTACAAAAATGGTCTACATCTATCTACAAATTTTGGTAGTTAGATTGAAATTATGACTCTATAATCTAACTGTCTATATTTTTTTTTTCAATTTTAATGGATAATAAAATGCTAGCAAAATGTGTTAGTTTTTGATAAAAAATACGGTATATTTTTAAATTTCTAATTATTAAATTAAATAAGTTAATATTTATTATTTATTTTTATTCAAAATCAACGATTGTAATTTCTCTTGTATGATCTAATAATTGTGGCTATGAAAATCATATTATCTTAAACTATATTACAAGATTTTTCTCTCTGACAATCTTGTACAAACCACTAGTTACAAAAAAGATTGAAGATAATAAAATGTTAGATTTTAACTGTTTGATTGAAATTATGACTCTGTAATCCAATGATTGAAGATAATAAAATGTCAGCAAAATGAGTGAGTTTCTAATAAAAAATATTTTATATTTTTAAATTTATAATTATTAGATTAAATAAGTTAATATTTATTATTCATTTTTATTTAAAATCAATGATTTTGATTTCACTTATACGGTCTAATGGTTGTAATTATAAAAAATAATTTCTTAACCTATAAACACTAGTTACAAAAAGAGTATATATATCCATAAATTCTTACTTTTATATGACTTTATAATTAAACAGATATTTTTCTTTCAATTTTAATGGACAATAGAACATCATCAAAATGTGTGAGTTTTTAATAAAAGACACTTTACATTTTTAAACTTTTAATTGTTAAATTAAATAAATTAATATTTATCATTTATTTTTATTCAAAATCAATTATTGTAATTGCATTAATACGATCTAATATTTATATTTATGAAAAACACAATATCTTAAACTATATCACAAAATTTTTCTCTGAGACAATCTTGTAAGTAATGTCAGTTACAAAGATGGTAAATATCTATCCATAAACTGTGACTATTAGATAGAAATTATGACTTTATAATTCAACGATTGATATTTTTCTTTCAATTTTAATGGATAATAAAGTATTAGCAAAATGTGTGAGTTTTTTATTATATTGGTTGATTTTGGATTTCACGTCAAAAAGTTTAATTTCTAACTTTATAATGGACTTCATTAGAAATTAGAAAAAAATTGAAGTTATAGTCCCCAAGTTATAAATGTGAATATTCTTATCTAAAATCCCATTATTAGCAAGAGAGAGATGGAGATTTCTAAAGAAAAGTTGGATAAAAAATTATATCTTGAAGATCTTATATTTATCAACTTATAAGACCGAAAGTCACAAGTATAATATACAACGATATTTTCTGTAAATTCATGTATATTTTTATTTCATATATTTCTCTTGATGATTTGACATATAAAATTCTTTCTTTGATGATGATGATTTTCATCCTTAAAAATTATCTTTTAGAAGTACTTTTATATAATCTCTCAAAATATTCCTACATCAACTACCACTATTGTTAATGAGAAAGCGAAACAATAATAGTGGTGAAGACCATATTGGGATCAAGAGGAGAGGGATTGGAAATGAGATGTCCATGTACCAAATTCTCACATGTTTGAAACTGAACTAAGTTTCTTGATTTTCACGTTGGGAATGATGATAAAGAATGTCAACAATTATGAGAGTGATAAAGGAGGCAAGAGAGAGATGATGATGAGTTGGTAGGGTATTGTATGTGGTGGATGTTGGCCAGAGATGGTTGTGGAGGGTGAGGTCGATGCTGGAACTATTTTGAAAGTAAAGCTAATGTTTTTCCTTTTTTTTTTTGCTACTGTTCTCCATTTTTTCTTTTCTTATTCATTGTTATCTTTATTTTTTTAATTAATTTTTTGATTTTTCATATATATTAGTTTATTATGTCTTATTTTATTAAATGACCTAATATAAGTTATTTTAATATTATTATAATTAACATAAAAATATTAAAAGTTTAAATAATTTTTAACATAAAAATTATTTATTTATTTATTTTTAATATATAATAAAAATAACTTTCCTAACGAATGCTAATTTACAATCATTTGGTGCTAATGTTGGTATTTACTAAAAAAAAATTTAAATGATGTGGCAACATTGATGACTACATGAGAGTAAATTAATAGAGAGAGAATACTTAATTCGCTTTTTAATGTATATTACCCATTTAAACAAAAGGTATTGAAATATTTTTTTTTTGGATACAAGGGAGAAAAAAGCCAAAAGAAACAATTAAAGAGTACACATTCTAAGCCAGAAGACACCAGTAAAGTCCTCCCTAAGGATACTCAAAAGCTCAGTGGGCAGCCGCTGCAGATAGTAGGATTCGAGAGAAAAAGTGAAGGTCAGGTTGGCCAGTAAATCCACACAACGATTCCCCTCACATAAACATGTTGGATTATGACGTGCCAATCTTTCGCCAACCAAGACTGAATAGCCAACACTATGTGAGAATTCGCGGTGGTGGGGATATGCTCCTTGTTGAGGGCACAGTTCAAAAGTTGAACAGTAAGGACATTATCTATTTCCAAGATCACACGATGCGACCCTAAATTTCAAGCCAGCTCAAGACCATCCTAGAGTTCGGCCTAAAGAACAATGCAAGTGCCAATATTCCTGATAACACCTGCACAAGCCGTATTGGTGCTACCCTAGAGAGCGCCATCAGTATTGATCTTAATCCAATGGTAAGGAGGCGGGGTTCAGTTGATAAGTTTTTCTACTCTACCAGTACGATGACCAGATATGATCGTCTTAATGACGGATGCTTGAAAGGTGTATTCTGTCAATCTGAAGATCTCATGTCTCAGTTCCTCTAAACTGGAAGAGCTACCCCCAAATATGAGCGCATTCTTTTATTTCTAAAAGAGTCAACAGGTAATGCCAAACACAGTTTTTCAATCCCTGAAGGATGAGCACCGCTGAACTTATTCTGTAGGTTGGCGGCGAACTAGGCATCAAAAAGAGCACTAAAGTAGGGGCAACCAACTGAGGAATGATCTTATTCTGTAGTTGAGCATTGAAGCTATTGTTTTTGAAGTAATTGAAAGACAATTATGCATGGAAGCCGAAAATAAAATTAAAATTTAATCTTAAAAATAAACTAAAATTATAAATAACAACTAATACAACCACTAAATCATTTGTTTAATGTTATAATAATAATAATATGTCTTTTCAATTAATTTGTGGTAAAGGGAAGGATTTTTAAGAAGAGTAAAATAAAATTAAAAAGCTCTCTCTCTCTCTCTCTCTCTCTCTCTCCAAGCACAAAATAATGCAAACCCCGCGATTAGATATACATCCTCCGAAGCCAAGTCGTTCACTCTAACCTACAAAATTCCAGAGCTTCTTTCCCCCATGAGTTTAAACAAGATGAGTGCAAATTTCAGGATATCTGCAACCGATCTAAACGGAGTAGATCAACCCATTTCAAAAACCCGCTGGCCTTCCAACTCCAAAGCCCAAGGACCGTCATTAACTGATTGAACTCTGGTCCTGGCAGGGAAGGCACAGGCTTGTAAGCTGGAGAAAGAATCCACCACCGGTGATGGAGGAGCAGGAGAAACCTTATTCCCATTGAGTGCAGTGATGGTCGGCTCAGTTTGGTACAAGAGCCATCGGATTGTCTCGCCATCGGTTTTGATAACCTCCTATGATAATGCAAGACGGATGAAGCTAAATCTAATGAAAATGTCAGAGAAAACTGATTAACCTAAGGAAGACTATGATTGTAGATCAGAGAATGACTGTATGATGCCATCTCAAAGAATATCATTCATATTTTTGGATACTGTTTCATTGCATTAATATTCTATCCTATTTGTTCTTTTCTTGGTTTCATGATTGGGGATATCCTAAAATAACATAATAATTATCACCATATTTTCACATCCCACCATATATTGGAAAATAGATGGAAAGGAGAACCAAGAGAACTTGGCAACTAACAAGTCCAATATAAAGATAGCACCACACTTGGACCAACCACAGCTGGCATTTAAAGGAACAATTAGGAAACAAAGTGCCACGTCATCATAAGAAAAATAAAATAAAAACATACAATCAAGAGTACTCTTAAATCTAGCTAATATTTCCTAAATTACCTATAATGTAAAATACAAAAGACTCCAGAAGCATATATATTCCAACAATACATCCTAATAATAAACCATTTCATCTTATAGCTTATTCCCATTCAGTATCAATATCACCATGCAACTGCAGAATCACATTAAATTCAATAAGCATCCTTTCAAGTTATAACAGAAATTCTTGTCATTCTGGGACGCTCCAGTCCAAGAAAACAGTTTTGAGTAATATTACAGTGAGAACCACGCTGCTATAAAAGCAGTAATTCCTCCAAAGTTGCATTTGGTTCAAATTCCATTCATTTGCATTAATTCCTCCTAACCTTTATGCTAGTCTTAAAATGTAGAACTAGAACACGATTTATATGTTTAATCTCACACTACCCCCACATTTAATTCTTTGTGGTTGAGAATTCATTTCATATGAAATAAAATATACATTGGATTCCCATCCCTGAGGAATCAACCTAAGAGTTGGAAGTGAGATCTAACATAAAACATATACTAATTCAATATGTTAACAGTAATATGACAATTATAGGTGAGAATAAGTGTTGAATAAGATACTTTATTATTATCTACTAGAATAAACATTTTACTATAATAGCAATTTTATATAATAAAAATTCTATAAAATAGGTAATTTTCTTATTTGTAGTTTAAAAATTCTACAAATACACTAAATGTAGTACTTTAAAAGACGAAAAATAAAATTATTATTTTTTCTTCAAAAATCTACATGGTATCATAGTCAAATAAAACTATTTTAAATCTTTAATTTAAGAATTTTAATTTAAGGGTCTCATTGGAACCCTAAAATAACACAATAGATTGGGTTGGTACCCACTTATCGAAAGTTATCCTCTTCACCCTCTATTTTAGGGTTCTAATTTCAAGAGTTTTTCAAACCCTAAGTATAGCAAAAAGAGTCAGATTAGAGGGAAGACAGGCTAGATCAGAGGAAAGAGAGAAAACAGCTGGTTCCTTCCTCCACCACGCGCAGAGCGTGCAAAGAGCCGCAATTCCTTCCTCCACAGTGCACAGAGCCAAACAAAGAGCTGCGGGCTCCTTTTTCCAATGCGCGTAGAGCTGCGGGCTCCTTCTTTCACTGCCCACAGAGTCACGCGAAGAGCCACGGGTTCCTTCTTCCACTGTGCGCAAAACCGCGCGAAGAGCTGCGCGATTCAGTTCCTCATTCCATGTTGCACAAACCCGTGCCCCGATCATCTACGTCTACGGACACACAGACACAACCTTTTTCTTCCGCCATGCGCAAGAAGATTTTCTGGCCGTGATCAGCTTCACTTCACAGACACATCGCTTGCTGTGCCTTCACGCAAGATCGCAGATGCAATCTGCTTCATTTTTCTGGTCGTCGTGTACTGCAGATATGCCTGAGTAAAGGAAGTTGAAGCCTGAGCATAGCCGTTGAGCCAAGCCGGTTTCAGTCCGAGTTTGAGCCATTTTGAGCCAAGTTCGAGTCGAGTTTGAGCCGTTTTCAAACAGATTTCGAGCCATTTTTTTAGCCGAACCCGATCCGATTTTGAGCCAAACCCAAGCCTTTTTTTGAGCAGAACCGAGGTGAGTTGCTACCTGAAAGATCTAGTTCCAATTTGCAACTTGTTCTGCAAGTTAGACATGTATGATATTCCTATACCAACTTGAGAAAGGTGTTGAATAAGATACTTTATTATTATTTACTAGAATAAGCATTTTAATATAATATGAATTTTATATAATAAGAATTCAATCAAAATAGGAAATTTCTTTATTAATAGTTTAAAAGTTTTATAAATATACTAATGTTGTGTTTGGATAATGGGTAATTAATGTGCAGTATGGTAATTTCATAGTTTTTTCTTATTTAGATCACTTCTAAACAGATGGTATGGTTGTTTGAGTGTATTTGGTGGTAAATTATTTCCCCATCTTTTTCAGTTTTTTCAACACCGATTAGTAGTTTTTAATGGTTGAATATTTTTGTGACCATTTTATCCTTACAAACATTTATTAATTTTCCTTTTACCCTTATTTTGTTTTCTTCCCCAAATTTTGTTTTCTTCGGCAACAGCAAACCCGACCTGCTTCTGTTTTGTCCACCATAGTTGTTCTCTTCTCATCCGAGTCTGCTTCTTCCACTTCCTGAGTCAGCTTTTGCTTGTTGCGATTGTCTCCGTCGGTGTTAGCTCCTTCATCTATCCTTCTTTCAATTAAGGTGCGTACTGATTTTTGTAGCAGGTGATGATTTTTTTGGATAATTAGTTTAGTTTATAGTGATTCTCTTTCAATCTAAGACGAAAAGAGAAAATGAAGATAATAACTGGTGATTGGTTTTTCATTTTGCTTCTCTTCTTCAACATGTTACTGTTGAACCTATGTTGTTTATTTTTCGTTGTTTATCATCTCTGTGAAGAGAATCAGAATTTTTTAAGATAAAAAGAATTAAAATTAAGAAATTACTTTAGTATAAAATAATTAGAAAATCACCAAGTTCTTATTGGAAAACAAAATTTTAACCTTGAAGAGCTTGTCCTATTTTTTGCTTCTCTTATAAACCCTAATTTTACTGTTGAACGTTGAAGATGATAAACAATGTCGTTTATTTTTCGTTGGTCATTAGGGTTTTCATTATGTTGAACCTATTGCAGAAATCCAGCAAACTCATACTTGCATTCTTTTTTGTTGGTCATTTGAATATGTTTGTTCGAACATTTCTGCATATTCTTTTTCCTTGGTGTGCATAAGCATTTTCCAGATGGATTGTACCGTTTGTTCTTGGCTGGGATGGGTAAAATAATAAGCAGATGGTTATAACGTGTACCATGAATTGTCTACTTCCAGATTTTCTTAGAATGTACTCTATTAGGTGGCAGAGAGTATTAGAACACTCTCCTACTTCAGTCTGCATGCTTAGTTCATTGGTTCAATTTTGTTTTTGTTGCTAATCTCATTTACTCAGCTCATTAATCTAGAGCATTTTTAGCTTATTTTCTTTACAAATGTATGAGTTATAGTTGAGAGTTTAAATTCATTGAATTCAAGGTTAGTTTGTTATTTGATATTTTATTCACATTTTCTTTCTTTAAATCCTGTTTCTGTTCTTTTTGTTTTGGATCTCAAAAAGTTCTGGTGGTCATGGAGTTTGTAGACAGTTTTGAGAGTGCAACCGAGGTTGCTCTTTTTCATATTGGGTTTTATTGTTAATTTTATTCAAGTACTTTGCTCTTCACTTTCATTTTGCTGCCTTTTTACAATATAGATTTCTTAGTTTGTGTTCCTCACTTATCTGCGACAGAGGTTGCTCAATTTTTGCTGCATGTTTTAAGTTACTTGCTAATCATAATTACAGCTTGTTTCATCCTTGGCTTTTCTATCTCTCGTTTATAGTGCCCTCACCACTACAAAACTCTGTATGACTGTTTTTTTGGACATAGATATCTTCAATACTGGTTAGCTTTATACACACACACACACACACACACACACACATATATATACATTCCTGATTCTGCGGTATGCTCATTATATTATATATATATATATATATGGATGTATATATTTGCCATAAACTTAACATGAAACTCTCCCCTATCTAGCTTCATTTCCTGCAGAGTTTGTTTCAGATTGACTCTCCAATAGCATATATGTACACTGCTCGGCCCAGTGTATATATTCAATTCTGGGTAAATTAGTAAAGGTAATAATGTACATAAAGGGTAATAATGTATGATTGTTGACTTTGATTTTGTTGGTGACTTGGAAAAAAAAGAAGATCAATTACAGACAATATATGTGCTTAATTTACTCTTTTAGGGTATGCCATTACTAAGAGAACGACTTTACAAATCTCTATATATATAGTTGCCTTACACAGCAAGCTACCACAGAGATAGAATAGATGGCTACTAATTATCTTCGAGCCAATAAGTTAAGCTTTATGGTCTGGCTAGCTTCAAGGTCTGATTATTGGTCTCAAATTAGAGAAAACTATTAAATTAAGAGTGATGTTATGTGATAATGAAAGTATTAGAATCTATTTCAATTATGAAACCAATAACTCGTCACTTATAGATGTTATGGGTTACGGAAATATTCAGAGCATAATCAGTATCTAATGCTGAACTGAACAAAAAACAAGGACAGCTCTAACTCCATCAACAAAAAGAAAAAAGAGTACCACACACTTGGTACCCCTTGATACAATGTTAATAATACTTTACTAACTTTTATTTTAAGAAAAAGGAGGATAGCTGGTCCTCTTAGTTGTATTTCTTTGGCCGCATATCTCCTTGATGTAGCTTCATAGGTTTCTGCTCATTAGTTCCATAACCAGAAAAAGTTTTTGCCTAACTACGTGATTTTCTTATACCGACTCCCACTCCCTAATCTCCGTCTAACTTGGTAGTCCTTACTCCCCAGCAGGATTGAACTTGATAGAAGTTTTCAATTTGAAGGCTCTGAGCTATCACAGCTACTGAAAAGACTTATCAGTCTCTTTTCCTGCTTTCCATTATATTTTCTCTAGCAACAATGAAATTAGATATCTGATTCCACCCATTTCCAATTCCTGATCTCAACTTTAACTTGTTGCAGATTCTGATCATAACATATTTCTTAAACTGATCTAGATTCCTCATGATCTCCATTTCTTAAACTGATCTAGGTTGATGCATTTATACCATCTTGCCCAAAACACATAAATTACAAAATCAAACCTTGTAAGCACAACTATAAGAAAGTAGAACCTATCCATATGGCCTTTATTAAGATTTTCAGGGATCCAACCATCCTTGTTACCTCTTGTTGTAATCCCCATTACCATAACTAATTTATGAAGTTCGAGATGAGACCAGTTTATGCTAATTCTTATTGGAAGATTCTGAAACTATTATCAGCAGTATCTTGGGAAACACGTCAAAATGGTCTTGATGATATAATGTCTCATCAATTTTTTTTTTTGAGATAAAAAATCAAGTATATTAAGTATCAGGCACCAAGGGGGTGCCACTCTTGTATAGAATATTTACATATCTGTTAAAATATCAAAAAGCTTCCCAAAATCATCCCACCCATATACATCATGCCCCAAAATTAGAGTGCCAAAAGTATGTATCCATCTATCTCTAATTTTGCTCAAATCCCCCATACACTCATCAAACGCTCTATTGTTCCTCTCTTTCCACACCACCTAGAAAATAGTTAAAGGAATGAGTTTTACAACTTCTGATTTCTTTCCAATCCCATCCCAAACCCAGTTCATTTTTCACCATACCCCCAATCATCCAATTAATACCCAATAAACTATAAACCATATTCCATATACTATTAGTCACCAGACACCAAACAAGTAGATGGTTGTATGATTCAGCCGCCTCCTTACATAAATAACAACCATTAACCATGTAATAAACATATTGTGGCCCCTTCTCATCAACTTATCAATGGTAACGATGCATTCTTGTCCTGCTTCCCAAGCAAAAAAAGTAATTCTCAATAGTGTCTTCACTTTCCAAATCTGCAAAGTCGGAAATCTCACACCTTTTCCCTCTTCATCATTGGCAAATAGTCATAAAAGAACTTGATTGTAAAGACACCATCTTTCTCTAGTTTGCACACAGCCTTATTCTTGTAAGCTTCAAGATGCACATCAGCCATTAATTGAAGGAGCCTAGTAAACTCGTCAACCTCCCATAATGTCTCATCAATTAGATAAACATAAATGTCAGATTATTTATATTTGCATTAAAGCATTGAATTTCAATTATGTAGAATTAGTATGTCAAAGGGAACCATAGTGGTTTTGCACAAAAGCTTGATTTGCACATGGTTTTGTGCCCTATTTATACTCCTATTTTCTTTTCTCTTTTCAGATGATTTTGAGAGGACGTCTTATTCTACAAGTTTATAATTATGTCTTTCTCATTTTAATTATTCTTCTTCTATCAACAAAAAACTGTAGAAGAGAAATTTTAGAAGAGAGCATTTTAAAGAAGGCAAGTGAGTGCCAGTAAGAATATATGAATCATCATACTTCACCTATCCAAACTGGTGAAGGTAGCATTATTGAATTATAAACGCAACAAATCATCATTACTCTATATTTCAAAACCCAAGCTAATCAACCTACAGATCTGCAAATTTCATCTTAAGTGAAATTTCTAATAATATGAGATTATTATTCTCATAAAATCTTAATTACATAATACTAAATAATGAAATAATAAAATATGGTATTCGACACTTCCACTCAAGTTGGTACAGGGATATCACATATGCCCAACCTGCAAATCAAATTCTAACGAGACATCACGCAATCTACCAGAGGTGTACACGCGCTCGACTCGACTCAAATGGTTTGACTTAGCTCAAAACGCTTGACCCGACTTAGAACGGCTTGGTCTGGATCAAAACGGCTCGACCCGGCTCAAAACAGCTAGGCTCGGCTCGGCTCAAAACGGGTTGGTTTGGCTCTAAAACGGCTCGAGTTTAGCTCTAAAACGGCTCAAACTTGTTTCTAAAATGGCTCGAAGTCGGCTCAAAAATAACTCAAAGTCGGCTTGCCTCGTCTTCTCCAAACAGATCCTTGAATATGAGCAGGAAAATGGAATGGTGCAGCCGTTTTTATCGACACTTATACATGTGCAGTTATAACTTTTTACCAGCATCTGCAGATGTGCATCTACACCTTTTTACTAGCGTTTGAAGATGTGCGGCTGTAGTTTTTTACTAGCGCCTCTAGAGTGCTGTTGCACCTTTTTATCGCTTCCAGAGTGTGGCTACACCTTTTTACCAGTGCATCCATTGCCGTTGAAAATCATCATAAATACCACAGGACACATCGGCGAGTTCAAATCTGTTTTAGATAATGATGAGAGTAGATCTGAATAAAAGGGTACCAACCCAACATATTGTGTTATTTTAAAATTTGGAAAGAAAACTAAAATAATTTTATTTAGCTATGATAACATGTGGTTTTTAGAAGAAAAAATAATTTTATTTATCACCTTTTAAATTGTTACACTTAGAGTATTTATAAAATTTCTAATCTAATAATAAGAAAATTCTTATTCTATTAGAATTCTAATAATATGAGATTATTATTCTCATAAAATCTTAATTATATATTACTAAATAATTAAATGATGAAATATGGTATTCAACAATTACTCTCTCTCTCTCTCCCTCTCTCTCTCTCTTATTTTTATCTTCATTCGTCTAAACTTTATCAGGTGGCTAAGCGTGTTGTTGAAACTGCCTTAAATTACAGCAAAGGCATTCTCATTGGAAATGGGCCTCAAGGTCCCTTTGACCACCTTTTGAAACTTAGGAAAAACTATTGTTGTCATCAGCTGGGTGCATTTAATCCAAGTGACTTGTTTCTATATGCTGTGACAGATTCAGGGATGAACAAGAAGTGGGGCCATTCTATTGTAGACGCAGTTAAAGCTGCTGTAGAAGGAGGTGCTACTGTTGTTCAGATAAGGTTTGTCAATGTTAATTTGCTTTGCTCAAATGAATTTAGCATAATTATCACAACATTTTCTTGTCTTGTTAATGGTCTACTGGCTGTTAATTGTACTTAGTTTTAAGTTTTCCAGTGTCTACTCAAAACAATCATCTGATGAATCTGGAAGTAAATACACAAAGTCTTTAAGAAAGTTTGGGAGTAAATACACAAAGTATCTGCATAAATACCTTCACAGCCGAAAGCATTGGAGAACCTTTTGCCAACTCTGCTGCGATACATGATGCCAAGGTGCACCCGGTGCCGTGAGTATTACGGGTTTTTATGCGAGATGAACGCAGCTCATGGAAGTTCTCACCTGCAAAAAGAGCACACAACTATCCGACAGCATTAACTTTGTATAAAGGGATATGTGTTACTAAAGAATTCTTAAGAACCTGATCTTACCATCAAAGAAAACATCAAGAGCATCTGATGAATCTGGAAGGTCACCACCTTTTACAAGTACATTTCTGAAAACAAATTAGCTTGTTTGAGTCCATAATTGTTCTGAAAGCTTCCCAATTTTGTCATTTCTTCAGTTATTGGATAAATTATTGTGATAACCACACATACTCTTGGAGGTGAACTAATCAGACACAATTCTAGCAGGGTTTGTCCCGGGCTAGAGCAGATGCAAAGAAATAGAACAGCAGAGTCAAGCATTTGGAAGTTAATTCTGTTAACAGAAACAACCTAACCAGCAACCACCAATATAAACATAGAAGTATGATCCAGTAGAATCCATATTATGTCCTCAACAATCGGAAATCACACAAAAAAATCAGAAAATACAGCATCTGCTCATCTCTTATTTAGCTTATTTGCTCCTCCTTGTCATCTTTTGCCACATCTAAACTTTAAAAGCATCATAGACTAAAGGGTCTACAACCCGAGTAATAAGCATGATGATCACCAAGTATGATGAAAAATGGTTTGCATGAAAAAGAGAAAAGCTCAGCCTAAATGCAAATATGAAAGGACTGCAAAGAGAACCAGAAGAAAAAGAAGCAGACACCATCTCCAATGCAAACAAAATCCTTTAGTAGCCTGTTTCCCTCAACTCTGCAATTTGTCTCAGACCCACTGATGCTACGGTTTCTTCATTTGCAGATTATTCTAATGCTTCCTTTCTTGGACCATGTCTTTCCTTAGAAATCTTAATGACCGGTAAGTTGACAATATTTCTTTAGTTCAGTTACATTTTCTTTTGGATTTTCTAAAAACCTTGACCCTTGAATCTAGTCTTTGGGACCTTCAGGCCTTTATACTTAGAAATCCTGCTTTGCTTTCAACTTGCAATCCTACGTCTCATAATTATATCTTCAATAAATATTTTTGGAAGGTTCCTGCTCTCTCTAAAGTTAAAGGTTTTTGTTAGACTGCAGTTTGTTTTAAGTTGCATATTAATAATTTGCTCCAAGCTTGTCCATCAAATGGTGCGTTATCATCTGGGAATTATGTTGTGTTTTAGAGCCACAGAGACTCATACATCTGATTTTGCATCTTGAGTTATGTGTTTTAGGTGTTTCCTGCGCATCTTTTGGTGCAACTGAGGGTTTTTTCTTTTCTTTTATACTATGTACTCAGTATATGAGGAAAGAGGCTAAAGCACTTCAGCATGGTTCTTTCTTTGATGATTATGGGGAATTTGACTTGAAAAGAAATACAAAAGTTTTCAGCAATTACTCTTATTAACCTCCCTTTGGGATAATAAGACGAATGGGCACTTTAGAGAGTCATTCTTGGCTTCTTTATATAGAGATTGGTTAGCTATCCTTTCCCAGGATTCGTTTTCCTTATTCTTTGTTGTATTTTTCCTTTTCTTCTTTCTCTAAGTAATGATATCTAAATCCTCCTTTTTCTGTATCATTCTTCATTCTTCCTTTTAAACAGGATTTCTTTTTCTATCCAAAAAAAGTTTCAGCTGACTCCTTTGGCAGAAACAACTATCATTCCATAAAAGAGACAACAAGAAACCTTGATCCATTGGGAGGCTCTTTCACCAGCAGATGCTACTCGCGAATCATTCCTATTGCTGCTCGCTACCCACCTTCGTGCTTGAGGACAAACACTGTCTTAAGGAAGAAGCGATGTTATGAGTCAAAACAGGTCAATATTAACAGTTAATGAAGATGAAGCAATCCAGGTGGCTCCTTTTGATTGGCAAGTTCACAAACACTCTGAACATGAGTAAAAGAAAACTAAGTGAAGATTTTTTAGAGTAGGAAAAACTCATTTTTTCATCTTATTTCATCGATGGTTTTGTGTCTCATTTTATAGGCAAAACAGAAAGAAAAAAAAAACAAAACAAATTAACAACCTTTCCTACTAAATGACAGCTAGCATTCTGTTACGGATGCTTGGTTGTCTGACAAAAATAAAATAACAGTGAGCAGTAACAGTAAATATAACTTATTCCTAATATTTCTACACTCTCCCTCAATTTAGGTTACATAAGTGTTGAGTAAGTTTAGATTGAATATCAATTCATTGAAGGATCCTTTGGGAAGTGCCTTTTTTAAAATATTTGTAGTTTGCTGACTAGTAGGAACATGAAATATTGTAATAGTTTGATCTTCAATCTTTTCTCTGATGAAATGCCGATTTATCTGCACATGTTTAGTTCGATTATAATGTACAGAATTTTTAGGTATGCTGATTGTTGATTGATTGTTGCACCATATTTTTATGGGAGTAGTAACTGAGAATTTTATTTTCATTATAATCTTTTTTAACCAAACCCCCTCACATATTCCATGAGCAAGTGACTGAAGTTCAGCTTGTGCACTACTTCGTGATATAACAGATTATTTCTTACTCCGCCAAGTGACTAAGTTTCCCCAAACATAAGTACAGTACCCAGATGTGGATCTTTTATCAGTTACATAACCCGCCCAATCTGCATCTGTGTAGATTTCAATATTCTTGTTCATTGTTTTCTGGAAAAAAGTAGTCCTTATCCTGAAGTCTTCTTAAGGTATCTTAGGATCCGATATACTATATTCATATAATCATCAGTAGGTTGATTCATGAATTGACTTGCAGTACTAACAGCAAAACTGACGTCAGGTCTCGTATGAGCGAGATAAATAAGTTTGCCTACAAGTTTCTGATATCTTTCTTTATCAACTGTCTTGCCATTGGTTTTAAAACCAACTTTTGTAGTCGTTTCTATGGGTTTTTCTGCTGGTTTACACCCAAGCATCCCTGTTTCTTTTAGTAGGTCAAGAACATATTTCCATTGTGACACATATATCTCATTTTTAGAACGAACAAATTTTATTTTAAAAAAATAGTTGAGTGCTCCAAGATCTTTTATCTCAAACTCCATGGCAAGAAAAATTTTGAGTTTCTGAATTTCTTCTATGTTATCACCTGTTAAAATAATATCGTCAATATAAACAATTAGGATCGCTTTCTTACCTGAGGCACTGTTCTTGACAAATAAAGTATGATCAGACTGATACTGCTCATAGCCCATATGTTTGACTCCTTTAGTGAATCTGTCAAACCAAATTCTCGGAGATTGTTTTAGACCATAGAGTGCCTTTCTCAGTTTGCATACCTTGTGAGATTCATATGTGGTCTCAATGCCCAAAGGGACTTCCATATATACCTCTTCTTCTAAATCACCATTGAGAAATACATTTTTTACATCAAGTTAACAGAGAGGCCAATCACGATTAGAAGCAAGAGAGAGTAATACCCGAATAATGTTGTACTTAGCCATTGGGGCGAATGTCTCCTGATAGTCTATCTCGTAGGACTGAGTGAAGCCTTTAGCCACTAGACGAACTTTGTACCGATTCACACTTCCATCAGGATTGTGTTTTGCAGTGAATACCCATTTGCACCCCACTTTATGTTTTCCAGGTGGAAATTCTGTCAGTTCCCAAGTCTTGTTCTTTTTTAGAGCTCTGATCTCTTCTTGAATAGCACCTCTCCACTCTGGTAGTGCAAGGACTTTATGAATTGTTTTAGGTTCAGTGGAGCTGCCATCAAACTTACTTACAAATGCATGATACTTTGAAGACAAGTTGTTGAATAAAACATTATCCTGTATAGGGTGTCTAGTACAAAATCGAGTTCCTTTCCGCAAGGCAATAGGTAACTCAGTATCATGATCTGTAATAATAACAATATAAGAAATTGTGCCTCAAAACTCATTACCTGATATGTCCTTACTGCTCGGAACTGGAATAAACTCATGGTAATATGTAGTTGGTTTAGAATTTTTATCAACTGGAGTTTTGTTTCTCCTAATATAGATACGTAACTCTTTGTTGAAAGTAGTAGGTACAGGTTTAGATTTAAATTTTTTGATACTGGTTTCAGGAAAATTTGATGAGGACTCGGGAATACACTGGGGAAGAGAGTTGAGAGGTGGTGTACTTATATCCCATACTTGATAGTCCTGATTAATACTGTCCCCCTGAATATCAATAGTGGGATAGAATGACTGGTTTTCAAAGAAAATAACATGTATAGTGTTGTAGAAATGACAGGTCCTGGAACAAAAACATTTGTATTCTTTTTTATTTGGTAAATATCTAACAAAAACACATTTAATGACTCTTAGGTCAAGTTTACCCCTGAGGTGAGTATGAACATGGGCATAAACTGAACAACCGAAAATTTTGTAGAGAAGGGTATGAAGGATATGAGATTGTGAAAAGGCTTTTAAGAATGTATCATAGGGTGTTCGAAATGCAAGAGTTTGGGACGACATGCGATTTATTAAGTATGCAGCGGTGAGAACAGCCTCTCCCCAAAGAAATTTTGAAACATGGGCAGTGAACATGATTGATCAGGATACTTCAAGAATGCGTCTATTTTTTTCGTTCAGCTACGCCATTTTGTTGTGGGGTATTAATACAGGAATTTTGATGAATAATGCCGTGGTCAGAAAAATATTATCTCAAAGTAGTTTCAAAGTATTTACACCCATTGTCTGATCTCAATACTTGAATTTAGTGTGAAATTGATTTTGAATCATAGTGTAAAATTTTTGAAAAATTTGACCAACTTCAGATTTTTCTTTCGTGAGAAAGATGCAAGTGATTATAGTGTGGTCATCAACAAATATACAAATCATTTTGTCCCGCTGATACTAGTAACCCGAGAGGGACCCCATACATCATTATGAATTAATGAAAAAGGTTTTGTGGATTTGTAAACTGAACTGGGAAATGAATTTCAAATATATTTGGACAGTTGACATACTTTGTACTGAAAGGAAATTAGATTTTTATTTCAAAAAAAAGTAAAAAATAGCTTTTTTAAGTATAAGAAATTAGAATGTCCTAAACGATAATGTCATAACATGATGAGGCATTCCCTATTTAAATTGTTCACAAATTCAGAATTAGTACTGCATGATGAGTTTGTCTACTAAGAGAAGAGTTGTCAGCTTGCAGTAAATAAAGATCTGAATTCATACTAGCATTGCCAATCGTCTTCCCCGAATCCAAGTCCTGAAATTCACACAGTTTATAGTTAAATATAATTACACAATTCAAGTCTTGTGATAGTTTACTTATTGATAAGAGATTGTAATTCAAATTTGG
This sequence comes from Carica papaya, assembly GCF_054855325.1. NCBI lineage: Eukaryota > Viridiplantae > Streptophyta > Magnoliopsida > Brassicales > Caricaceae > Carica > Carica papaya. The sequence goes on from NC_142310.1 coordinate 13,254,620, forward strand.
AATGTATAGCACAGAATACAAAATTAACTTGGCTCCGATACCAAAAAGATTTTTGAGAGTAGCAAAAACTCTTTTTGTCATCTTATTTCATCAATGGTTTTGTGCCTCATTTTATAGGCAAAACAGAAAGGAAAAAAAAACAAAACAAATTAATAACCTTTCTTACTAAATGACAGCTACCATTCTGTTATAGATGTTTGACAGTGAGTAGTAACAGTAAATATAACTTATTCCTAATATTTCTACATCAAGTCAAGGGGTGAAACAGATATCTGCTTCCTTTGGATATCCATAGTTTGTCTTTATTTTTTTTCCTGCTTGGTCCTAGTTTTAGGCTAATTTTAGTTTTCTTTATGTCCAAATTTGTTGTAGTAGTTTATTTCAGTTTCCTCTTTAATTTTATGTAAGTTTAGGGTGTTCTGCTTAGTAAGAAGTTCCTGCTGTCATTGATGATAAAAATCTCCAGCTGGATATTAAGGCAAGCAATATTTGTTCATCAATTGCTGGGTTTTCTTCCTAAACTCTGAGTTCTTCCTAAATTATGATACCTTAGGTTTCTCCACAATCAAGCCTTACTTTCTGTGGCAGTAAGAAAGAAAGGAAGAAAAATTGTTAAAAACTCTAATTCCCTCTTGATTATCCCATCCCTAGACCATAACTGAAGCCTCAACCAGGTAACCTAACTCCATTGCTAGACTCATAACTCTAATCCCCCCTTTGATTATCTCATTTCTAGAGCTGTAACTCAACCCTTAGCCAGGGAACCTAACTCTATTTCTAGAACCTTAACCAGGAAAGAAAAGGAGGAAAAGTTGTTAAAAACTGTAATCCCCTCTTAGATTATCCCATTTCTAGATCCATAACTTGATCCTTAACCAGAGAACCTAACACTATTGCTTAACTCTCTCAAAATTTAATGTAGAAGCTCATTGTTTCTTGAGCTCCTAATTTAGAGGCCTCATTAGATCAATTAGCAATGAAGTACTAACTTCCTTGTTAAGATGCTAGCAAGCAAAATGTTGTTGTTTCCATTATAAAGTTTTTCCTCTTTTCGTGATCCTATATGGTCTAATATATTCTTGGAATGAGAAATACAAAGATCAAAAGGTTCACCTTGGTTGCTTTGTGTTATATACCCTCTAAAGCAAAAAAAAGGAATGTACATCCTGAATACAATTTTTCAATGATAACAACGACTTGAAACTAGTTGTGTAACTGAATCTTGTTAGGGAAATCAAACATATTTCGAAGAGTACGAGTTATATAAGACCTTTGACAGAGAATTCACTTCAGTAATAACTGTTCAATAAAATTAGTTGATGAGAAGATTGATAGAGGGGCAAATAGACAAACTGTGGCCCCATATTATGTAACAACTTTGCAACAGAATACATGTCAGCAGCTGTCTCAAGTGGAATACCACCAAGTAAAGCAGATGCCTCTTTGATACTTGGGGTTATTATGTCTGCCAAGGGAAAAAGCTCCCCACTGCATTCAGGAATCAGATATCACAAATTACGCCGTGAGGTTAACTTTGAATATAGATATAGAAGAAAAGATGAAAATTTACTCAACTAATGGTTCTGATAGCTTATTCAGTCATTCATGCTATAATGTGTAGGAGTTTTCAAGCTGCAATCAATGGGGCAAGACAGGTTTTGCCTACATATAATTTATAAAGTAAGCTCTAAGAAGGATCTGCTCCTCAGAACATTTTCTATGGCCATCATTAGGGATCAAGTTGCCTTTCCCTGAGGATGCTAAGAGATTAGATAGTCTTATTGTCTTTACAAAACTGACTGTGTTCAGTTATTTGATGTTTCTATGTTGATTGCTAGACAGGATGAAAAGAATAAAAAAGATGATAGGAAAGCTCATGCAGGACAAAGAGAGCTTGAACAAAAATATATAAAAGAAATTTATCAAGAATCAAACTTGAAGATTTTAGATCATAATAATCACATCAATAACTCAATATTGAATAACAATCATAAATAGTCTACCAAATAGTTAACCAGCCTTTATTGCCGGAAATAAAAGAAAAAAAAAAAAACTAAACACATAACCAGCCCTAATAGCCAAAATTCTGCAGCTATCTTGCTGCTGCCCAGCCATCCTTCATAGCCAAAAAACACCCAGCCGAACTCTGTTTTGCAGAATCTGTTTTCGGCGGCCATTGTGATATTTTTCCAAACTCTGTTTTAGCCGCCACTGCTCTGTTTAGCCTATGTTTCCACTCCACCCGGTGTTCTGTTTTGCTCTGCCTCTGTGCAATCTGCTTCTTTCCTGTTCTGTTCCGCATGACTGCTTTGTTTCTATATTACTCTGTTCCGCTCGGCTGTTTAGCTCTGTTCTGCACAGCCACAAAAACCTTTGTTCGGCTCTGTTTTTCCACATCCTCTGTTTCGTGGAGAACAAGTGATCAATTCTACTTTGTTCCCAGCCTTCATTGCTAGCCTCATACAGCCAGCGGCACCCAACCAGCTGAGCACAGCAAGCTGCGCGTCGACCAGCTGTTTCCCTTGCACGGATTTCACGATCTTCGTTGCCGACTACTGGAACTATGGGCCTTCATCACTCCAACTTTTTTATCATGTCTAAACTTACATCAAAGGTTACTGGCACTAATCTCAATATGGCAACAGTATAAAACTGAACTGGAGAAGAGAACATCATATCTTAGAGAATGCAAAGTAGAGACTGAAAGATTAAGGACTCGATTTGTGTCATTGGAGAAACCTACAGGTACCAATTTATTCACACACTTAGAAATGTTTTCTATCTCGCATGGACTAAATGCCTTAAATAAACCATTTGCAGTGTCCTAAAATATAGGCTCGGAAGGCACAGATCACATGACTAACTCTTCTAAGTACTTTAACACTTATGTTCCATGTCCAACAATAAGAAAACAGTTAGAGGTGATGGTTCACTGACCATTGTACCAAAAATTGAAAGTATAAAGATTAGTCTCCACTTTACACTTACTAACATATTTCATGTTCCTAATTATGCCAAAATCTTATTTCAATGACCAAATCATCACGACTTCAATTGTAAATTGATTTTTTCTTCATCTTATTGTGAATTTCATGACCAGACCTCGAGAATGATGATTGGACATACTGAGACAACAGGGGTTCTGATTGTTGAATACACATGAGATGCCATCTTCCGCTCTCTCCACTAATACGTTTGAAAAAATATGATTACACCATTGACGATTAGAACACTTTTCCTTTTTATTGACAATTTAATTCTGTTGTAATTGTCAAGAATAAATTTAATAATCAAACAAACACTCAGAATTTTATTAATAGAAATAATACAAAATTTACAACACTTATAAAACAAAATTTCATATCCCAAACTCGCTATACATTACTTTATTGAAACTAATAAATCTCATTTATTTTTTTTCACCTCACGTCCCCAATTGTTTTTTTTTCTTGACACTTATCTTTAACCTGTATATGTACATACTTATATAAGCAACAAAATTGCTGTTCCACTTCCCTCACTTTATTGCTACCATTTTGTATTCACCTTCTTTATTATTGTTGTTTTGCCTTCCCCTCTTTACTATTGTCACCTCACTTTTCCCCTTCTTTATTGTTAATTTATTCAAGTTTAACTTTGCAACATTAATTAAGTCAAGTTTAATTTTCTAACATCCTCCCTTAAACTTGATTTATTTAATCTCAACATTTTCTTTAGCTTGATAAATATATCTGTTTTAAGTGATTTTGTAAAAATATCTGCGATTTGATCTTCAAATGCACAGTACTCGACCATGATCTCTTTATCTTTCACCAACTTACGGATGTAGTGATGTTTGATGTCCATACGTTTGCTACGACCATGGAACATTAGATTCTTTGTTAAGGTGATAGCTGATTTATTATTACAATAGATTGTCATTGGACCATCTTATTGATATTTTAATTCATTAAGCACCCTCCGTAGCCAAATTGCTTAGGTAGTGCAACTTGCAGCTGCTATATATTCTGCTTCTGCTATTGAAAGAGCTATTATTTGTTTTTTTTAGAGGACCAAGAAAATGTACCTAAACCAATATCAAACACAAAACTTGAAATTCTTTTTCTTTCTTCAGTGTCACTAGTCCAATCACTGTCTGTATAGCCAATTAATTCCATTTTGTTAGTGATTGAATAGAATTTCATCATCAAGCGTTCCTTTGATATATCTCAATATTCACTTTGTAGCTTGCCAGTGAGACTGTAGTGATGATTTTATAAATCTGTTCACAATACCAACTCTATAAACAATGTTAGGTCTAGTTGCTGTTAAGTACCTCAAGTTTCCAATAAGTCTCCTGAAGTTTGTTGCATCAACCAAATCACCGCTGCCGTCTTTCGCAAGCTTTAACCTTTCTTCTGCTGGTGTTAGTATTGGTTTGCAGGCTTCCATCTTAAATTTCTTCAAGATATCTCCTGTGTATTTTTTTTGTGAAATGAATATGCCTTTATCTGTTTGATTGATCTTAATACTAAAAAAGTAAAGCATTAACCCCATATATGTCATCTCAAAGTGCGCAATCATGTACTCCATGAATTCTGATAGAAGTCTTGAATTATTGTCGGTGAAGATCAAATCATCCACATAAAAGTAAACAACAGCAATGTCTCCATCCTTGTTTATTTTGATATACAGAGTATGTTCGTACAGACACTTTTGGAAACCATGATAAAGAAAATAGGTGTTAATACAAGTGTACCATGTCCTTGGCACTTGTTTAAACCTATATAAAACCTTTTTTCAACCGATAAACTTTATCTTCTTCACCTTGTTTGTCATAATCAGGTGGTTGTTCAACGCACACTTTTTCTTCGAGTACACCATTTAAAAATTCTGACTTTATATGTATTTGATATGTTTTCCAACAATTTTGGGTAGTAAGCAAAATGATCATACACACAGTATCCAATCTAGCAACAGCGGCAAATACTTTCAAAGTAATCAATATCTAACTTTTACTTGTATCCTTTTGTAACTAGACTCGCTTTAAATCGTTCCACTTCTCTGTTAGATTTGTATTTGTCTTGTACACCTATTTGACTCCAATTGGTTTCTTCTTTTTTGACAAAACAGTTAATTCCCATGTATTATTTTTCTTAGTGGCAAAAATTTCTTCATCCATTGTTTTAATTCACCAATCATCATTAGATGCTTCTTCGAACACTATTAGATCATAATCTGCAAAGAAAGCATAATGAACAACATCTTCATCATCGTCAGAATCATCACTAATTTTATAATCCTTTAAATAAGCTGGTGGACGACAATCTCGTTGTGAGCGTCTAAGTATAGAAGGAGATGAAGCTTCTAAAAAGACACCAGATGATTCTTCGGAAACCAGAGGAGAAGACTGCTCACCAGTGTGATTATTTGTTTCTATTTCGTTGTTTATGAATAGCGAAACTGACAACAATCTCTTTTCTTCTTCTCACCATTCCCATACTCCATCTTCATCAAAAGTTAACACCACGGCTAATGATTATCTTTTTGGGCCTTTGGATTGTACACCTTGTAGCTCTTTGTTTCCATACAGTAACCAGTGAAGATGCATTTGTCCGCTTTGTCTTCAAGTTTTTTCCTTAACTCATCTGCTACATGTGAATAAGTAATTGAACCAAATATCCTCATACGACTCAAATTAGGCTTTTGTTCGCTTTACACTTCTTGTGGGATTTTATTACGAACACTTTTAACAGGACATCTGTTTACAACATAAACTGTACAAGCAATGGCTTCTGCCCAAAAACTTAGGTAACTTCTTACAATGCAACATGCTCTTCACCATATCCATAATGGTTCTATTTTTTCTTTCTGCCACTTCGTTTTGTTGAGGAGTGTACCTAGTCAGTAACTGATGCTTAATTTCATGTTTTCTTAAAAATCATCACAAGTAATATATTATGTGCCTTTATCAGTTCTTAAAGTTTTGAAAGAGTAACCAATTTGCCTTTTAACATATGCCACAAAATCCTTGGCTACTCCACATGCATCAAATTTATGCTTCAAAAAATGTAAGGCTGAATATTAAGATAAGAACAAAATGCTAGTCAAGATAAATCTGAAAATAACTTTTAGGTAACTACTCCTTTGTTTGTAACAAAAGCTGCAGTCTCTTGGAGACAGAATTATGTATGAAGACAGAATTACGTATGAACAAAACTAAAGAAAAAGTTTAAGTACTTTTTCTCAAGAGAAAGTAAGGCTCTCTCTTGACGAGTCCTTAAAGTAGATATCAAAATAGGCAAAGGAAAAAAAAACTCACAAACATTACCAAACTCTTATTAGATTCAATTTTCTATAACTAGATATGTCACTAAGGGCCTTAACAATTTGGTCTCAGAGCCAAAAGTTATGAGTGAATTATAGCCAAGGTTTGAATTACAGGCCAGTTTGAATCTTTCATGAAAATTTACCAGGAAGATCATGAAGACAATCAGTTAAAGTACAAATTTCTGGCTGGCAGATTGGAAAAAATCTTTTTGAAATAAGGTAGATTGGAAAAATTATCTATAGACCATCCACATCCACACGAACAAGCAGAGGGGAGTGTTCAACCAGATCCAGTTGATAGGAACATATCAAGCTTGAATCCAATCCCATTAACCTTGATTAGGGATATAAAATTTTTTGTGCAATGGAAATTGGTAATCCTATGAAAAAATTAAGTATTGCGGTCCCCCTACTACAAGAACCTAGATCTCTGCCTTCAAACCACTTCCACCATAAGAATCAAGTTTGTCAACCTTCCCTCTCCCTTTGATTGAGGACATCAATCTGCCTAGTCCTTCCCAACAAACCTACCACCGTTATTGAAAGCAGAGCTCCAAGCTTTTATTTGGATTGGACGAAAGAAAGATTTTTAATAACTCGAGAACTAGCAAAAGCCTCTCGAGTTCTCCTCTCTTCACCAACTTATAATCAACCAAGATCTAGGCATCTTCAGCCATTTATTCTAAAATCTAGAGGAAAGTGGCTCATCTAATGCCAAATTTGCCAAGAAATAAGGGATGGTGATTCAAACTGACCCTGAGCAAAAGTTTTGGATAAAGTTAGGCATCAATTCTTAAAAATACAGAGACACCAAAATTGATCGATATGAGGTAGGCAAGCATCCTCTCTCAAAATGGACCATGTCCATTTGCCCTGCACGAGGGAGAGATAAATAACCTTCCAGTATCCAACACATCTAAATTCATAGTAGACACCGAAGAGAAATCTGTTCTTGCACTTATCATGATAGTAGAACACTGTATTAAAACCACCACCCACAAACAAAGGCAAGTTACCCCATTAACCCCTAGTTGCCTCAAGATCATTCCATAACAAATGCCTATCTCTACCTTTCCCCTTTCCATACACCCCACGAAAAGGAAAGAAACACCCCCACTTCTGTTTTTCATACACAAGAAATGGGCACCATCAGTGTACAACACCGAACATTTCTGGTTGATTTTCCCACAAGATAATGATTTCTCCAACACTCCCATCTGCAGATAGATCCAATCAAACAACCTCCTGCCTACTGTATGTACCCTGAAAATATCCTCACTCATGCTTGCAAATTTAGTATCTAGCAGAAAAACTAGACTGCCACCCCATTCCTTAAGGAAGCCCTTCATTATGACCCCTTAACGTTCAACCCCCTCATGTTCCAGAAAATAATTCTAATTAATGGTTTCATGTCTTCTTTCTCCCTCAACTTCCTTGAAGTGCCCTTCTTACCATAATTGGCTATGCATTCTAACCATTTAAGCTCCCTAGATTTTCTTGTTCTTTCACCCTTGCCCCTCCTGTTCCTGCTTTTATGAGACCTGTCATCAGTGGACTCTCCCTCTCTTTTAGCCTCCATAGCACAGAACAAATTGAATGCTTGTTGTTTGAAACCTTACAAGCTCACTTCATACTCCTTATGCATCTTCACAATATTATTTTTCACGCAAACAGAAACTTCTCTTTTGTTCATCAGCCCATTACAGCAAACACCATGCCCTGCAACTGGTTTACTACCTTAGCAAGCATGGGAGCAACCTCTCCTTTCACAAGTTCCAAGTCTAGCCAAAAGAGGAGGAAATTCCAGAGAGGAAGAAATCAGACCTTGATAAACAATGTGAAGACGTTTCTACCTCCACTTTTTATGCATTGCCTTGAGACTGGCAGTTTGGCTCCCTAGTTGAAAAGCAAGCCTTTTGATGAGGAAGAGTGCTCTAAAACATGGACTTGGTGACGTGGGAGGGTCGGGGAATGATTGTTTTGACTTCCAAAACCTCACACAACGTGACACCGGAAAGCTTAATCACCCAATTTACCCTCTTTACTTGAAATTACACCCACCAATATGGAATGCAAATTCAAAATAACTGGAAAAAATAAAAGAATAAGGAAGGATGTCAAAGTTTACCCGATAAATCAATCCTGATTCCCTGACTCAACAAGGCTTCTGAAACTCCCTACCTTGAAGACACTTAAAGAACACTAAAAGAAAATCAACAACACTAATTTTAAGAAGCAAAATCTTGCAAATTTTATTGATCTTGAAAGTTGTTAGTTGTGATTACAACCTAAAGATTGAAACCTTTATATAGACTTTATTTTACGAATACAACCAAAGTAGGATTACATATTCCTACTTGAACTCTTAAAACTAATTTAACCAGAACTTTTGCTGGAAATTATTTAAACAATTGAATCTTAATCTAGAACTCCAATTATATTAATAAAATAATATCGAATGACTAGGAGTAGACTACTTCTTCCTTTGTTTGAACTCCTTAACTCCTTTTGTGCTCTTTTGGACTTCAATTTTGTGTAGGAGCCTCCTTTGTTGCAGCATGGAAAACATGTGGAAATAAGGGAAGGAAAAGGAGTTGGAGAAGGAAAACAGCTTGCTGTCCAGGCTGTCCGCGTGCAATTGGTTCGCAAGCTTGCTGTCTGCGCCTAGCGCGCGTAGAAGCTTCTTCGCGTGCATGGCTGGTGCATGCATGCGGCAGAGGCTGTCCCCACATGCGCGTCCTGCATGTGGCCTGCTGGAGTTAATGCGCGCACATGCGCACTCTGCTGCAGGCGGCTTCGACTTTTCCCAGGCGTGTTGGCTTTGTGGCTTGTTCATCCCGCACAAGCGTGTGGCAAAAGCTTCCCAAGACGCGGCATGGGCTGGCCCGCTTCCTTTGGCGCGATCTCCTTTGGGCCGTGGCTGTTTGGTCTTGAGGCCTTCTCTGGTTGATCTAACATTTGGACTTTCTTGCAATCCTTCGAGCCCATTAATCTCACTTGGGCTTTAAGCTTGCTTTGAACAAATTTTTCCCATTCTTTGGAGTAATCCCGTTGAGAAAAGTAGTTAGAGATGTAGTTACTTTTCTTTTCAGGGGGTTCTAGTTTAGGAAACTAGGATTATTTCCCGTTTGAGTCGACCCCATTTAGGAAATGAAAAGAATTTAGAATTGCTTGCCTGTTTGGGACAAGACCTACGAGAATCCTGATTTTTTGGGGTTCCTCCTCGATGTGGGGTTGCTCTTTGGGAACTAACTTTGAGCCGTCTAGGATCATGTCACTTGGTCTGGTTTTTTTATTACCAGCTTGGTTGTTTTTGCAAGGTCTTTAGGAAACAGCATTACTAGCAGCCTTTTTATGGTCATTAGCAGCTTACTTTTCTTTCTCTTGCCTAGAGGAATTTGGTCTTGGTAGATTTGGCCCATTAACATTATCCTTAGGCCTCTAGAACTGGCGATTTCTTTGGCATCTCTACCTCTTCCTCCGACCAGCAAGGTTCCTCAAGGGCTTTCCTCTTCCTGTCCTCTAAATTGATGTCGGAAACCAAACAAACCCCCATTGACAGTTGCCACCAACCCTCTGCTTTGGTTTGAGGATCATCAAACTCCCTTTACTGCCCTTGTTCTTCTCTTTCAGCTCTAGAAGATGCCCCTGCTGTTCCATTTCAACCAGATAGAGATAACCTGCCCTCACTCTTATAAACTCTGGATCAAGAATTATGGCCCTAAAGCTTCAAATATCTGATTTCCAAGCTAAGAAGATAAGAGGCGAACCTTTTTCTGATTCTAAGGATATCCTCCACTTCTGCTTGCAAAACCACATCAAAAGATCTTTTTTCTGACACCAAAAACATTCTTGGTGACAGAAACAGCACGGTAAAAAGCTTAAACAGCCAAGAAAAATGAAGTGTGAATCCCCCAGAAGGACAGCATGGGGATATCTCCAAATGCTGTCAAAATTTAAATCGTATTGGGACTTAGAGCATTTGGGCTTTTTTTTCCCTAGATTAGTTTGTTATGTATTCTTCAAAATTAAATCCCAATTTTTTAACTTAAAAAACTTGTATTGGATCTTATCAAATCCAAGTGCTTTCATAATACTCAATTAATATTGGGAGCATTGATCTCTTTTTCAATTTGACTACTTTATTATCTTTTCTTCAAATTAAGACCTAATTTTTCAACTCAAGAAAATTATATGTAATCTTATGAGATACCATAAGCTCAGTTCAAATTGGGACTTATAGCGACTGATAATTTTCTTCTGTCCAATAGTTTATTATAATTTCCAAAAAGAATATTAAATTTCCTTAATTATTTCTTCTTTTGCGCTTATAAAATGCATACACATACTGCTGTAAGTTTATCTGTTCTAAAAGACATAATTCATGACCAATTACCTCAATAAAATCAAACCAGTCAGACCAACTCACGAAACCAGTTGAATGAAATACCCATAAAATGTAATCATTACTGCTCTGCAACAAACTCTGCTGGCAAAGCGTTAATACCCTGAGAAAAAGAACAATAGATCAGAGAAACCATAGAACAAAGTTGGCTGTCAAACTGGAACAAACGAAAAAGAGATTATTTAGACGAATTGTAACCATAAATTTGGTAGTAAGATTTATAAGATACCTCCACCGAGCTGTTTGAGAAAATCTTTGAGTAAACAAAAGCTTGCTTCAATTTCGGGATTTTTTTTTTTTAAGGAGAAAAGTAATATCAAAGTGCAACCTGAACCCCAACATTGTTCTGTGCCGTGACAGCAGTTATGACAGTGGAACAGTAAACTCCACGAGCAGCACAAGTTTTCAAATCAGCTTGAATTCCAGCACCAGCTCCTGAATCAGACCCGACAACAGTTAATACATGGGAATTCTCTTGTTGGAGCAATCATTTGTTGTTGTAGAACCAGTTATTTGCGCCACAAAACGTTGCTTTTGATAACTTCTATCGATGTTTGAATCCATAGATGAGCTTGAAAGTGTCAAGTAACGGAATGTGTAGTGAGAAGCTTCTCTAGGGCTCGACAGCAACCACTTGAGAGATAGAATGTTACATTATAGTCAGACCAAAGAATCACAGAAAACAAAGTCATAAACTAATTCCAACGCTGAAACAGATGAAAGTATGTAAGTGAATAAGGAGATGCAATCGAAAAAAAATCTGTTTGGAGTGACTCACATTGTTGAAGAATAAGGGATTGTAAAGAACTCCTGCAAGAGCCATGTAAGAAGTAAGGATATTGATTAGTCTTTCTTCGCTTATCGTTCTACATCCGTATGGCACTTGGCGGTCAAAAGTAACTTCTTTTACAAGTTCTGGTGGAAGACGACCGTAGAGATACCTTACTCTTTACCTGAAATTATAGATGACAGTGGTCGTTTGTAAGGGAATCATTTATTTTGTACAGCTTATTTATCATGTAATGCTAACACTAGTCTTACCCTACAAAACTTTTACGCCTCGTAAAAACACAATTCAATTCAAAACAAAAATCAAAAACCATTTGCAGTGATAATGGAAAAGAATTTGAAATGGGGATTTGTACCTAAAAAAATGGAATTGTCCACCAATAGAGGTTTGTGGAAACAGCTAAATCGAACAAATATTTACTTAATAGAATACCCTCATATGTTTTTAACCACAAAACTCTATTTGTGCCTAGGTGGATTGGGATTGGAATTTCACTAAGTCTGATAATTAGGAAATCTCAAATCAAACTATTTGAAACTAGGTGGCACATAAGCTTAGAAGGGATCTGCATATGTATTATGTATGTATACATATGCATAGTTTTAGATTAAAGGAAAAATTCGTGTATATACGTTATACAATTTACCTTCTTTTCTTTTCTTATATCATCACTATTCTTTTATTGTTTTTTTATCTCTCGTTTCTCAATGATCTATTTGGATTTCTGTTTCTTCTCATAAAATCTTTTTTCTTCATCAAAACTTACATCTTTTCTTCCTCTATAGCCAACATGCATGTTCCTCTTTTTTTTTCTTCTTTAAGGGGTCTGATTTTGTTTTAATTGAAACGACATCATTTTCAGGCTCCTTTCTTCTTTCCTATTTTTCCCTTCTAGCCTTTTTTCGTCCTTTTTTTTTTTTTCCGTCTTCTCTTTCTCAAATATCAATAAAATAAAACACCAACAATGAATAAAAATAAAATGATAAGAAGACTAAAAATAATAAGAATAGAAATAATAATAATATAAAAATAACAGTAATATTAATATTTAATTATTATGTAATTAAAAATTATTATTATCATTATTGTCAATAATTTTATTATAGTTTATTTTTACTATATATTTGATATATTTTTTATAAATAAAATTTAAATATGATAAATATAAAACAAATTATTCTTTAATTAAATACTTAATACTGTACCATTTTTTACAAAGATGTGGATTGCACTTTTCTTTTTTGTCGTGGCATAAAAATACATGATAAAAGGTCGTTGGAAATTTGATAAGAAGAAAACAAAAAATAGGTAAGTAAAGTAGTTCGACAATTCGAGTGTGGGACCCTTTCTACACTGAAATCAAATAGGTATGATTAATTCTTAAAACTTACAACAGACATCCACCGAAAATAAATTGTTACTTAAGAATAGATTTCAGGTAATCGATGTGGGAGTATAGATTGGCTTGGAAGACAAGGTAAATCATTTCCCAGCTTGAAAATTTCGCTTATGCTGTCGCTGATGCTTGTTCATGACTGACTATGTACATTATATATATGTATATATTTATATTTTTCAGTCACGAACGGATCAGAAAGGGCAGTGACGATTGGCGGTTGCCATGGCAACTCCGCGGTTCCTCTGTTTCCTTGCATTCTTCTTCAAAATCCTTCACACCATCTCCTCCATTACCGATCCTCGTGACGGTATAATGCTCTTGTGTTTTCAAGCATGTAATGGTGATGATTTGATTTTAGTGTTTTATTTTGAGTTTGGTAATGTAATTTAAATGGTTAAATTGATGCAGCTGCTGCTCTTCAATCTCTCAAGGATCAATGGAAGAATACACCTCCTAGTTGGGGAAAGGCTGATGATCCTTGCGGAGCACCTTGGGAAGGAATCACCTGCAACGACTCCAGGGTTACTGCAATGTCAGTTTTGTTTGTTTGTTTTTGGGAAATTATCGCAATGAGTACTTGAAGCGGACTTGTTCATGTTCAAATGTTGGCAGGGGTTTATCAACAATGGGCCTGAAAGGGAAACTAAGTGGTGATATTGGGGGCTTGACAGAATTGAGATCCTTGTGAGTAGAACCTTCCTCCCTTCAGAATTGGAGCTTTTAATTAATTTGCTTCTGTGTGGGGGCACTCTGGATTTTAAATCAGATTTCAGTACTGCTTTCTTCTTCTTCTCGTAATTAAGCTTGTTTGTTGTGCAGAAGACTGTGGTCATCTGTTGTGTCATTTATAATTAATGGGTGTAGAATAGGAAAATAGGGTTTGTGATAAAAGCGATATTAATTTCAGTAATGGAAACCAAATTAAAGAATGAATTCCATCTGCAGACTGCATTTTAATATGATTTATGATTTTGCTTTCAGGGATTTATCATTTAATCGAGGACTCACTGGTTCCTTGTCTCCCCGGTTAGGTGACTTGCAAAAATTGAATATCCTGTAAGATGACTGTCTGCATAATTCCTATATATCCAACATGGCATTGTGTAATAAACATTCCATTTCACCTTTCAGAATCCTGGCTGGCTGTAGCTTCACTGGCAATATTCCTCCAGAACTCGGCAATCTCGCACAACTCTCTTTCTTGTAAGAACTTACAATAGTGATATACATCAGTGACATTCACTTTCTCTTTTGATTTTTGTAACACAATGAGAACCGTGTTTGCTTCTTAGGGCCTTGAATTCAAACAACTTTACGGGCGGAATTCCATCTTCTTTGGGTAAACTCTCCAAGCTCTACTGGTTGGACATTGCAGACAATCAGTTGACAGGTGATCTTCCAGTTTCAACACCCACTGATCCGGGTCTCGACCTGCTTTTAAAGGCTAAGCACTTGTGAGTCCTTTTCAGTTTCCCAATTCAAGTTTGCATCCGACCACGGAAATGAGTGTTCCATTTATATGACCCTTGCAGCCACTTCAATAAGAACCAACTTTCAGGTACCATTCCCCCAAAGCTGTTCAGCTCTAAGATGGTACTCATACATGTGTAAGTTGACCCGTCATAACTTCTGGCTATTTGGTTTCCTAAATGTTTCTTTTCCTAATTGTTTTTCAGTTTAACCACAGGTTGTTTGATGGAAATCAATTTACTGGAAGTATCCCAACCACGTTAGGACTCATTCAGACTATTGAGGTTCTGTGAGTGAAAACTATAATAAATTTCATATAATTCTCATTTCTCTTACTATGACTGCATTCTTTGTTCTACAACGAAATTTGTTTTACATCCTGAAATTCATTGAAATTCACACTTTTTCAATGTGCCTCAGTCGGCTGGATAGAAATGCTTTGACAGGAAAGGTCCCATTAAATCTAAACAACCTCACAAACATCAATGAACTGTGGGTATCTCCTTAATTCTTTTTCTTCTTAGAATCGTCAGGTCGGTAATCACCCAACTGATTGTGCGGTTCTACTTTTCTTCAGGAATTTAGCACACAATAACCTGACCGGCCGTTTACCAGATCTAGCACAAATGAGTACACTTAATTATGTGTGAGTTGAGAGCATGGGAGTTTCCATTTTTTGTTGACTTGATGTATTGTTCATTTCAATGTTTATAAATGGTTTACTTTGACAGGGACCTGAGCAATAATTCATTTGATCCATCAGATGCTCCTGTTTGGTTTTCAACCTTACCCTCATTAACCACTCTGTAAGTCTTGAATAGTTCACAAAAATGTGAATATGAAACTCAGTTGCACAAGTTCCATAATCTGCTCTGTTCAGCAGGGTCATAGAGTATGGATCACTTGAAGGAACTCTACCACAAAAGCTCTTCAGCTTTCCTCAGATACAGCAAGTGTAAGCTTGAAGTTGAATGTATCATAACAGTAATTTAAAGTTGCAGTAAGTTGCAGAATATGTATGATTTTTTTTTATTGTGAACAGGAGACTCAAGAACAACGCCTTTAATGGTACATTGAACTTGGGTGACAGCATTGGCCAACAATTGCAGTTAGTTGATTTGCAGGACAACAGGATATCATCAGTGACCTTAAGTTCTGAATATACAGATACATTGATGTGAGATAGTTGATTGACCTAATTAATTAGTGATGGAAATGGAATCATGTGTCTGTATTTGTCTAACAGTAAGTGTTCAGACTTGTAGGAAACCCAGTTTGCACAACTGCTCTATCGAATACTAACTACTGTCAGCTTCAGCAGCAACCCACAAAGCCATATTCTACCAGTCTGGCAAACTGTGGAAGCAAATTGTGTCCACTTGATCAGAAGTTGAGCCCCCAAAGCTGTGAATGTGGTTATCCATATGAGGGTACGTTGTACTTCAGAGGACCTTCCTTTAGGGACACATCCAATGTGAACTTGTTCCATGCCCTGGAGATGAGCTTGTGGGTGAAACTGGACCTTACTCCTGGTTCAGTTTTTATTCAGAATCCTTTCTTCAACGTTGACGATTATCTGGAGGTGCAGCTCACACTGTTTCCCGCTGGTGGAAAGTATTTCAATAGGTCAGAAGTACAGAGGATTGGATTTGATTTAAGTAATCAAACTTACAAGCCTCCGCCAGAATTTGGACCGTATTACTTTATTGCTTCTCCTTATGCATTTCCAGGTAAGTAGGAAGATTTTGAGTTGAAGTTATATGTATACGCATAGAGTAGATGAGAAAACCAAGAAAACTAAGAAAAACATTTATTTTACTGTTTCAGCAGAACATGGGGGAAATTCTATAAGCCCTAGTGTTGTATTTGGAATAGCCATTGGGTGTGCCTCATTGGTTCTCTGCCTTGTGGGAGTAGTAATATATGCCATTCGCCAAAAGAAACGTGCTGAAAAAGCTATTGGGTTCAGTAAGCCGTTTGGTAAGCTGAGGCTCCTCCTGTCTACTTAGTACTGCTTGTTTGAATTTAGTTTTGATAGATTTTGTTTTCTTCTACTGTTTATACTTAACGATTCATGCATTCCTAACCAGATAAAAAAAACTTATTATTATTTGTACATATTTACAAGAAAAAAATAAATTAAAATTTAAGTTTAGACTAAGCATTCAAGAGGATTTTGTTAAGATACGATGACATTTCTTATTGTGGAGTCGACAATGTTAGTTAGAATTTTATTTTTACCATGTCTTTAAAAAAAGGTTGAGGCTAAACGGAAAGATTGTTAGATAAAATAAACTGAGGTTTTTTTTTGTTTCAGCATCGTGGGCACCCAGTGGAAAAGATAGTGGTGGGGGAGCACCACAATTGAAAGGAGCACGCTGGTTCTGCTATGAGGAACTTAAGAAGTGCACCAATAATTTCTCTGAAAGCAATGAATTAGGTTATGGGGGTTATGGCAAGGTAATTAAATTCTTTTTTGAAATTTGTAGTATAAATATGATAAGATGGTTTTTTAAAATAAAAATGGTGGTACTGGTCTACTTCAGGTTTACAGAGGCATCCTCCCAGAGGGACAAGTAGTAGCAATTAAAAGGGCCAAGCAAGGATCAATGCAGGGTGGAGCTGAGTTCAAAACAGAGATTGAGTTGCTTTCACGAGTTCATCACAAGAATCTTGTTGGGCTCGTGGGATTTTGTTTTGAACAAGGAGAGCAGATGTTGGTTTATGAGTACATGGCCGGAGGAACACTTAGACACTGCTTGTCAGGTTATTTCTTTCCCCTTTAAACAGTACCAAATTGGAGTAATTCATAACATTATCAGTTTAATTACTTAGTTTGTTACGAGTCCTACATTTATATTCAATTAGTGAATGGAACCTTTTTCAATCTTCTTGATTTCGTTGAAGTGAAAAGGGTTAAATAACTATAAAAACAAACTCAAATATGCAATAGTACTTGGGTTTTAAATTTCCATATGCATACAGTGGCAATACGTATACATATGCATTTGGTTTTAGATTATCTATTTATGTTAATTTCTATACCTGCCACCATGTACATATATATTAAGTGAATGTTTGACTAGGTTTTGTCTCTGCTTCTGCTTAGAACAGAAGTTTAGTCAAATACTTATAAAATAAAAAATATAAATGTTTCAAGGTAAACAAAAAGTTGTTGTTGACTAAAAGTTGAGAATAGATGTTTTGAGAAATGATTTATGCCTTAAGGGGTGAGAATATTTTCCATCAACATATTTATTAATTTTATATTTGCTATAACTTTTTAAATAATATTTATTTTAAAATTAAATTATAATAATTTCAAAGTAATATTTATTTTTAATAAAGTAAATATTTTAAAATCATTTAAATTATTAAATAATTTTAGAAGAAAAATAATATCATTTAAATAATTATAATAATTAATTTTATTATATATTTTTTTATGCATTTCAATACTTATTATTAATGGAATATAATATTAATTTTATATTTAAAGTATTTTGCACAACAAGCTTTACCAAATACTATATTGTTTTTTTTTTCTTTTTTCTCAAGTGTATGTTATTTTTCATTTTAAAATTATTTTTACTGAAAGTTATTTTCAAAGTATTTTTACTATGTCACAGCAAAAATACCAATTTGACTAAATAGATCCTAAATTAATTAAATAGTTAACCATTTGATCTATTCAACTTGTTTGACTATGTAAAATGGTATAAAAGAGTGACATAAGTTGAACTTAAAGACAATTAAAAAGAAATGCATTTATCATATTTAAAGATGAAAATAGATTTAATATGTTATTATAAGAAATTGTTTAAGCTAAATCAAAATTTACAAGAGTACATCGTGCAGATGAATTGGGCATCCTACATTTTAGATTATATTATAAATAAAACTGCTTAGTTGGTTTTGTGAACCATGGATTTTAGGAAGATCAAATATCGAATTTGATTGGAAAAGACGACTACGAATTGCTCTTGGGTCAGCTAGAGGACTTGCTTATCTGCACGAGCATGCAAACCCTCCTATTATCCATAGAGACATCAAGTCCACCAACATTTTACTTGATGAAAATTTGACAGCCAAAGTTGCAGATTTTGGATTATCAAAATTAGTATCAGACACCTCTAAAGGACATGTCTCAACTCAAGTTAAAGGGACGCTGGTGAGTATGAACGAAACCATTTATAATATATTATGACGCATATAATAGTAAGTATTAGGTAGGGTTAGAAGTCTTTGGTAACTTTAATACCCATGTTTTATCTTTAGTGGTCATGGTGTTAATAATTTTACTATTAGTCATATAATATAATAATATTAATTTAAATAAGTGAACATTTTATATTTTAAAAAGTTTGTGTGTAGCGATTGGATTAGCCTTTTCAAAAGTAAAAAGAAAACCTAAAAATTGGTTTTAGTACTCCTAAATTTTTTCAAATTTTGGCAGTTCAAATTTTCTTTTCTAAGTATTTTATTTAATTCCAATGTTTTCTAAAATGATAAAAAGGTCTAATTTGAGCAGTTCATATGTCAAAATTTTCAAAAGTCTACATCATCCACGTGTTTAAGCTAATTGGTTAAAACTGTTTGGACTAATAATGAAACTTTTGGTATTGAATTTGAAATTACTGATTCTAAACTATAACGGGATATGAAATTAGAGGTTTTGGTTACAGGGATATCTGGATCCAGAGTACTACATGAGTCAACAATTAACAGAGAAAAGCGATGTTTTCAGTTTTGGAGTGGTAATGCTGGAGCTAGTAACAGCAAAGCAACCAATTGAGAAGGGAAAGTACATAGTGCGGGAGGTCCGAATGGCAATAGACAGAAGTGAGGAGGAGTACTGGGGTCTAAGTGATCTAATTGATCCCAGGCTTAAACGGTGTAGAGATGAGATGGGTAATAATGGATTTGTTAGGTTTGTGGAGCTGGCATTGCAGTGTGTGGAAGAATCAGCTGCACATCGTCCAACCATGAGTGAAGTGGTGAAGGCTATTGAAACCATTCTACACAGTGATTTATCTGCTACTACTTCAGCATCTTCATCAGCTACTGATTTTGCCTCTTCAAAATTACATCTTCATGCATTTGATTACAGTGGTGGATTTACTTTTTCGTCAAAGCTTGAACCCAAGTAGGATATTCATTCCTTCAACTTTCGGTTTTTTTTTTTTTTTTCTTAATTACTTGCTATCTTATTTTATAAATTTATCTTCTCTCTTTCTCCATCTCTTGTCTGCTGCTTTTTAAAGTTGTAAAGGTAAAATATTGGTTCATACTGTAACAAGAATGTCTTGTATCCTCAAAACATAACGTATCAAATCCATAAATAGTTAGTAACAAGTTGTGGTTAATACACAGATTAGAAAAATAAACAAATTAACTAATTTCATACTAATATATCTATATCTTTAAATAGTATCTCCATCTTAAATGTCATTTAGTTCCATATACTATAATATATATATTTGATAGGGGAAGAAATATTGTTAAGCCAAGGGAGACGTATCGATTTAATATAATAAATTTAAAATAAATTCATTTCATTCAATTTTTTCATCCACAATAAATTTCTTCAATGTATTATGTTTTTTTATTGTAGGTTTGGCAATAACTTCTAGGTGTTGCTTTTGTGTTTTGAGAAACATTATCTTAAAATATTATAAATATTTTTGACAAAAAATAAAATTAAAATATATTTTTAATATAGATAAACACATAAGTAGACTTCCTAAGTTTTTTCAAAAATTATTTTTACTTTTAAAAAAAAGATTTATAAATAATTTTTCAAAAATATCTTTATATAAATTTATTAATTACAACTTATTCCTATTTTTAAAAAACGAAAATATATTTTTCTTCAAAAACCCTAGTTAATGACTCCAAGTCTTCTAAAATCTCTACCTTCCTCCCTTGGCCACACAACTAAATGCCACCAAGCTAGGGCCACTGGACAGTGCAGTTCTTGACCATGGAATCGCCCACTTCATCAACTTTGATTTAATGTCTTCATTCAATGCTTACTCTCCCTACTAAATAGTATCACTTAGGTTTCCATGAGGGAACTAACGGAGAAACGTGCAATGGCACTTGCGTCCTCCCACGGCTACGAACCAAGGTAAAGCTTTGATTAACAAAAATATCAATCATAATCAGGATAACGATATGGCTGTGGACTAAGTTTGTCTCTTTGAACCACTTGTGAATGTAAATTTTTACTCAAATCGATGGGTTAGACTACAGTTATGAGAGTTTTATAGTTTTATATATATAAAAAAATAAAATTTACCATATGCATTGGTATTTTTTCTAATAATGTCGTTTTTAATCATTCTTTTACTATCATAATTTTTTTAAGTAATTCTAAAAGAAAAGTAAATCATTAAAATTTCAATTTAAAACGTAAAATTTAAGAATTGGGTAACAAAAACTTCTATGATTTTAAAGAGTTGAACAAAGAACATTCTTATTAACATGATAGAAAAATAACTAGAAGTAGTAAATTATTGAGAGAAAATATGAGCTCTAAAGGAATTATTGTCTTATCCCCTTCGAGATGACATAGACCATTACCTCTGAACGTTTTAATATAAATTGTTTTATAATTTTTATTACTAAGAAGAAACAAAACAATAATATTTCATGTTTATAGTATGGCACAAATTGAGTACTAAACCAAATCTTTATATAAGTGATGCACACTTAGTAGATCACTTAATTCAACTTTTTGAAATTCATTTTAGTCATAAATAAGTAAAAAACTGCCACAAGGATAAAAGAATTCTAAATAGTTTAAAATTTTGGTGAACCCTAGAAATCAAACGCAAGTAAGTCAATTAAATATTTATTTCTAAAGGTTTTTAAAACGTAAAAAATTTGAGAAATAGATTTTCTGTACAAGAAAAATGAGATTTCATGGTGATGTACATATATTGAAGACATGATTTCTTTATATGTTGTATTAGGTAAACATTTAAATTAGATGTTAAAAAAATGAATCACAAAGAGACAAAGATTGCATATGATTATTCGCTGAAGTCTAGTTAGGAAACGAAACCTACCATCATTAATTTTGCTTTGTTCTTAGGTTCTAAGCTCAACATTGAACATATTTTCAGAAGAAATAAATATGGAGGAGAGGACACTGTTGAGTCCCAAGCTTCAAAATCCTTGTATATATAGATGTTAACTAGGCTTGGTATATATAATGGTAATTATGAGATCTAAGCAGAAACTAAAGTTATTTTCTTGTAAGATTTATATTAAAATGGAAGGATATATGCTTATTTTCAATAGGCATATCTTATTCTCTCTCTAGATATTCTACATATATTAGCTTAACTAGTAAAATCTAAATTGGATTTGTTTTATTTTACCCTCAATCAATTCATATGTTGATTTTAAGTATGGTAATGCATCTAGTGAATGGTTGCATGTAATTATTCTGCTTAAAAAAGTAATATATACTTGTGAAGACCCGCTTTATCAATTTTTATTATATATCTTACATACTGAAAAAAATATATTTATTCATAAGATATTCTAATAACAATTTTATCAATTATTTACTAAAATATTATTTTGCATTTTATTGATGAAATCTAATTCGACTATACACAATAATAATTTTCTTATTAAATTTAAGTCAGATTTAATTAAGGACAATAATATTAATTTATAATATCTATGAATAAAATAGCATATATATATATATATATATTACATGCATGCAAGCTTTACATATAGATTAATGAAAAAATGCGGATAATTAAAGCAATTCCCATGAAGCAATAATAATTATTTCTATAATGGAAACAGTGACAGAATCATTGATATGTGCACAATTCAAGTAATATATAAGTTGTTATACTAACTCTATGAAAGAAATTTAAATTTCATATTGATTTTAATAGTTATTTTGGTTCATGAACACTACTACATTATCACCATATGTATAAAATAGAAGATAATGTTCTTACTACATTTCATCTGAAAAAAATAATTTAAACTGAATTGATATTTGTTAGTGCTATTATAGATTATGTACATATAAGATATTCATTGTCATTGGTCAATTACTTTCATGTTGGATTCATTTTATACTAAAATGACTAGGGTTATATCATTTATAAACTCTTACATATACGTGCGAGTGAATTTATGTTCTAAAAAACTCTAAGAGCCATAAAAATTTAAATTGTTACAACTAATGCATTATAATGTAGTTTATTGATTTTCAAACTTACTATTATATTGGATAAAATTAAATTAAATTGGTATAAGATTCTCATTAATTGAAGTTGGTTGAATGAGACTTATGAGAGTTAGGAAACTAGTTTTATTGTTTTTTTTTTTAAAGTATAGAATTACATTAAAAGGTCAAAGAGTGCTTTATTAAGTATATTAATGCTCTTATCTTCTATATAGATTTTAAAGGTAATTATTATCATTATTTAAGAACTAAATCTAAAGTTGAACCACCCAAAGAAGAAAAATGTGTAGGTTTTGCTTGTGGTTTTGCCTTGGAATAATTTTAATATAATGCATTTTATTTGCTTCCACTTAATTTAAAAATATATATATAGTCTTCTATCGTGATCTCTACTTTTATTAAGAAAAATTATAGAACAAAGGAGGATGGATCTTCTTATATAAAAAATTCCTTAATCTCATTTTATGAAAAAAAAAAATATGAAGACATATTTTGTATTTATAATAGGCTAATATATGAAATTTTTTAAAAAATATTGAATATCATCATCTTATCTATCCAAGAACAAAGAGAATATGGCAAAGAATTAATTAATTAGTTTTTTTAGAAAACGTAAATTTAATTTAAAAATTAAATTAGTTTATTTTAATAGATCTTGAACGTAAATAGCCATTTATTTTTTAGACTTCAATTAGGGTATAAAATTTTGATTCTACAGCCAATTGCCCTTTTGTCCTTCCAAAATTAATAAATTTACTGCATTAGAAAAGAAAAAAAAAGGAGGAGAAATGTGATTCAAGTCAAAGATCAAATTTTACCCAAATCTAGCTAGGGAACTGATTATGGTATATTTTATCAGACTTAGGATTCTTATTTTAATTGATTGTTTTATTAAAATTATAACAGCAATACTTGTAGTATTTTACCTTGAAAGAAATATTTGCATTACGACTCTTCCCTTTTTAAGAAATCTAAAATATAGAGATTTTAAGCATTTTCTCATCATAACTTCTATATTAAGTTAGCTTAAAACCATTTCATTTAATGTTATGTTTTCTAAATCGATTCTATATTCAAGCTTTCTTTCTTGCTTTATATCATTTAGATAATAGCTTTAGCACTTTATAATTCGAGATATTAACCAACACACTTAGAAGAGATATTCACTTCCCACCCTCCCATAACTATGCTATTTATACTTATCTTTGTTTCAAGAAAGGGATACTTAAGGCAATTTATTAAGGAATTTTATTCGCTATTTAGATATTTTTGTGATGGATAATCATGAGGAGAAAAAGGTAGATAAAATGTTAGGTAAACTCCTCCTAAAACTTCTCAATCTATCCCCGCCTTCAAAATTCTAGGAAATTGTTATAAAGTCTTCATGACTTAGAGAAGATTTTTATTGCGGAAAGCACAAAAGAAAAACTAGATATAAACTAATTTAATATGAAATTAAACTAACAAAAAAATAATTAGACTATGACTCAATACGTTTCATAATAATAAAAGCGGAATATATAAATTCCAAAATCTGGACAGCCAAGGAATCCTTTACAGCCTAATTAACATTATTACCGACGCAGATTTTTCAAACTGATGAGTTCTGGATAATTTTGCAATGAAATTCTGCTAAGAAAGACTATGAAATAGGAAGATTGATTCAATATGCAATCAGCTTGTGCAGAGAGAAAATGGGAAGAAAGTTTCGATTGTGTAAAAATAAAGTTCTGTTTTATTACTGAAAAAAATATGCTATTTTATACAGTGTAAATTTACACAAGTGACCCCTTAAATTTACGTATTTACAATAAATCTCCTGTACTTACAAAATTTACACTGACTCCATATGTCTAATAGCCCCCCCTCAAACTGGAGTATATAAATCTTGAATATCCAGCTTGACCATTGCACCATGGAAGTGAGAAGTAGGAAAAGGCTTGGTGAAACAATCTGCTAACTGATGAGAAAAAGAGATAGGTAGTAACCAAAGATGCCCTTTAGAAATCTTCTAATGAACCACGTGACAATCTATCTCAATATATTTAATTTTTCCATCAAAGATCGAGTTTTCAGTAATTTTTAGAGCAGATAAATTGTCACAATAAATGAAAGCTACTTATTCGTAAAAAATTTGTAAATCTAAAAGAAGATATTGTAACAATTGTATTTGACAAGTAACAAATGCAACTGCACAATATTCAGCTTCAGATGAATAACGAGAAACAGTTTATTGCTTCTTTGTCTTCTAAAAAATAAGTACAGTACCAAGAAAGATACAAAATCCAGTAACAGATTTGCGAGAATCCGCACAAGAAGCTCACTCCGAATCACTAAATGCCTTTAGCTGTACACAATTCTAAGAAGGACAGAACAAACCTTGACTAGGTATCCCCTTTAAATATCGTAAGACCCGATGAGCAACTTGTAAGTGAACTTGAGTCGGAGCATCCAAGAATTATGATAGTTGCTAAACAGAAAAACTTATATCTGGCCTTGTGTTGGTGAAGTAGAGAAGCTTACCAATTAGCTTTCGGTAAGAAGTAGAAATTACCAAAGAAGAACCATTATCTTTTATTAACCGAGTGGAAGACAACATAGGAGTGGATGCTGGCTTACAGCCCAGAAAACTCGTATCCTATAGAAGAACTAAAGTGTGCTTCCTTTTACAAAGATTAATGCCTTAAGGAGAACGGGGAATCTCAAGCCCTAAGAAAAACTTTAATTCACCAAGATCTTTAATATGAAATTCATCATGCAGAAAAGCTTTTACAAAAGTAATGAGAGACATATCATTACTAGCAAGAATAAGATTATCCATATACATAGCAATAGCAATAAAGCTTTTACTAGAAGACTTCAAAAATAATGAAGAATCAGAATGTGCCTGAAGAAATCCTTTCAATGCAGTAGTGAGCTTAAAGTACCATTGTTTACTAGTTTGCTCCGTATAAACTCTTTTTCAATTTACAAACTTGATTAGGCTGATTAGCTTAAAAACTTGGGGGAAGAGCCATGCAGACCTCTTCACTCAAGTCTCCATGGAAAAATGCATTGTTAATGTCAAGTTGATGTAAATACCAAGCTTTAGTTGCAGCCATAGCAAGTAAGGTCTGAATGGTCGTTATCTTAGCAACAAGAGAGAATGTATCTAAATAATTCACTCCAGATTGCTGAGTATAACCCTTGACAACTAATTGTGTAACGGCCCCAGAAATTTAAATGAAATATATGTATTAAAAATGTCAAATGCATAAGCGTAATAAAAATTTTGATTAACATCCCTTACACAATAACCAAATCGTACTCAAAACATGAAAGAACAAACTAACTAAAAGAGATACTCGAGATAAGAACTATAAATATAGCTATGGAGTCTTTAGGCGTCCCCTTCGCTGTCTTCCTGCGGAACGGGATCGGGAGCAATGTCTTCTTGATCTGAAATGGTTAAATAAGGAATGAGCTACACTAGCCCAGTAAAGACATCACACTATCTCACCACCACGGAAGTAAAGGTGGGTAGAAAACAAAAATGAGCAATGGAGCATAATTTATAACGAACTTGTTTATTAATATAAAAATCTTTACTGTTCACTTACCTCGGTGAGATCCATGAAAACGACATATGAAAGCAATAACATTATCATCATCATAAAATCATATAGACTTTATAATATAACACTTACCACACCTTTGCATTTCAATCATTAAACAACATATTTTCCTCATTTACCAGCCTACTAGTATCTATGGGAATCCATAGGGGGTCCCCGCTACCCGTGAACCATTAATATTTCAACCTAATTCCAGGGCCGTCCCCATATCCCGTCCGGTATGGGCGCCAAAACACATAAGGTCTCCATACCCCGTCCGGTATGAGAGACCACGTTCCCGGTAGGGTTCCCTACGGACCCGGTCCGTCCACCATCTCCCAGGATATCTAGTCAGACTGTCCACATTATCCACTTATCAATTCACATAACCTTTTTGCCTTTTTCCTTAATCTCATTCATCCAATCATACAAAACAAATAAACCAGTAATTGACACCAAATAAGACAATACAGTACTGGGTTCACCATAATACAAACCATAATAAAAGAAACCATAGTTCATGCATACGAGACCATAATATAATTATATCAAACATCATGCTGCATTTAATACTGAAAATTAAATCAACCAATAACAGACCAACACTGTATCAGACTCGGGCTCCATTGGCAAGCTTAATCAATTATACATCTATAAAGTTACACAGTACAGTTTAATTAGTTATTTAGCTTTAATACCGTGATAGGAAATAGGGTGAGGGGTCCTTACTTGTTTCGGGGTCTGAATTCGACTCTACAGTGCGCCTACAGGCTGTCTCTAATTTTTCTGAATTTTTTCTAGGAAATTGAAACGCACTACCAGTACCTGCATGTGTCCCAAAAAATCCCAAATCAGACCTAGGGCCCCTTTCGGCCAATATCGCAATTCTGGCACGGAGGCTCCGCCGTGCTCCGTCGACGACGGTGCCGCCGCAAGCGGCAGCGATTCACCTCGGGTTGGCTGTTTTCGATCGAATTCGGCCACACTTGCATCGGTCCCAGCGATAAAACAACCTAGGGCCCTCGATGGGCCAAAACATCATGAAAAATCGAAATTTACCGGCGGCGGTGCTCTCAGGTGCGGCGGCTCCTCCGGCATGAGTCGTGTTTCGATATTTGGCTCCGATCAACCTGTAGAGAAAAGAACGGTGATCACAGTGGTATAAAATTTGCATCAAACGGAGGCCGGGAAGGGCCTTATTGGAGGCAAAAATCGAGGAGGGGCGCGGCGGCGTCGCTGGGCTTCGGTTGGGTTTTTCGGCCGTTTAGCCGGTGGTTTGACTCCGGTTTGGCCATAGGCGAACTTAACATCGAAAAACGAGCATGGATGAGAAAATTTACCTCGATCGGCGGTCAGAAACTTCCCCGGTGTGGCGGCGGGTGGCGGCGGCTGGCTCCTTCGGCGTCTGGTTCTTCTTCTCCAGGGAGGCACTGGCGGCTAGGGTTTTTGTGGTCAAGTGTGGGTGGGGTTATTTATACTCTTTGCCTTTTAATCTCAACCATCCATCAAGATTAAATTTGGACCGTTCGATTGCGATTTAATTGGGATTAAATCTGGGCCGTCCGTGCACACGTTTGATCTGGGCCGTCCGTGCGCGCGGGAACAGATCTGGCCGTTCGATCGTGCGCACGCGGATCGCCCACGTGACCCGTCGCCTAGTCAGTGTTTTCTTGCCACGCGGCGCATCCTGGTTGGCCGGAGCTGTTGACCGGGCCGCTGACGTGGCTGCTGACGTGGTGCTGACGCGGCACAACATTTTTAAATTGCGTTTTGATCCCCGGTTTCCGATTTTCTTTTCAAAAATACCTCAAGAATCCAAATTTTTACCCTTTTTTTCCAAAATCAATTTCAATTAAATCCAAATAATATTTTTATCCAATTTATTATTATTATTATTTTTATTTTCATAAAATTAAATAAATTAAATCAAATTAAATTAATTAAAAATAAAAAAATTCAAATAATTACAAAATAAAAATAATAACACTTGGGTGTTACAACTCTCTCCCCCTTAAGAAATTTGGTCCCCCAAATTTGCCTCTTACTCCTGGACGAACAAATGGGGATACTGGGCTCTAAATTCTGATTCTAGCTCCCAAGTAGCCTCATTGGGCGTGTGGTTCTACCACACGACCTTTACAAATGATATTTTCCGGTTGCGGAGTATTATGCTCTTTCGGTCCGTGATACCGACTGGTACTTCTTCATAAGACAAGTCCTCTTGGAGTGGAAGCGGTTCATGAGCCAAGACATGAGAAGGGTCTGGGTTGTACTTACGTAGCATGGATACGTGGAACACGTTGTGGACTTTGGAGAGCTCTGGAGGCAGTGCTAGTCTGTAGGCAGCAGTACTAATCCTGTCTAAGATTTCAAAGGGTCCAATATATCGGGGGTTTAATTTTCCCCTCCTGCTGAACCTACTAATTTCCTTGAAAGGAGTGACCTTAAGAAACACCCGGTCACCTTTCTCAAACACTAGGTCTCTCCTCCGGGTATCTGCATAACTCTTCTACCTACTCTGAGTTGTCTGAATGTTCTTCTTGATTTTAACTATCTTGGACGTGGTCTCCTCTACCAACTCCAGGCCGAACAATCTTCTATCGCCCACTTCCTCCCAACAAATCGGTGATCTGCACAGGCGCCCATATAACGCCTCATATGGAGCTATGCCGATGCTTGCTTGGTAGTTGTTGTTGTAGGCAAACTCTATCAGGGTTAGATGGTCGTCCCAATGGCCCCCAGAGTCCAGGACACAAGCTCATAGCATATCCTCAAGCGTACGAATTGTCCTTTCTGATTGCCCATTAGTCTGGGGATGGAAGGCAGTACTAAGAGATAGCTTTGTTCCCACAGCTTGCTGGAATCTACTCCAAAACCGAGAAGTGAACCTGGGATCCCTGTCGGATACTACTGTCACTGGAACCCCATGCAATCTGACTATCTCCCGGATATACATCTTTGCCAACTTGTCCAATGAATTGGTCATCCTGATGGCTAGGAAGTGGGAAGACTTGGTAAGTCGGTCAACGATTACCCATATGGCATCATGTCCTGAACGTGCCTTGGGTAGCCCCGATACGAAGTCCATGGTGATATGTTCCCACTTCCACTCTGGGATCGGTAAAGGCTGAAGTAACCCACCTGGGCGCTGATGTTCTGCCTTGACCTGCTGACATCCCAAGCATTTAGATACAAAGTCGGCTATGTCTCTCTTCATCCCATGCCACCAAAACCGGGGTTGCATGCTTTGGTACATCTTGGTACTTCCTGGATGCATGGCAAACTTCGAGCTATGGGACTCCATCATGATGTCCCTTTTTAACTCACTGTCATCTGGGACACACACTTTGTCTTGGAAAAGAAGTAATCCATCTGCAGAGATTCGAAATTCTGAGCTCCCTCCTTGTTCTGTATCCTTCTTGCGGGCTACCAGGGCGGGGTCAACTATCTGGGCTTCCCTTATTCTCTGAATTAACTCAGGCTGGACTGTCAGGCGGCCCAAACATGTGACTCTCTTCAGATCATGAAGTCGAACCTGTTGCGTGGCCCTAATTGGTCTGCATTCTGAAACCATCAAATGGGCTAAGATACTTGCACTTTTCCTGCTGAAGGCATCTGCTACCACGTTGCCCTTACCCGGATGGTATAAGATGTCACAATCATAGTCCTTAAGGAGTTCCATCCACCTTCTCTAATGCATGTTGAGATCCTTCTAAGTGAATATGTGTTTCAAACTCTTATGATCGGTATAGATCTGAAAGGTCTCTCCGTACAAATAATGGCGCCAGGTTTTCAAGGCATGAATGATTGCGGCAAGCTCCAAGTCATGGGTGGGATAGTTTTTCTCATGATTTTTTAACAGTCTGGACCCATATGCTATAACCTTTCCATGTTGCATCAGGACACAACCCAGGCCCAGATAGGAGGCATCACTATAAACTGTATATCCTCCCAATCCACTCGGTAATGCCAGCACGAGTGCAGTGGTCAGCCGCTTCTTTAATTTTGAAAAACTTTTTTCGCAGTCCTCACTCCACTCAAACTTGGCATTCTTATTTGTGAGTCGGGTTAGAGGAGTTGCTAGACTGGAGAATCCTTCAACGAACCTACGGTAATAACCTGCCATTCCCAGGAAGCTACGGATTTCCTTAACTGATGTCAGCTTCTCCCAGCCAAGTACCACTTCAACCTTTTCGGGATTCACTGATACCCCTTCCTTCGATATGATGTGTCCTAGGAAGGCGGTCTGCTCAAGCCAGAATCCACACTTACTCAACTTCGCATATAACCTCTTGTTTCTAAGGACCTGCAAAACTTGGGCCAGATGGTGAGCATGTTCTTCTCTGGTTTTTGAGTAGACTAAGATATCATCGATGAACATGATGACAAATTGAGCCAAGAACTCTCTGAAGACCTTGTTCATCAGATCCATAAAGATTGCCGGGGCATTGGTTAGCCCGAATGGCATAACCAAGAACTCATAGTGTCCGTACCTGGTTCCGAAGGCCGTCTTGGGGATGTCTTCTGTCCTTATCTTCACCTGATGGTAACCTGATCGTAGGTCTATTTTAGAGAAGACTTGTGCACCCTGCAACTGATCAAAGAGGTCATCAATCCGGGGAAGGGGATACTTATTTTTGATCGTGACCTTGTTCAATCCTCTGTAATCAATGCACAGTCTCAACGTTCCATCTCCCTTCCTTGCAAAAGTGACTCCGGCACCCCAAGGGGACACACTGTGTCTAATAAAATCACTGTCTTGCAATTCAGTGATCTGTTTCCTCAACTCTTCCATCTCCATGCAGCTCATGCGGTAAGGAGCAACCGAAATGGGCTGGGTGCCTGGCTGTAGGTCTATAGTGAACTTGATTTCTCTATCCATTGGCAGATTGGGCAGTTCATCCGAAAAAATATATGGGAAGTCTCGGACTACCGGAATCTCTTGAATATGAATTTCCTTCTTTGGCTTGCCTAATCAGAGAAAACAGCAAGATTAAGGCACTAGAAGTTAAGAAAACTTGTCATCAAGGAATAAGTACTGAATAATTTTATTAATTTGTAAATGGCTCCTCGTTAGGAGGATTAAATACAACTTTCTTGTTCAAGCAATCGATGGTGGCGTGATACGCCGCTAGCCAATCCAATCCTAAGATTACATAAAAATCCCCCATGTCTAACCCTATCAAGTCTACACTCAGTTTCCTATTTGCTATCTCCAAGGCACAAGCCCTGTAGATAACTTCCTCTAATAGTGTTTCACCCCTGGCAGTAGACACAAACAACAATGAATCAAGTTTATCAGGTAATACATTAATTTTGAAAGCAAAAGCATGTGAAACAAAAGAGTGCGATGCACCAGTGTCAAAGAAAATATGAGCAATATGGTCACAGATAGTATACATACCCTGTATTACATCCGGGTCGGCGTCGGCATCCTGTTGGGTAAGGTTGTAAGCTCTGCCCTGGATAGGAGGCCTCCCTTGATTCTGGTTCCTCGGGCATTCTCTGGCATAATACTGGGCACTGCCATAAATACGACAAGTGTTGTTGAGGCGGTAGCAGGGTCGGTCCCCGTGATCTCTGTCGCAGTACTGACAGATTTTCCCACGTGCTGCCCCGGAGCCTGAGGAGGGGCCTGGATAGCTGGTCTGGGCCTCTTATTTGGTTGGGCAGGCGCAGTAGGTGCTGGCCTGCGGAACGGAGCTGAGGGTCGGGAACTCCCTCCTGGCTGAGGACGGGTGCTGAAGCTTCTTTCCATGATCTGTGCCTTTACTAGGACTGCTGAATATGTCTTGAGCTCCAGTACTAACAAGTGTTGTCTGATCTCTGGGCGGAGACCCGACTGGAATCTCCTGGCCTTTCGGCCCTCATCCATCAATGTCTCCGGGGAGTATCGGCCCAGCTCTAGGAACTTTTGAGCATATTCTAATACTGTCATGTTTCCCTAAACCAGTTGAACAAACTCCGTTTCCTTTAGGTGTCAGAGGTGCTCAGGGAGATACTCCGCATGGAAGGCCGCTAGGAACTGCTCCCAAGTGACTGGTGTAGGCAGGGTGGTCTGCTTGAGCTCCCACCAACGTCCTGCTTTCCCTACCAGCATGTAGGAAGCAAGGGAAGCTCTCTGCTCAGGAACTACTCCTAAGATCGTGAAAGCTCTCTCAGTCTCCGCCAGCCAGTACTGGGCCTCTTCAAAAGAGGATCCCCCTGCAAAGGTGGAGGGGTTCAGTCTCCTGTACCTCTCCATATAGCCCAGGTCGATCAAGGAAGGAGCGGGGTCCCGTGGAGGAGGGACTGGACCCGGCTGGGGATAGTCTGGGGGGTCCTGTGGTGGCACCTGCTGATATGCTGAGGGCACTGGGTCGTGCTGTGGCAGTGTCGGGTAGTACCGTGGCTGAGGCACCGGGTTGTACTGCGGCAGTGGTGCTGGGTGGTACTGTGCAGGAGCAAGCTCGTGCCGGGGTGGCTCGGGATCAGCCCGCTGTAGCGGAGGCTTAACCTGCAGCAGTGGAGGAGGGTCGGGTAACTCCCTTCTCTCCCCTCGCCCTTGCTGGGCAGCTATGAATCCTTCCATCATCTCAAATAACCTATCCCGGGCCGCTCGGTTTAGTGGGGGTCTTCCTCTCCTCATCTCTCTGCAACTGCATTTCATAAGGAATGATTGAGTAACGGTTTATCGGTGAATATTTCTCTAAGCACTATTGTGTAAGGGATGGGTCTGAGGAACGCGGCTCTGATACCAACTGTAGCGGCCCCAGAAATTTAAATGAAATATATGTATTAAAAATGTCAAATGCAGAAGCGTAATAAAAATTTTGATTAACATCCCTTACACAATAATCAAAACGTACTCAAAACATGAAAGAACAAACTAACTAAAAGAGATACTCGAGATAAGAACTATAAATATAGCTATGGAGTCTTTAGGCGTCCCCTTCGCCGTCTTCCTGCGAAACAGGATCGGGAACAATATCTTCCTGATCTGAAATGGTTAAATAAGGAATGAGCTACACCGGCCCAGTAAAGACATCACACTATCTCACCGCCACGGAAGTAAAGGTGGGTAAAAAATAAAAATGAGCAATGAAGCATAATTTATAACGAACTCGTTTATAACGAATTCAGCCACACTTGCATCGGTCCCAGCGATAAAACAACCCCAGGGCCCTCGGTGGGCCAAAAAATCACGAAAAACTGAAACTTACCGGCGGTGGTGCTCTCGGGTGCGGCGGCTCCTCCGGCATGAGTTGCGTTTCGATGTTTGGCTCTGATCAACCTGTAGAGAAAAGAACGGTGATCACAGTGGTATAAACTTTGGATCGAACGGAGGCCGAAAAAGGCCTCATCGGAGGCAAAAATCGAGGAGGGGCGCGGCGGTGCCGCTGAGCTTCGGCTGGGTTTTCCAGCCGTTTGGCCAGTGGTTTGGCTCCGGTTTGGCCATAGGCGGACTCAGCATCGAAAAACGAGCAAGGGGGAGAAAGTTTACCTCGATTGGCGGTCGAAAACTTCCCCGGTGCGGCGGCGGGTGGCGGCGGCCGGCTCATCCGGCGTCTGGTTCTTCTTCTCTGGCGAGGCACTGGCGGCTAGGGTTTTTGTGGTCAGGTGTGGGTGGGGTTATTTATACCCTTTGCCTTTTAATCTCAACCGTCCATCAAGATTAAATCTGGACCATTCGATCGCGATTTAATTGGGATTAAATCTGGGCCGTCCATGCGCGTGAATCTGGATCGTCTGTGCGCACGTTTGATCTGGGCTGTCCGTGCGCACGTTTGATCTGGGCCGTCCGTGCGCGAGGGAACGGATCTGGGCCGTCCGATCGCGCGCACGCGGATCGCCCACGTGGCCCGTCCCCTGGTTAGCGTTTCCTTGCCACGCGGCACGTCCTGGTTGGCCGGGGCTGCTGACGTGGTGTTGACGCAGCACAACTTTTATAAATTGCGTTTTGACCCCCGGTTTACGGTTTTCTTTTCAAAAATACCCCCAGAATCCAAATTTTCACCCCTTTTTCCCAAAATCAATTTCAATTAAATCCAAATAATATTTTTACCCAATTTATCATTATTATTATTTTTATTTTCATAAAATTAAATTAAATTAAATCAAATTAAATTAATTAAAAATAAAAAAATTCAAATAATTACAAAATAAAAATAATAACACTTGGGTGTTACAAATTGTGCCTTATATCACTCAATGGAACCATCAACTTTCCTTTTTATCTTAAACACCCATTTACAGCCAATTGGAGTTTTGTTCTTGGGCAAGGTGACTAAATCCCATGTATGATTTTCTTTCAAAGCATCTATTTCAGATTTCATAGACTCTTTCTAGCATGCAAATTTAATAGTTTGGTTATGTCACGGACCATATCCTGTCTTATAGGGTAATGACAGGAACATACTTTCTTAAATCATATAAACTCGAGTTAAGTAAAATAACTCAATTTTATTAATAATAAAAGAGTCATAGAAGCATTACACCCCTTAAATATAAAACATAAACATATATATGAGACTTTAAATTTTCTTAACATTACTAAACAAAAGTACGAAACAGTAACCTTAATATAAGAGTCTAGACTTCAGAAATTTCTTACGTATCACCGCTCACTCTACAACGTTATCTTTAGTATCTGGAAGGTGATAGGGGGTGAGATAAAGTATCCCAATAAGTAATATTATGAAATCACAGCATAGTACATACAATATATAGTTTCTTTACACACAATAAAACATATATCATATAATCTTTTCAAAACAGATACGAATCCGAAGATGAAGGCACAAATCAGAAAATAGATTCATGTTGCATACTTTATCATTATTATGGAGGATCAATTAGTTACCATACATTATCCCTAGGTACAAATACTTATCACTGATTCCCTATGTAACTGGACACTGAACAACATACATGAGTACCTTGAAACACTGTTACCCTTGAACACGGAACGATTAGGGCATGCAGATCAGACTGTTTTCCCATACACCCGAATACAGAACGATTATGTATGGGTACAAACTTATCACTTCGTCAATACACCCGAACACGGAATAGTTATGTATGGCCAGATTGAAGCCTAGCATAATGCAGGTGTTTTGGAAATAATATCTTTCCATAATGAGTGATGCACACATATCAAAATCACATTTTAAAAATATAAAACAAAATAATACTTATATTGAAGTAAAAATTTAAAAAATATTTACTTACCAAACACGGAAGACAAATAAAACATGTGCACATTTTTATACTGAAAATACGTAAAGTTCTTCAAAACTACGTAGGCTATGAATCCATAATATCAACTTACTTTAGGTTCTTAGCAGCAGTAGTCTTAATTTCGGCAGAGTTCTGGCTTTATTTATGACTTTTTCCTCTAAAAAATCCAACAGAGTTTCAGGATAATTTTTGATCACTTTCTTGACTCAAAAAATATCCAACAGAATACTCAAAAACTAGTCCCAAAAATTAAAGAGAAACTGAACTTCAAAACTTAAGAAAAAGCTTACCTTTCTAATGGTTCATAACTTCCTTTTGATCTTGAAACTTATTCCTCTTTTCTTCATCTTTCTCTGCTCTCACAATTTTTGCATAGTTTCCCTAAGTTTTTATCTAAAATCTCAAAATACTATCAAATCTCACACACTTCATACTCCCTCTTCTTCCTTCACCTCTATGCTTCTCACTATTTTTCTCTCGTTCAGAATGTTTCTTCCTCCTCTCTCCTATCCCTATTTATAGGAGTGGGGAACCACGAGAGAAAGGTTGTCACCATTCCGTCATACTATTTAATCATGTCACTTCACCTAAAAGGTTACCACTTTTCGCATGCTATTTTATCTAAAAGGTATTTTTACATGCCACTTCATCTAAAAGATTACTCTTTTTCAGATGCCACCTCATCCAAAAGTTGCCACTTTATGTAATGTCACTTCATCTAAAAATTTTTACTTTTCACATGTCACTTCATCTAAAAGTTGTCATTTTTCATTATGTCATTTTATCTAATAGTTACCACTTTTCATTATACCACTTTATTAAAAAGGTTCCCAACTTATTCCATGCCTCTTCATGCTTATTCTAGCTCATTCATCCTTATCCATCATTTTTTCGTTTGACTTTATATTGTGTTCCTAATCTTATTATATATTTTCAAACATTTATAAAGACTAAATTAAATATATCAAATATAAAAAATTAACTCGAATGTATTTTCAAGCTATCACAGGTTATAACTTTTAGGTTCTATTTCTTGGGACATTGCAAGAATATATGGTTTATAAGAAGGGTCAAGTTTTTGTAGGAAATCACTTTAGAAATATAGTGCGATGTGGATAAATTGGATTGATTCTGAGACTTATCATCACATAACAAGTAGTCATGCAAATGAGATGGATGCTTCCTAATTCTAGTAGATTTTCTAAGGGAAATATCAACTTATTGTGGTTCAGGATGTAGTTATATATAAGATGTAATGGTAGAAAATTCAGGTGCATTATTGGGTAATGAAATAGAATTATTAGAAGGTGAGGTAGAGTAAGCATTATCAGGGCTGATTGGTGCTTAAGAGTGATATGAAGTTGAACTACCTTGATGTCTAGTAGACTAAGCAACATTATTGTAATCTGTTATAGAGTCAAGAATGTTAGGGAGTGCAAAATCGTCTGAAGACCCAGGTGAATAAGAAGAAAAGGGAAAAACATACTCAACAAATTCAACATCACATGAAACAAATATTTTTTGAGTATCTAGATTATAAAGTCGATATCCTTTAATGTGAGAAGGATATCTAAGAAATACACACTTGGACACCCTTGAATCAAATTTGGATTTTACTAGTGCTAAGTTAGAAGCATAGCACAAACATCCAAAAACCTTAAGATGCTTGTTCTGAGGAACATAATTATAAAAAATCTCAAACGGAGTTTTATTGTTGATGACCAGGGAAGGTATACAGTTGATTAAATGAACTACATGTAGTATGCAATCAACCCAAAATTTCATTGGCAGACTAGCTTGAAACCTCAAAGAATGAGCCATATTTAAAATGTGTTGATGCTTTCTTTCCACAACATCATTTTGCTTAGGTTTATATGGACACGAAGATTGATGTATTGTACCTTTTGATGCAAAAAATTCAGGTATGTTGAATTATTTTCCATTATCAGTCCGTATATATTTAATTCTTCCACCAAATTACTTTGCAATTAAAGCAAAAAAATCAACCATTATTTTCCTTGCTTCTGCTTTGTTCTCCATAGGGTACAACCATGTATACCTACTTAGGTCATCAACAATAGTAAGAAAATAGCGGTGACCATAAAGGGAAGCAATGGAAACTGGACCCCAAATATCAAAACGTACCAAGTCAAAACAATGAAGACTATTTGTACAACTTAAAAGAAAACATGGTCATTTTTGTTTACTAACGTGACAAAAGTCACATACATTAAGAGTATGAGGTAAAACAGACTTATCAAGCTGATGAATTATTCTTAATCTCGGTGCTAAAAGATGACCAAGATGGAAATGCCATAAATGTTGGTGAACAAGAGAATTACAATCAAAGAAAAAGGATGTAACAGATTTTACTACATTACAGAACTTGGTCTTAATTGCTTCAAGATAGTACAACCCGTTCTTCTCTCTAGTTGTACCAATCATCTTCTATTACTAAACATCCTAAATAATACAACAACTTTCATGGAAGAGTAAATGATAAGGTGAATCAAGAATTAATCTGCTAACAAACATGATATTAATAATAAGTTGAGGTGCAAATAAAACTTTATGTAGAACAAATGTAGGTGTCATGTGAATATCACTCATGTGTGTCCTAGGAATGGTTTAATGAACACATTTTCTACCATTCTATAATAATCAAACATCTCAGCCTAGGAATATTTTGTGATTTTAATTTTCAGACAAATATTGTTATTTCGTATTTTAAATTTCATATTTTTATTTAATTAAATAATTCTTAAAATTTATCATTTTATTTCGTCATAGAAAAATAATATTTTTATCGATATTTTAAAATAATTTTTAGGAAAAAATGGAAAAAGGGTAGAAATCCTACGGGAAAACACCCGCAGGAAGGTCCTACCCGCATGGGTAGAGCACGCCGCTCGTGTGTGCGTGCTCGTAGCCAGAACTAGACGTGCACACTGTGTGCACGTCCTGTCCATGTGGGAACGAGGCCTAGTCTGCGCACACGTCCCATCGCGTGCAGACGGGTGTGTTTTCATGTGCCTTGTAGGTCCTGCGTGTATGACCGATTGGGGCAGCGAGCTACTGCCTCGGGAAATGCGCGCTGCCCCTTGGGCACTGTGTGCCACGTTGGGCGGCGTGCGCTACCAGTTAGGTAGCGAGTCGCTGCCAGCTTGGGCAGCGTGCCATCGTCGTTTAGGTGACGTGCTGATGTGGATTGGGTGGTTTGCCTTTATTTTTCATGCCACTATCACGTCACGTCGTTTGTTCATCGGTTATATCTGTCAGTCGTCACATCACTTCTTTTTTCATTGACTTTCTTTCTCCTCACCAGATTTTATCACTTGGCACAAATCCGACGGTCCCCATTTTTTAGAAATAGAGACCCTCCTTTCACCATTTTCTCATCACTTTCATTACATTCTTCCATCCTCTAAGAGCTTAGAGAGAGAAGGAGTGATATAAAGAGAGGAGAGGAGAGTAAGAAGAAATGGTGTAAGAAACTTTAAGATTTCGGTAAAGAATTTTGTATTTACTCTTAAATATCCTAAGGAGCATTTTTGGAACAAAATTATAGAGTTTGAATTTTTGATTTGCATGATTAAGTTTTAATGTCTAAACGAAGTAAATTTTACTTGATAATGCATGTTTTATGATCGTATATGAACTCGTTAACTTGTATATGATTTAAATAATTTAACGTTGATATGTGATGCAATTGATGGTGGAAAAGTAATTAAGCATGAAATAGTGTGTAGACGTGAGAAACATGTACTGCTATTGAAATGCATGATTCCATAAGTGTTTTGTTAGGCTTTTTATCTCTGAAGAGTTTCTTTTTCTCCCTTATCTGATCTGAAAAGACATGAGAGGACCGCTCCCTTTGGATGACAGTATATCCTCTTATGAGAGTGGTGACGCGATATGACTGTAGGGGTCATCGTTGGTGAAGTACAGGCGTGACCATAGTTAACATGTAAGACCACTGTGGTGTACACGGCCGTGGTCATAGATCATATCATGGTTTGGCAAGCCACAGATGTGTTGTTGGTTTAGCAAGCCACAAATTGTTGTTATAAATAAAATGAATTGGTCATTCCACATGGGTAGTCGGGAATCCGCATTGTCCTCAGTAGATGAAAGTTAGAATGACTTCATGAAGAATGACACAAAAAACTGTGCATATAATAATTTGTTTGATTTTTTCTTTTATCAGCATGATTGATTTGATTGATATGATCATGACATGATAGATTTGATATTTTTTTAATAAATAAATTATTTTCATAATTTAAGAAAGGACCCTGACATGACTCTCGATGGTAAGTGTTGATAACATAATTAATCACTTTTAAAATCTTATGATGTTATATAAATATTGTTTTCCTTACTGAGTATATGGAACTCACCCCTTTCTATGCCCCTCTCTAGATGAAGAAGATTGTGAGAACCGATCATTGGCCTACTCCTTGAAGTCTTTTAGAATCCTATGGATCCATAAACCTTTAATTGTATGACTTGTCCCGCACTCTGATGAGTCCTTTTACATAGTGATAGAAATGGTATTTTTTTGTATTTTGATATTTTGTATTTTGTTATCACTTCTGGCCCCAGTTATAAATGTAG
The DNA here is from genome assembly GCF_054855325.1 of Carica papaya. Lineage (NCBI taxonomy): Eukaryota > Viridiplantae > Streptophyta > Magnoliopsida > Brassicales > Caricaceae > Carica > Carica papaya. The sequence goes on from NC_142310.1 coordinate 13,294,646, forward strand.
TTAGAATTCATATCTTTTGTAAGGGATTTGTAATAAATTACTCCGTTGCATACAATTAACTACTATGCACTCGTAATTAGTTATACCCATCAGGGTGATTGGATCCCTACACATCAGTTTGCATTTGTCTTCTTCGTGATCTACCTTTCCATCATTTTATAGTACTTTTAATTAAAATTAAGTGGCTAATCATTGCTAGTTGTTTAACCCGTAAGTAAAAGCATACCATTCCTTCTTTTGTGTGCTTGTTTTTGAGCTTTAGTAGAAATCAAATTCCTTTATGGTTATTTATTGTGTCATAAAGACTAGCGTGCAGATCCCCATCTAAGTGATTTTAATTTTGAACGCTCAACTCGATAGGAGAAATTATAGAGTGAGAGACTGCAAGGTAAACACAAGTGAATGTGAGGGAGAGTTATTTGCTTTCACTAACCTTTTCTTGTAGGTCTTCGATATGTCTCAAATTGTTGCAGGGACTTCGAGCTAGAGTAGTGCCCTTGTTCTGCGAAGAACTATCAACTTGTAAGTCAAGAGCGAGGACCACAAATAAAGGAAGAACATATTCCACACCCGATGCCTAGTTAATGACAAGGTGTGTAATATGATCACCGATGGAGGCAGCTACACCAATGTGGCAAACACCCTGCTTATGGAAAAATTGGGATTGACGTGCATAGTCCATCTCAACCCCTATCGACTAAAGTGGTTGAACAAATGTAGTGAAATGAAGGTAACTAAGTAAGTCATGGTACCCTTCTCCATCGGTAAGTACAAAGATGAGGTATGTTGTGACGTTATACCTATGCATGCCAGCTATGTGATCCTTAGCAAACCTTGGCAATTTGATAGGCTAGTACAATACCATGGTCGGACTAACCACTATTCATTGTTAAAGGATAACCTTACCCATATCCTCATACCTCTCTCACCATAGGAGGTTACGAGGATCAAATAAGAGTGAAAAGGGTTTTTGAGGAATATTTAGAGAGAGAGAAGAAAAAGGAGAATACGGGGGTAGAAGAGGAAAATAAACCCGACCCAGTAAAATCAAGAGAGCAAGAGAAAAAAAGAGAATCTTTATGCGAGGGGAAGACATGTGAGGTAAGCAATTTATGAGAAGAAAAGCCTTGTCATATTACGGTATGGAGAGGCTTATTTGAATGTATTTGATCTTGGCCCATCCTTGCTTAGTAGCATTATCTCTCTCTTACAGGAGTTTGAGGACGTCCTACTAGAGGAAATTCTGGATCATCTTCTACCAATTCGAGGGATCGAACACCAAATTGACTTTGTCTCTGGATCCACCATTCCTAACTAGCCTGATTATAGGAGCAACCTGAAGGAAACTAACTTCAATTCTAAGTAGAAGAGTTGTTAGAGAAAGGATATATTAGGGAAAATTTGAGCCCTTGAGTTGTTCCTGTCCTACTATTACAAAAAATTGGTGCTTGGAGGATGTGCGTCAATTGCTGAGCCATCAATACAGTAAAGTATAGGTATCCTATTCCTCAATTTAGATGACATGTAGCTTAGTGGAGCAACCATTTTCACAAAAACTGATCTCAAAAGTGGGTATCACCAAATTAGGATGAATCCCGCGACAAATGGAAAATGAACTTCAAGATAAAGTATGGCTTGTACGAGTGGCTAGTAATGCCCTTTGGTATTTTAAATGCAACTAGTACCTTCGTGTGGCTTATGAACCATGTCCAACGCCCATTCCTTAGGAAGTTAGTAGTCGCGTATTTTGATGATGTCTTGATCTATAACAAGAACCTAGATGACCACGTTTAAGATATTTGTTCAGTCCTTAAGGTTCTTAAAAAGGAACAATTGTATGCTAATGCCAAGAAATACACCTTTTGCAGTGACAAATTGATCTTCCTAGGATTCTTAGTGAGTACTCATGGCATTGAGGTGGATGAAGAAAAGGTAAAAGCCATTAGGGAATGGCCTACGCCGATAACCACGAGTGAGATAAGAATTTTCCATGGATTAGCTAGCTTCTACCTTAAGTTTGTCAAAGACTTCAGTTCCATTGCGACACCCTTAAATAAGTTAGTTCAAGACGATATCCAGTTCATGTGGATTGAAAAACATAAAGTTGTTTTTACCTTATTAAAGGAAAAAAAATGTTTCGCACCTATTCTTGCTTTACCTGATTTTAATAAAATATTTGAACTTGAATGTAATATTTTAAGGATAGGTATAGGAGCAATGCTAATGGAAGAAGGACGCTCAATAGGCTATTTTAGTGAAAAGTTTAGTGGCACACTGTTAAACTACTTAATCTATGATAAGTTGTATGCCTTCGTAAGGTCTTTGGAGGTATGGAAAGACTATCTGCTAGAGAATAAATTTGTGATTCACACTGATCACGAGTCCATTAAGCACCTAAAGGGATAAGGTAAGCTCAACTGTAGACACATTAAGTGGGTAGAGTTCATACAGTCATTCCCCTATGTGATTAAGTATAAATAGGGAGAATATAATATCGTCACTGATGCATTGTCTTTTAGGTATGCTTTACTTTCCACTATAAGCTCTAAATTCTTAGGTTTTGAGAACATCAAGGAGATGTATGCTGATGATAAGGATTTTTCCTCTTTTTACCTTGTAAGTGAGCATTATGTATTCTAAAAGTACCATAGGTGTGGTGGCTTCCTTCTTAGGGAGAATAAACCATGTGCATTGAGTTGTTCAATTAGGGAATTGTCAGTACAAGATAGCATAGTGGGGGACTCATAGGACATTTCGAGGTAGCCAAAACTTTAGATATTTTACATGAACATTTCTATTAGCCCAACATGAAGGATGTTGAGCGCATTTGTAGCTAGTGTATTATGTGTAGACAAGCCAAGTCTAGAGTACTACCTCATGATCTTTATACACCTTTGCTTGTATCTATGGCACTTTGGATAGATATCTCTATAGATTTCATGCTAGAATTGCCTAGGATTAGGAGGGGCCACGGTAACATATTTGTTGTAGTAGATCGGTTTACCTCATGCCACAAGATTAATGATGCAATAAATATTGTGAATATATTTTTTAGGGATGTCATAAGGCTTCATGGCATACCTAAAACAGTAGTGAGTGAAAGGGATATCAAGTTCCTTAGCCACTTTTGGTGTGTATTGCGAGAAATTTAGGGACCAAGCTATTGTTCTCTACTACATGTCACCCCCAGATCGATGGTCAAATTAAGGTGGTTAATTGGATCTTAGGTTCCCTATTAAGGGCCGTAGTTGTTTGAAACATGATGATTTAGGAGGATTGTTTACCTATGATAGAACTTACCTATAGTCATAGTATTCATACTTCTACCGGGTTCTTGACTTTCAAGGTGGTTTATGGTTTTAATTCTTCAACTCCATTAGATCTAACCCCTATTCCTGTACAGAAAATTAAGAGTACAGATAGTCAGCAAAGAGCCAAACTTATCAAAACCATACAAGAGAAGACACGACAACACAAATAAAGGCAAAATGAATCCTATGCCCGTAATTCTAATAAAGGGAGGAAACGAGTTGTGTTTCAACCAAGAGATTAAGTTTGGGTTCATATAAGGAAAGAAAGATTCCCCAAACAGCAGAAATCAAAGCTAGATCCCCAAAGAGATGAACCATTCCAAGTCTTGGAACGTGTCAATGATAACACATACAAGATTGATCTACCAGGTGAGTATGAAGTGTCTGTCACTTTTAATATTTTAGATTTATTCCTTTTGATGTAAGTGAAAATTCAAGAACGAATATTTTTGAAGAAAGGGGGATGATGTGATTCCAAGCACATAGAATACATAAACAAATGTGGATAACAAAATGTCTCATAAAGGAAAGGATGATAGTGTCCACGATAAGTTAAGACCAATGGGAAACTAGGTTCAATTGCCCCTAAGACCAATTACTCAAAGCTAGGCCAAAAAATTCTAAAATATTTTCAATCTTTTGGTGCAAAGATGGGTAAGCGATGAAATCACCATTGAAGCTCAGGAGGAGGCCCACAAGAAACTTTCTGACTTAGAGAATCAGTGGACGTCACATGCGGCACACATGATTCTTCAGCACGTGTAGAACGGTTCACTCGTACGTGTAGGGTCACTGCCTGTGTGACATAGCATGCCGAGCGTGAAGACGAACAACTCCAAACCCCTTCCACGCACAAGCCTGTTCGCAGATAATGCGTATATCCGTGTAGCATGCGCAAGTGAGCACTGAGTAGAGCACCCAATGCCCATGCCCGTTCGAGGCTTCCAACCCAGGTGCACACCCCAGTCCAGTAGGCCTGACGCATGCCCAATGCTTGTGCACGCCGAGGCCCAGCAGGCTAGGCGCACTACCAGCGCCTGCGCATGTTTCGGCCCCAAGAGGCCAGTCCACACCCAGCACTTGCGCACGCCTAAGCCCAACATGGCAGATGCATGCTAGTGCCCGATCTGTGCGTGAATCCAATCCGAGCAAAAGCCCTGCCTGTGTGACCTGCGCGAGACCTGCACATGACCCAACCACCCATCCATCACGACTCGCACATGCATCTGACATGACCGTGTGTCCCTCTTGGACTGACCCATGTGCCTAGCTGCTGCCCGCGTGGCAACCACTTATGTGAGTCTTTTTGGACTCTTTTCTTTCTTTCTTCCTCTTCTACATTAAATTGCATAATTATAATGTGCTTTAATCCAAATTTCACATGGGATAATTTTGTAGTTATTTTATTAATTTATTTAATATTATTTTCATGTACTTCTATCCCTTAGAATTAATTAATTAGTTTCTTTGGATTAGGATTGGCATAGATCATTATTTTATTATTTATTCTAGGATATAATTTTATCTTTCAAGTCTTTATATTTGTTTAGAACTATCCTGGAAAAAATCTATATAAAAATCTTTACCCATAGGTTATAAATCCACAATTGAGAATAATAAGAATTGAAGCTTTTGTTTTCTTCAAGAATTAGCTTTGCTAATTTCTTTTAAAGTCTTCAAGTTCTTCAAAGATAGTGAGTTTTTTTTTAAGTTTTATTGAGTCGAGGAGCTGAGATCAACTTGTCCAGTGAATATGTGGCATATTTCTTTTCCTCATTTTTATTTCACTTTTCTCTATTTATGCATGTAATTTAAGTGGGTGTATTCTCAATTAGGGGGGATTAATTAGGTAGTTAGGTTTCTATATTGGATGCGTTGGTGAAGGTTACTGGAGTTGATTTGATCCTCCCTATATCCTTCTGCGTCAGTTTGCCTTGTTTAATACCATAACTAAGAATCTTTTAGGTTAAAATATCTTGAAATATAGAAAACGAAGGCAAAAAAATTACTGTGCAATCAAGGGATAAGGTAATCTAGCTCACAGATAAAAGGTTATATTCAAGAGATGTAACAATAAGAATTGTATCCAAAGTGACTATATCTAGATATAATGGAATATCCTTCTCTAGTAATAGAAGAGGTACTCCCATTAGCTGTAGATTTAACGGATTGAGAAGATGAATGAATGGATTGTAACTAGCCAGGGTCTCTAGTCATATGATCAGATGCACCTGTATCAATAATCCAACTTGTATTCTTAGAAGTTGTAAAAAAAAATTTGCCAGATCGATAATACCTAGGCGACTACATTTGTTATAGGCTACAAATTATCCTCCTTATTAGATTCAACTTCCTTAGACGATGTCATCATAGCTTTTCCTACAATCCTTTTTCGTGGTTTCTTTGAAAAATTCCACCATTCAGGATAGCCAATGTGCAACATCCTGGTACCCGATTGGGTAGTAGTGTCCGGTAACAAAACATATATGAGTGCATAAAAGAGTTATATAGTAGAAGAAAAATTCATCCCTTACAAAATATGATGTTTATATGCATCTAAGGTCAAGAAGTTGGCTAACAAAAATATATACAAACATTGTTCTAGCTACTTCTATCATTATAAAATATTGTCTATCAGAGTAAAATTATCCATACGCATTCAAATATCAACTATTAGTCTACAAACGGATCCAAACAAGCTTCAAGGGGCAGCTCGGGGAGCAACTCCTCACCATCCACATTGTCTGGAGGAATTTGATTGAGGTGAATTTCATAAAACTTAGTACGAAAAATAATATTTAAACTACACTACTAAAGTTTGAAAGGTTGTATTTATTCTTTAAATTTATGTCATTACCTTTACAATCAATAATACTTACCATCAGAGACAATTACAGATTCTGTCGCATTATTAAGTTTATTTAAAATATTGGTGAAAACATTATGTTTTTAATTGCTTGAAATACATTTTGGAATACAAGTCTCAAATCATAAGCAATACGATGAAATAGTGAGAAACATATCTAATACAAGAAAACATTCGAAAACATGGCATGGCAAGATGGAACATTGAGAAACATAACGAACCTAAGGAAGACTTATCTAGAGCATAAAATCATAAACAACAGTCCTAGCTATACCAGTTAAGTTATTCAGTTTAGTTTCAGTGTTTACAGATCTTTAGACGAAACCAATGTAATCTACATCAACAAAGGGAAGAGGGAATCCTCAAATATGATTGTGAATGGGAGATAGTTCAATGATATATAGTAGTATGGTTGGAGACTATGATCACAACAGTACTTCACCACTGCAACCCTATAATCAGTCACAATCTGCTCTTATTAAAGGGAAAGCTAGTACCATTCACAAAGAGTAGTTCACCAATGGTCGATAACAGTCATATTCAATCACCCCTCAGTGATAACGGTAAAATAAATTTTAGTCCTTTGGTTGTTCTTAACTATTACAAGATCACACTATGAATTACAGTTCACATAATTCATTTCAGCCTTTTGGGTTCGTCAAACCAGTTCTTAAAATCCATTAGTTTCCCAATTTCTTAAACTACCCTAATCCCAATTGTTTTTGCCCACTAAGGCCCAAAAAGTTGAATTGAGACCCAATGGGGGTCTACTGTCCAAACACGAACCCAAACGGGGCCTGTTAAATGAACCTAAACTTGATAAGGGTCCATTGACTGACCCGACCCACTAAGGGCCTAATATACCCAACCTAAATCTGGTGGTGGTCTATTAATCGAATTGACTCGGATCTAGTGGGGTCCATTAACCGACCTAGCACACTAAAGGTATAACATACACGACTTAGACACGGTGGGGGTCTATTAACCGAATCAATATGGACCTGTTTCACTAAGGGCCAAATATACTCGACCTAGACTAGGTGGGGGTCCATTAACTACCCTGGCTTGTAAAGGCTTATTAACCTTTCCCGAAATCAGTGGGGCCCACTAAACCTTATCAAGGCCATCTTGGCCCATAGGTCCAACATGGCCTGATTGAGGGCTTACACCTTAAATTCAGCCCATTTAGATGCCTATAAACCTGAATTGGGCCATTGAATTCCCCTATCGGGCCGAGGCCCAATTAAGGTAATCCTTTCGGCCTTCACCCAAAAGATGAGGTAGAGGGCCCAACTTGCTCGGCTTGCTTGGCACGTTGACGTCCAAGAAGTCGCATAACACTGCAAGCTGCATGAGTGGTGTGCTTCAGTCAAGCTATGTTGCATGCATGAGTAGGTCGGGACATGCCTCATGCGCAGTGTGTGTATATGCACGCGCACTTGATAGGGCAACATGACACAACGTGTTGTGCATGCCCATTCCTCACCTCACATGTGCAGGCCTCTCAATTCTTGGTAGGTCCTCTGCATGCATGCACAAGCATTAGGTCCTTCGTCATGCTGGCACACTTAGTGGGACCTGTGCTCATGTGCGCGGCTACTATGCACAAGTAGTCGCGAGATAGTCGTGAGTTGAGATCCTTCTCGACACTTTGGTGCTCAAAACTGTCTCAAATAAGTTTTTCACCTTACCATTTCACAAATTTTGAGCATATATATCCCTTTTCAAGCATGCATAATCACATTGACTTTTAAGCATCAAAATAGTCAAAATTTTCATCAAAGATTTTGTAAAATATAAATTTAAATACCAAACACCTATATGCACAAAAATAATCAACAACCATGCATGCACTTCAATTTTAAACAGTTTTAAAAATGTAAAATGTTTATTAGAAGTGTGAGAAAAAAATACCAAAACCCTCACCTTCACTGTTTAGTATTTGAGTTCCCAAAAGAAGTGATGAAGCTTCGGGTTTTTGAAGGAGAAGGACAATTGTTGCAACTGTTTGCCCTATTTGTAGAATGTTTTCTATAAACTTGAGGAAGGAAGAAGCCTTATGGGTGAGGTCCTTAGCACCTTCAGGGAAGAAAAAAGTCAAGAATGAGGGATAAAAGACTTACCGTGTAGCTAAATGATGAACGCACAGTGAAACCTCCAGAAAGAGAAGAAAAAGGCTTCGGTGCTCTCGGTTTGGCCCTCTCTCACTCTTAAACTTTCTTCTTTTCTTTCGGTCAAGTGAAAAAGAAGAGAATATAAGAGAATGAAGAAAGAAATAAGAGAAATTAAGTTTAAATAACAAGAGGGAGACTATATGATCTTTTAGATCACATGCATGCAAGATGGGAATTGATCGGCCTAAGTGGCTGACCAACAAGTGAGGGAGGTCATGCATGTACACCAACTAGTGGTAGCAACAAAAGGTTATTGTAGCGGGTAGCTTGTTCCCTATGTGAGGCATGGGGCACTGTTTCGCAGGTGTGCAGACTCGCAGGCACACATGTGTGCAGGCTTGCAGGCATACAGGCATGTGGACTTGCAAGTCTGTGCATGTATATGCGGGCTATTTCCTGCAAGGGTTTCTCATGGGATGCCTTCACCAATTTGCTAGTTTTCTATTTATTTTATTTTTTTAAATTATCTCTTTTAGGTCAAAAATAAAAATTTAAATCACGCATATATATTTTAACTATTAAGTTAAAATTTGAGTTTAAAACGTAAGTATCCGACCTTAAACATGTTTAGGGATGTCACATCCTCCCCTCCTTGCAAAAAAATTTGTCCTCCAAATTTAAAATTTTAAAATATTTTTGGAATTTTTTCTTATATCTCTTATTCTAGTTCCGATGTAGCTTCTTCGGGGGAGTGATACTGCCACATTACTTTGACCATAGGGATCCTCCTATGCCTTAGGACCTTTTCTTCTCAATCAAGGATTTAAACAAGATACTTCAAATAGGACATGTACGAATGAACTGAGAGTTGTCGATGCAGGATTATATGGGAGGAGTCATAGTGATACTTTCTGAGCATTAGGACATGAAATACATCGTGTAGACCTAATAATTCTACTCCACCAGGGGTAAATGCTAGTCCTAACTATCACTAAAATTTTATACACAGGCCCTTAACATGTCTTCCAGCATTTGAATGGTTCATTCTGACTGAGCATCAGTTTATAGATTGTATGCAGTGTTGAAGGAAAGACTAGCGCTAAGAGCTTTTTATAAGCTTCCCCAAAATTGAGAGGTAAAACGCGGATCCCTGTTAGACACCACAGAAATTGGAACGCCATGGAGCCTGATAATCTCCTGAACATACAATCTAGCAAACATGCTGACAAAAGTAGTAGTCTTAACTACAAAGAAGTGAGCTGTTTTGGTTAATCTATCAACAATGACCCAAATAACATGGCGATATGAACTAACCATTGGTAATCCAGGGACAAACTTTATAGTCACATGTTCTCATTTCCACTCCAGGATGGGGAGACACTATAGAAGACCAATGGGTTTCTAATGTTTTGCCTTGACCAACTGACAAGTGAGGCATTTGAGAGAAAATCAACTATGTCCTTCTTCATACTTGACCATAAGAAATGACACTTCAAATCCTGATACATCTTCGTACTTCCTGGGTGGATAGCCAACTTAGAGGCATGAGCTTCCTGTAGAACATCCAATATGAGTTTGGGGTCATTAGGTACCCACAATTGATCTCGAAATCTAAGAGCCCCATCATCGGACATTCTAAAGTCATGCAATTCTCCTAATTCCAACTTTTCTTTCTGCTTCATTACCTTGGGATTCGTAGACTGGGCTTCCCAGATTCTCGGGATGAGAGTAGGCTGGATCTTAATTTGGGCAAGATAAGTGCCCTCACCATAATGGTTCAACTTGGAGACTCTAGATTGACTCGAGCATTCTTCACTTACAGATCATCATCTAGGCCAATAATGTTGAGTTCTTTCTACTAAGAGCATCAACGACTACATTACCCTTACTTGGGTGGTATAGGATCTTGCAGTCGTAATCCTTTAATAGGTCCATCCAATGCCTCTGTCTCATATTTAGTTCCTTCTAGAAGAATAGATACTTCAAACTTTTATGATTTGTGTAGATCTCAAAAGTTTGATAATACAGATAGTGACACCATATTTTGAGATCGAAAACTATGGCTACTAGCTCAAGATCATGAGTGGAGAGTTCCATTCATGCGACTTCAGTTACCTGAAACCATAAGCTACCACCCCACCATGTTGCATGGGCATGCATCACAGTAAACCTAAACCTAACCAGTATTGTGAGGAAGAATCAATATCGAGGTAGTTATTAATCGACGCTTGAGTTTGACAAAACTTTCTTCAAAGCTAGGGTCCCAATAAAAAACCACATCCTTCCTAGTGAGACGGGTCAGAGGGGTCGTAATGTAGGAAAAAGCCTTAAGGAAGCGATGAAAATGTGACGTCCCAAATACCCATTGGTAAAAAAGGAGTCAAGAACTCAATAGATTATGAGTGTAAAATAAATTTTTTGCATTGAAGTGGAATTACGAAATCCCTTGCAACCTTTTAAGTTCGGTTCCCTACAATAAGGCCATAAGATGGCAATTCAATACCGAATAGGCTCCTTATAGGAAGCTTCATTAGAGTACAGAGTAGCTATTGCACTCGAATTATGTCCTAAAGTATTATCAAGAGTCTAGAACTGGGTCTAGTTGGACTCCAAGAGGTGACTCAGAGAACGTACCCTTAACTTTCTCAACACCTGGTGGGGAGGGGGGGACACAGATTAGGGGTGAGTTCCATGTAAACTCATGATCCATATGGGAGTGATAAAACTTGACAACTCTCAAACAAATGTTAATGGAAAATTAAGAGAAGGTTTATCTTTGAAGAAGATAAGATAACTTTCATTCTTCTCTGCCTAATTCTTACAATGAAATACTCTTATATAGCTTAGAGGAGATTACAAAAATAGTAAAGAAACTAAAATAAGTAAATCCTAAAAATAACATATAAATCAATATCCTCTCAAATTTTTAGTAAATTAATTAAAACAATTAATAAATTTTTAATTAGATAAAAGTAGAAAATGATAAAAATAAAAATTATTAAAATAATTAAAATAATAATAATAATAATAAAATATCACCCCTGATCATTACTCCCCTTTCTTTAGAGGAATCCAACTCATATTGGATCTTAAAATTTGAGATTGTGAAACATAGATTCCCCCATTTCTCTAATGAACCACTTTGATGCACTAGGCTTTTGTCCTTTCTTTCCAACACAAAATGCTTCTCGTGTTCCCCTATGAGTTTCTGTGACTTTCCTTTCAAGGATAGTATCTTCTAGTAATGAGGCCTCGTTGTTGGTGTAAATCCTCCACTAAAGGCAAAACTTCTCCAGGTTCATCATCCAACATTGATGGTTTGAAAAGTTTTAAATTTTTGATATTAACCACATAGTATGTTTCTATGTAACTTGGTAACTATAGTTGACATGCATTACCACCAATCTTTTTAAGGATCTTAAAAGGACCATAATGAATAGGCTTCAACTTCTTGCCTTCTCTTTTTAATCTCTCATTTCCCAAATGTAGCCATACTAGATCTTCCACTTGGAATTCACCTTTTACTCTATGTCGATCATGTCTAACTTTATATTTTTGCTGAGTTTTTTGCAACTACTTTTCTAATTCACCATGGACCCGTCGAATATATTCTAAGAACTTTTGAGCCTTCTCTGAACCGTTCTTATCCTGCACTTCTTTTGATGTTGACTTAAGGGTAAACTCAATGTCAAATGGGTTTGTGGTAAGTAGCCAAGACAAACTTCAAATGGTGACTTATTAGTAGAGCTATGAATTGCTATAAATGTAAATTATAGATATGGTAAGCTCTCATCCCAAGTTTTAGGATGTCGGGCATTATAACCTCACAGAAGGTGTATGATGGTCTAGTTGACAACTTCAGTTTGACCATCAGTTTGAGAATGAAAAACTATACTTCTGTTCAACTTCATATCCATTATAGACCATAAAGATCTCTAGAAACTTGAAGAAAACGACTATCACGATCTAAAACAATAGAGCTTGGTAACTTAAAATGTGTCCAGACATGTCTGAAGAAATATTTCGATGTTTATTCTCCCATGATGGTTTTCTTGTATGGTATTAACATTATCATATTGGAAAATCTATCTACTACTAAATATAGGTAGTTATATCCTCGTTTAGTAGTTGGTAGACCTCTCATAAAATTCGTAGATATACTTTTTCATGGTCTACTTAGAACTGGTAATGGTGTGTAAAGTCCAATATTTCTATTTGATGGCTTTGAAGTGCTACATAGCACTCACACTTTAATAAAATGTGTTACATTTTATTGCATCTAGGGCTAGTAGACATAATGTTGAAGATTTTGTACAGCTTTGTTTACTCTAAAGTGTCCTACTACTTTTAAAGTATGAGCTTCTCGCATCCATTGTATATAATTTGCTTTTTTTGGAACACATAGTTGTGATCCTTTGTAGAGTGATCCATCTCACAATGTAAACTTAGACGATTTCTCCATTTTCACCATAATCACTATATCAGAAAAATCTGGATCATAGTCGTAGATATTGACATATTCTTCACTACACTTGGCTGAATCTCCATCACAACAGATAAACAAAGTGTTGTTATCGGTGGCCGAGATAACATATCAACCCACTTATTCTGAACTCCCTTTTCTACTTGATGACTAAGTTAAATTGTTGAAGGTAGGTCATCCATTTCATGTGACAAGCTTGTTATAATTTAGACTGTGTTTGAAGATATTGAAGGGGTCGATGATAAGTGTAAATGACCATTTCTTTACCCAAAAGGCACACACTAATGTTTTATGGCTTGGTGTAGGGCAAACAACTCTTTATCATAAGTTAGGTAGTTCTTTTGAGACCCTTGAAACAATTCAGAGTAGTAAGCAATAACTTTTCCTTCGTACATCAGAACCCATCAAATATCCAGATGCATCAGTCTCGAGTTCAAAAGGCTTTTGTAGATTTGGTAGAACTAAAACATGCACCTTGCATATCTTCTTTTTCAAAAGATGAAATGTGTCATCATGTTTCTGAGTCCACTTGAATCATTGATTGGCCTTTGTTAGTTCATGTAAGGAAGTAGCTATCATAGAAAAATTTTGAATAAATTTTCTAACATGCTTACAAGCTCCCATAAAACTTCAAACTTCAGTAATATTTGCTGGTCCAGATCACTCTTTAATAGCCTTCACTTTTCCTGTGTCGATTTGCAGTTCACCATTACCCACAACAAATCCAAGGTATAATAATGATCTTTGCCCAAACTCACACTTCTTATTTAGGTAGAGTTCATATTTTTATAATAATTCGAATACCTTTCTCAAATGATCTAGGTGTTCATTGCAAGTACGACTGTAGGTGAGAATGTCATCAAGACACACAATGAAAAATTGATCAACGAAAGGTCGCAAAACATCATTCATCAACCGCATAAATGTAGCAAGAGCATTAAAAAGTCCAAATGTCATGACTAGCCACTCGAATAAACCCTACTTTGTCTTAAAAGCCATCTTTCAGGAATCTTCTTCTCGGATTCGTACTTGATGATAACCAGATTTTAAATCTAACTTTGTGAAATAATATGCATGCTTCAATTGATCTAGAAGATCGTCTATTCTGGGAAGAGGGTATCGATTCTTCACTATAATTTTTTTCAAGGCACGGTAGTCAATACACATACACCAACAACCATCCTTTTTAGGAACAAGAACCATTGGTGATCCATAAGGTGAATTGCTTGGTTTTATAATACCACTCTCAAGCAAATAAAACACTTGCTTCTTTATTTTTTTCATTCTCTACTACAAAATACCGATACATGCTTAAATTTAGAAGTGATGAATCTGAGATGAGTTGGATCTCATGCTTCACTTCTTGCTTTTATGGTAAACCTCATTCTTCAGAGAATAGGTCAAGGAATTCTCAACATAACTTTATTAACTCATTTTTCTCTTTGGTTTGAGATGGCCTAGCAATAGCCAGATGAGTTGGATTAACAATATTAATTGCCTCTGTGTGTCCCTCATCTTTAGAAGGTCGTATAAATAGTAATATAAACTTCATTGACGAGTTAATCATTCGTTTAGCTTGAAATACGGTGATCAAATCAACAGTTTTTTTTTTTCATCTTTTTACCATAAAAGAGATATTTCCTTTCTTCTTTAGTAAATTGAATTCTTTGAGCTTGGCGATAATAAATGGCATCTTGGTCCCATAAATAAGGACTTCCAAGTATTATCTAACATATATCAAGGGGGACTACATCACAAGTCACTTCATCGATAAATTGACTAGTCATAGCAAACCAAAAGGTACATTATCGATTAACTTGAAGCCCCACATCTTTGTGAATCCAACCTAATGGGTATGGCTTAGGGTGAAGAATCATGGACAATCATAACTTTTGTACCAGTTGCTTAGAAATGAGATTTCTGTGGCTTCCATTATCAACCACGTTAATAATCACCTCTTGTTTTACTTGGACTTAAGACAAATAACTCCTCTCATTCATCATGCTTGGTAAGTGACTCCGAATCCATAACTTTTGGCGTTGCCATTAGAGATAAATTTGGATATGCTCTTTGAACCTGAGCAACTACTATAGGTTCATTATCACAAGTTGTTGTTGCCACGGTCTTACTTTTTTGTCTTTTTTTTGGTGTAACTCTGGGTGCAACTTCCAATATTTCTCCTTTGTATGGCCATTGGTCTTACAATAGTCAAAATACCTTATAGCATTTAGTATTGATGATGGGAAGATAAAACTGAAGTAGCATTCTTAAAATTTTTCTGTTTTGATGAGCTTGATCCTAAGCCTTCAAAGAATTTCTCATTACGACTATTTTCTTCTCGAGGGTCATAATGATCGTACTTGCGCTAGACACATCATTTGGTTTGTAAAGTGAGATATCAGTACTTATATATGGCAATAGTTGTGAGGTGTATTTCATGAATATCCCAATTGTATATTCTTGCACTGATTGGTCTCACTTTTGGCGTAGGTTGTGCCATTGCCTCCACTGATCTTCTTAGTAGCCTATTGGATAAAGTTATTTTATGATTTGATCTAAAAAATTATCCCAAGTAATTTCTTTACCCTCATGGGTTTGTATATATGAATTCCACCATGCTAAGGCATGACTTGTCATTTTTAGTCTTGCTAATAAGACCTTGTCTTCATTACTATACCTAT
Organism: Carica papaya; assembly: GCF_054855325.1. Taxonomy (NCBI): domain Eukaryota; kingdom Viridiplantae; phylum Streptophyta; class Magnoliopsida; order Brassicales; family Caricaceae; genus Carica; species Carica papaya. Next base: position 13,310,101 of record NC_142310.1, read on the forward strand.
ATAAGGTAAAGTAAGTCTCTAGCTAGTTGATCTAAGAATCTAACTTCTTAGCATCAATTGAACCATAATATGATGGAATGTCTATTTTTGCCTCTAACTTAAAAGGTCTTGGCAGCCTCTCATCTTCTTCTTCTTGAGGAGACTGGTTCTTTTTCTTTTTTCTTAAACTTGGACCATGACTTTTAATTGTCTTAGCGGAGTTTTTGTCAGAATCATCATGTGATTGATCCTCCATTCAAGACATAACTTTTGCCATTTGTATAGATAGACTAACAATTTGCTTGGCTAAATCTACTACGGTAGAGTCTTTTGCCATTATAACAGACTCAACAATTGTTATTCTTCTTGAAGGTCTTCGGTGAATGTTGAGAATAGAAAACGGTTCTCCAGTCTCCTTGTAACCACTTCTAGTCTTAACCATATACAGGTAGGATCAAAATGCTCTGATACCATTTTGATCTGTATGGGAGTGATAGAACTTGACAACTCTCAGACATATGTTAATGGAAATTTGAGAGAAGGGTTCTCTGAAGAAGATAAGATAACTTTCATTCTTCTTTGCCTAATTCTTACAATGCAATCCTCTTATATAGCTTTGAGGAGATTACAAAAAATAGTAAAGAAACTAAAATAAGTAAATCTAAAAAATAACATATAAATTAATATCTTCTCATATTTTTTGGTAAATTAATTAAACCTATTAATCTATTTTTAATTAGATAAAGATAAAAATTATTGAAATAATTAAAATAATAATAATAATAATAAAATATCACCCCTGATCAACTCAGTAAGAGAAATAATATTTGAAATCACATGACTAGGGTTTAAGAGTAAACATTTTGAATAAAGCTTGTATATCTCTTACCTTAGTGTTCATCGTGGGATTGAGCCATTAAATCGTATAAAAAATCATTGTCTTTATAAATACCAGATAAATAGATTTTCAACATGATAAAAATATCATCTTAAGTAGATACATTTCATCAAGAATACTCAAATAGAGAAGTTGGACAAGGTGACGACAAAAGGAATATTTAAAAGTATAAATGATGCACCAAAAACAGGAATTTCCATCATATAGAATGAAATGATGCTCTAAACCATACTTAAATTTTATTTGTCATTTATTGACTTTCACACAAAACCACTACAACTTATATCCAGTTAGGGCAGAAAGGATCCCTAACTACCTCTATGAATCACCAACCCATTCTCGAGTCCTTATAATTTCCCCATCTAGACTTTAATCCATGGCAATCCATTCATTATGGGGACCCTACATTCACCTAACACGTATCCTCTCTCATTAGAGGGAACACTGATCATCACAAGGAGCAATTCACTAACACTTATTCAAAGGAGGGAGAAACATAAACCCTTCAAAGATAACGGTCAAATGAATTTTTCCGTTCTGCTCACTTATTTATTTCATGTTCGCAACAATTTCATATTCTTTTCGTATGCATGCTATATGTTCAATTCAACCATTTATGAATCTGATAAGGATTCTTCAATTCATCCAGCCCAAAGTCTCATATCTGGCCTGAAGTCTTTGCACATATCTAGCCCAAAGGATCATATCACATATCCGACCCAAAGGCTCATTGCACATATCCAACCTGAAGGCTCATATCAAATATCCAGACTTGACCTTCAGAATACCCTTTTGAACCAAGGTCCGCTAGAATAACCTTTTTCATGTAGTATGCTTAGTATTTCTATGGAAAAACAATATCGAACATTGTAGAGATAATAAACCAGTAGTTCAACCAAGCAAAACATCACTCTAGACAAGGTTTCATGCATCTTAGTCATGTTGTAAATTCTTATGCATCAAGCCTCAAGTTCAGGATCTGGTGGGGGTCCAACCCATTCAACCAAAAATCTATTACCTTTGGTCTTGACCATCAGGATATTTTCACAAAGTCATGGCTCATCAAAATACCCTTCTTTGCTTTTATTAAGAGTAAGGCAAAGGATTAATACTCATACAAATCCTATCTAGTCAAAATGAGTATAAAGACATTGAGGTAGATTATCAATCAATACTAAAAAAAATATGACGCCAAGCAAGAATTCACAACTATCTCATGTTATTATTTTTTTATTTAGCTAGAAAGAGCACTTAGAGGCATAGAAGTAAATACTAAAGGACCTTTTACCATAACTGGGTTGACCTAGCCGTTTGGTAGCAAAGGAAGAGATTCTAGAAATCCTTTGAATGAGCTTGAGAAACTCCAAACTTCTCTTTTCTTTTTGCTCCTTAATCTTCCTAAAGATCTCCCCTTTCTCTCTTTAAAAGTCTCTATTCTTGCTCTCTCTCTAAGATTGAAAAAAGAAGAAGAAAAATTGTGAGGAGGAAATGGAAAGGAAGTGGCTTAAATAGAAAAAAAGGGAAGGCCAGATTTGCACCACTTGCCAGACATCGCTGAAATGGAGTAAAGAGGTGGATTTAGGGCCCACTAAATATGGTCAAAAGAAGAAAAGATAGGGAAAAAGTGGGCATTTGACTGACAAGACTAGGCTATGTCATGCATTGTGCGTAACCTTACCCTACGCATAGGCATGCACAATGCTTTGGCTATCTGCGATTGTAGGCTGCAGTGCACGTGTTGCAGGCTACTGGTCGGGGTCGTGGTCTAATTTCTTCCCAACTCATTTTTTGTTTGTTTTTCTCCTGAAATTTTGGTAAACTCAGATAAAATTTGGAAAAGCTAACTAAAATAAAAGGGCTTGTTATTCTAAATGAAATATTTTATAAGGTAGTTGACAGGAAATATTGTAGTTTTAAAATCCGTTAAGTGCCAAGAAGTCAGGGTGTTACATTCCCCCCACCTAATAAAAATTTTATCCTATAAATTTGTAAGAGTTCGTAAAAGTAAGTTTGGATACAGATTCCACATCTCCTTTTCATCCTCTCAAGTCGCCTCCTCTCGGACATGGTGTTGTTAGTGCACCTTAGTCATGGAAACTTCTCAACTATATATCATCTCCTCAGCCCATTTGGTGATCTCCATAGGGTTGGCAGTATAGGTGTTGTTCAAGCAAATAAGGGCTCTCGGGCATAGAATTATATGGGGTGGGTTATGGAGGTGTTTTTGAATCATGGAAACATGGAAGACATCGTGCAAGGTGGCATACCCAGGGGTCGGAGTGAGGCGGTATGTTATGGGGCTTAACTATTCTAAAGTCTTCAGGGGCACAATGAAATGAGCACTTAGTCTATTATCTGTCCGTCAGGCCTTCCTGCCTTGCATGGGAAAGCTTTAAGATAGACATGGTCATTGACTATAAACTCTAAAGGCCATCTCTGGTTGTCCGTGTAGCTATTCTAGTGACTCATAGCTGCAAGGTGTATCCAGATAGTGTTAAACTTTATAATAACTCCATGAATGTAGTCCCACACAAGAACACATCTGTTTCTAACCTCATTACGTCATGTTGGAGATTGACAAGGTCTATCATAATGGGCCTTGAAGGGAGCCATACCAAGGCTAAATTAGTGACAGTTGCTGTAATTAAATTTTCAAAGGGACAAATGTTGATCCCAACAGCCACCAAAATCTAGAGCGTAAGCGCGTAACATGTCGTCCAGGGTCAGAATAGCCTACTCAATTTAATAAGTGGTATGGGAATGTCCGACAGTGCTGAGGTTCAAACTAGAATCGATAACTTTCTAGAAGCTATCCCAAAAGTGTGGCACAAAATGGGGATCTCTTTCTAACACTGCAGAGGTAGGAATGTCGTGAAGTCGAATAATTTCTTCAATAAATAGTTGCGCTAATTTCGTAGTTGAGTCGGTGGTCCAAACGGAAAGGAAGCAAGTTGTCTTGATTAGTTGATCTACGATGATCCAAATGGCATCATGGTTGACGCCGGTCTTGAGTAGTCCTGTGATGAATTCAATATAGACATACTCCTACTTTAATTTGGGGATAGGAAGATTGTGTAATGGACCATAGGGCGTCAGATGCTCGGCCCTTATCCTTCTAACATGTGAGACATTGGAAGACATATTTAGCGACATCCCTCTTTATGCTAGGCCACTAGTAACGACATTTTAGATCGCGATAGATTTTGGTGCTACTGGGATGGATGGGTAGCTAGGATGCATGTACTTCCCTTAGCATAACTACTCAGAGTGATGGGTAGTTTGGCACTCAAAGCTAATTGTGGAATCGATATAGTCCATTGCCAGTCACAATGAAGTGACCATCGCTGCTACTATCAACCATGGAGTAAAACTTGTTTATATACTTTAAAATCTCTAGATCCGTTGCCTTAGCTTCCCAAAGTTTGCCTAGGATGTTGGGCTATTCCCATATCTGTACAAGGTAGAGATGATGGTCACGTTGGCTTACTCGAAGTTCTTGAATCGTCTCTAACATCTTTCACCTGGATGTCTGCGGACACTTCAACGAGGCTTGTTCTTCTCAATCAAAGGCACCATCAAGTTTCCTTCCTCTATTGGGATGTCGTAGGACTGTATAGTCGCGGTCTTTCAGAAGATCCGTCCAGTGTTTCCATCTTTTAGCCTATTCCTCCTTAGAGAATATTTATTTTAGGCTCTCATGATCGGTGTGAATCTCAAAGGTCCGGCCTTGCAGATAATGACGCCATATTTTTAAAGGGTTGACGATGAAGTGAGCTCGACATCAAGTAAGTGTAGTTACGCTCATACGACTTCAGTTGCCTGGATCCATAGGCTATAACTTGGCCCTTGTGACATCCACAATGCAAATAAAGGCATAAGTGTGCCAAATACAAAAATAGATTACGAGTGCATGATAAAATTATATGCAGCAGAGAAAATTATTATAAATCCCTTACCAAAATATATGAGTTCCAATTACACATATATAACTGAGGCCAGAAGTGGTAAAATACAAAATATCAAAATACAAAAGGTCACTTCTTTCACTATGCGATTAGACTCATCAGAGTACGAGACAAGTCATGTACTCAAGATATTTAGATCCATGGGATCTTCATAGACTTTAAAGAGTAAGTCAGTGATCGGTTCCTCACTATCTTCCTCATCTGGGGAGGGGGCATGGAAAGGGTTAGTTCCATATATTCAGTAAAGAAAATAATATTTAAATAACATTGTAAAATTTTAAAAGTGAATAATTATGTCATTAATACTTACTATTAGGGTATGTCAGGGTCATTTATTACTTTATGAAGATAATTTTAGTTATTAAAGAAAATGTCAGAATCAGCATAAATAATCACAACAATCAAATCAAGCATCATAGTTAACAATAGAGAAAATCAAATAAATCATGAAATGCTCAGATTTTTATGTCATGCTTCACGAAGTCGTTTCAAATTTCATCTCTGAGAGAAGATACGGATTTCTGACTACCCATGTGGGATGACCATATCACATATATAACGATAGTTTGCTCAGGAAAATTTTTAGCTTGCCAAACCATGGCACAATCAATGACCATGATTATACCGACCACAGTGGTCCTATGAGATATTTTATAGCCACGACAATATTTAGCTAAAAGTGATCCCTAAAAGATATTCGCGTCACCGCTTTCGTTAGAGGGTACGCCGTCATCTATACGGAGCAGTCCTCTCATATCTTTCCAGATCAGGTGGGGTGGGGGAAACATAAATCTTTCAGAGATAAAAAGGTTAACAAGACACTTAATGCATTATGCATGTCAATACTTATATATATATATATATTTCAGACCATTTAGGCTCATTCCCCTTTTCTTTTCTTTTTTTTAAAAAATATTTTTCAGACAAATATCACCAGATTCATGTTATTTAATTTACATACAAATCATCAAGTGCTTATAAATCACATAGCATGCTTGAAATCAAGAACAAATCACTTTATTAGAACTATTAGACATAAAACATGCAAGCACAAAAAGAAAACTTCATAATTTTTTATTTTTCCAGAAATGCTCCTTAAGATGTTTAAGGAAATACTAAATTTCTTATCAAAACCTCGAGGTTTTCCTACACTTTTCTTCTTCTCCTTTTCTCCTTCTCTCTCTAGATCATTCCCTCTCTCTCTAAGCTCTTGGAGGATGGAAGAAAGGGGTCCCTATTTATAGAAACTAAATACCATTGGATTTGTGCCAAGTGGCAAAATCTAGTGAGGAGAGAGAGAGTTGAGTGAAAGATGAATGCTTTGAGGTGACACGATGACAGCACAAAAAAAAGGAAGAATCCTCCCCCAGCAGCAACACTTACCCCAAGGCGGTGCATGGTGCACAAGGGGCGATGACACACTGCCCGAGGCAGTAGTGTGCCTCACCAGGCTAGCTGCGCGTTGCAGGCGCGGGCCTACCCTACCGCATGCAGGAGCTAGCCTACATGTGCGCAGGCCTATCTGTGCAGGCCTACTGTGCGGACGGTGAGCGCACAGGGTGTGCGGTCCCGGCCCAGTCTGTGCGTGATGTGAGAGGACTGGCCTGTCTGCGTGCGACGATGTGTTCACATAGGCCGACCCCGCACCCCGCACATATGGGACGTGCACACGTCCTACGCTTGGTTGCGTGTGCATGCGCGCGGTGCCCGCATGGATGAGCCTTTCCCGCAGGCATTTTCCTGCAGGATTTCTCCCCCTTTTTCTATTTTCTCTTGAAAATTATTTTTAAATAGAAAAAAATAATATATAAAATTAAATAAAAATAAAATAAAAAATAAAATAAAGATAAAATAACAAAATCAGTATAAAATTGAAATCAAGAATTTAAATAACAAATTACGATATAATGCTACGAGATTAATTTAAATGAGTTCAGGTGGTCTTAAGCCCTGAATAAATAGGGGTTTCCAGGTACAAATTTAGCACGATGGTGAGCGGGGTGTTACAACCCTACTGTATGAACACACTCTCCAATCCTGTATGGGACACGTTGCTTTCTATTCGAAGGTAGTTGGTGTTATCAGGAAAGACAAATATCGGAGCAGTGGTAAGTCGACACTTAATCTCCTAAATGTTTTCTTCACATTTAGGATCCCAATTAAAGTAGAATTGCTTATTGACAAGGTTTTTCAGGGGAGTGGAAATGCAAGAAAGGTGCTGGATGAAATGCTAATAGTACTCAACTCGTCTGAAAAATCTTTAAACATTTTTTATGATGATTAGTTGATCTAAGCTGATGACATTCTCGATCATCGCTGGGATGATGGAAAGCCCTTTGGAAACCATATGTCCAAAGAAAGAGATCTGATCCATCCAGAAGGAGGACTTTTCAAACTTGGCGTATAGATGATGTTGACAAAGAGTTTCCATTACATGAGTCTGGTGGTCGGCATGATCTTGGGAGTTCCTTAAGTACACTAGTATATCGTCGATGTTGATAAAAATGTACTGATCTAGGGCAATTTTCAAAATCTGGTTCATGAGGTTAGAGAGTATTACCAGGATATTTGTTAATCCATAGGGCATGACTCGAAATTAAAAACGACCATAGCAGGAGGAAAACTCTGTTAATGGCATATCCTCGGTTTAGACTCTTATTTGATGATACCCCGACTTGAGGTGGAGCTTGGAGAACATTTCAACTCTTGGAAGTTAATTAAACAGGTTTTTAACATGGGGCAAGGGACACCATTTGTTGGTGGTCACTTGGTTGAGTTCTAGGTAATTAATGCAATGGTCAGGAGTTCCATCCTTTCTTTTTGTGAATAAGACCTGGGCACCCCATGGAGAGGACCTAGGTCAAATAAACATTTTCTCTTGCAATGACAAGAGTTAGTGATGCAGTTCCCAAAGCTTGATCTTGTTCATTTGGCATGGGGATATGTCCACGGGTTGAGTTCCAGGAACTAGATTAATGGAGCACTCAACATCTTGCCTGGATGACAGTCTCATTAGTTCCCTAAGGAAGACATCTAGAAAGTTACCAACAATAGGAATGGTTTGAGGTGATGGTTAGGATCCATCCTCCTACGTACCACACGGGTTAGAATAAAACATCATTTGTAGAATAAATTTTCAACTGCTAAGGCGTATACATCAGAGAGTTTTAAAATAGTTCCTAGTATTTTCTAGATGTAGTACATTTCATAAACTGTCTAATTAGTAGACAACTCTGTAATATTGATAGTGACTGACATCTAAGGCTTCTAATATTGGACTTGGGAACCTATTAATGAGGGATCTCTCGTAGAATCAGGCTCTAATACCATTTTATGATGTCCCAAATTCCCATTGGGTAAAAAAGGAGTCAAGAACTCAATAGATTTTGAGTGCAAAATAACTTTTTTACATTAAAGCGAAATTAAGAAATCCCTTACAACCTTCTAAGTTTGCTTCCCTACACTAAAGCAATAAGATGACAATTCAATACGAGATAGGCTCCTTACAAGAAGCTTCATCATAGTGCGGAGTAGCTATTACACTCGAATTATGTCCTCAAATATTATCAAGAGTTTGGAATTGAGTTTAACTAGACTCTAAGAGGTGACTCAGAGAGCGTAGCCTTAACTTTCTCAACACCTTGGGGGGCGCAGATTAGGGGTGAGTTCCATGTAAACTCAGTAAGGGAAATAATATTTGAAATCACATGACTAAGGTTTAAAGAGTAAACATTTTGAATAAAGCCTATATACCTCTTACCTTAGAGTTCATTGTAGGATGAAGCCATTAAATCGTGTGAAAAACTGTTGTCTTTATAAATACCAGATAAACAGATTTTCAACATGATAAAAATATCTTCTTAAGTAGATACATTTCATCAAGAATACTCAAACAGAGAAGTTGGATAAGGTAATGACAAGAGGAATATCAAAAAGTATAAATGATGCACCAAAAATAGAAATTTTCATCATACAGATTGAAATGATGCTTTAAACCATACTTAAAAATTAATTTGTTTTTTACTGACCTTCGTGTAAAATCATTGCAACTTATATCCACTGAGGGCAGAAGGGATCCTGACTCCATTGTGAATCACCGACCCATTCTCGAGTCCTTATCATTTCCCTATGTAGACTCTAATCTATGGCAATCTATTGATCATGGGAATCTTATATTCACTTAACGCGTATCCTCTCTCATCAGAGAGAACATCGATCATCACAGAAAGTGATTTGCCAACACTTACTCAGAGAAGGGAGGAAAAAAAAACCCCTCAAAGATAATGGTCAAACGGATTTTTTCATTCTTCTCACTTATTTATTTCATGTTCACAACAATTGCATATTCTTTTCATATGGATGTTACATGTTCAATGCAATCATTTTCAAACCCGATAAAGAGTTTTCAATTCATCTACCATGAAGGCTCATATCCAGCTTGAAGGCTCATATCATATATCCTGTCTGAAGACTCATTGGACATATCATGCCTAAAGGCTCATATCACATATCGAGACTTGAGCTTTGGGTCACCCTCTTTAACTAAACTCCACTAGAATAACCCTCTTCACCATTACTTAAGTAAGGCAAAGGGCCAGACCTGCATGCAAACTTCTACTTTCATGTTTTCATGCAGTATGCTTAGTATTTCCATGGCAAAACGGTATCAAACATTATAGAGAAAACAAACCAACAGTTCAACTAAGCAAAACATCACTCTAAATAAAGTTTTATGCATCATGCTTCATGTTCAGAACCTGGTGGGGGTCCAACCTATTTGGCCAAAAATCAATTCCTTCTAGTCTTGACCAACAGGATATTTTCACGTAGTCGTGGCTAATCAAATTACCCCTATTTGCTCTTTCTAAGAATAAGGCAAATGATTAGTACTCTTACAAATCCTATCTAGCCAAAATAAGTATAAAGATATCTCAGTTGATTATTAACCAATATTAAATAAAATATGACATCAAGTAAGCATTCACAACTATCTCATATTATCATTATTTTATTTAGCTAGAAAGAGCACTTAGAGGCGTAAAAGTAAATACTAAAGAATCCCTTACTATAACCGGGTTGACTTAGCCTTTTGGTAGCCAAGTAAAAGCTTCTAGAAATCATTCGAACGAGTTTGTGAAACTCCAAACTTTTCTTTTATTTCTTGCTCCTTAATCTCCCTAAAGTCTCCCCTTTCAATCTCCAAAAGTCTCTCATCTTACTCTCTCTATAAGATTGAAAAATTAAGAAGGAAAAATGGTGATGAGGAAATGGAAAGGAAGAGGCTTAAATAGAAAAAGGGAAGGTCGCATTTGCGCCACTTTGGAGAAATAGGTGGAATGGAGTGAAGAGGTGGATTTGGGCCCACAAGTATGGCCAAAAGAAGAAAAAAAAGATCGAGAGTGGCCATTTGACCAATGAAGGCAAACATAGTGCGTGCGGGCTATCCACAGTCGCGGGTTGCGACTCGGGGGTCGTGGACTGCGACATGCGGGTTGCAGGCCACGAGCCGCGGTCTGAATTTTTCTCAAGCCATTGTTTCTTTTTTTTTCCTTAAATTTTGGTAAATACAGATAAAATTTGGAAAAACTAATTAAAATAAAAGGGCTTATAATTCTAAATAAAAAATTTTGCAAGGTAGTAGACTAAAAATATCGTAGTTTTAAAATCTGGTCAGTGTCAAAAAGTCAGAGTATTACAAATAAAATCTCGCCAAACCCAAAAAGCTATGGACTTCACTGATATTGGTTAGTTGACTCAAATTAATTACTGCCTTGAACTTCGAGGGATCCACATAAACACCTTCACCAAAAACAACATGACCAAGGAAAGAGATCCAATCTAACCAAAAGGCGCACTTATTGAACTTGACATACAATTTATGCCTTCTAAGTGTTCTCAAAACTTGATTAAGGTGGACAACATACTCTTGATGATCCTTCAAATAAAATAGAATATCATCGATAAAAAGAATAACGTATTGACCCAATGTAGGCTTGAAAGTTCAGTTCATAAGATCCATGAATGTCATAGGAGCATTGGTTAACCCGAAGAGCATGACCCTAAATTCAAAATGGCCATAATTACAGCGAAATACTTTCTTGGGAATGTCATTGTCTCTAACCCTCAACTAGTGGTAGCCTAACCTAAGATCAATCTTAGAAAAGATTGATGTACTTGTAACTGGTCAAACAGATCGTCAATACGAGGCAATGGATACTTGTTCTTGATTGTCACTTGGTTGTGCTCCCTGAAATCAATACACAACTAAAGAGTTCCATCTTTTTTCTTGAAAAATAATACTGGAGCACCCCATGGAGAATTACTTGGTCTGATAAATCTCTTTCTCGTAGTGCTGCAATCTGACAACCCAACTCCTGAAGTTCAACTTGGCCCATCCAATAAGTGGCCTTGGAAATAGGTTGTGTTCCTAAAACTAGGTCAATGGAGATCTCCCGTCTGGGTGGCAGACCTAGAAACTCTTCAAAAAAAATATGCAAAATGTTACAGACAATTGGGATTATCTGTATAGAGTTCTCAGAGTCCATTTGCCTAAGCATCAAAGAGGTTAGAAAAAAGATAGATAATTTTATTTTAAACTTTCATCATGTATTCAATCTAAAAATGTCAAACATTATTAATTTAAAACATTCAAAATTTTATTTACAAAACATATGTTTATACAAAAAAAATTTCCATTTATCTTTATCCTAAAGATATTTCTCCTCGAGAGGACAGAGGGTTACAATTTTATCATAACAATCAATAACAGCATGGTAGGCCTCCAGCCAATCCATACCTAAAATCACATCAAAACTAGGAAAGTGTATATGAGATTTTGATATTGTTGGTGCTATTAACTCTATAGGTCAGTTTTTAAAATTTTGCTACGGTAAGTTCACAATAAATGATTTTACTTACGATAAATGAACTTACTTAAAATAAGAGCTTCATTAGTTATTTTCATGATTTTTACCAACCTTCATTTCTGTATCGGGGAGTGGTGTGATATTCTTGCTGGGCTAGTGTAGCTCACTCTTTCATTAACCATTTCATATCAAGAGGACCAAGATCCAGATCCCAATCTATAAGAGGGTTGCGAGTAAGACGTTCAGTTTGTTTACTTTTCATTTATTTCTTTGATTATTAGTTGTTCTTTTAGAAGGATCATTCCCGTAACCCTATTGAGTATTTTGAATTTTTATGTAAGGAATGTAAACCCTAACACTATTATTTCACTTCTGCACTTAATTTATAATTTACTTCCTTTCAAGTTTCAGGTCGCTACAGTTAGTATCAAAGCCGCGTTTCTCAGAACCATTCCTTACATAAAAGAATGAATTATCACTCAATCATTCTTTATGAAATGTAGGTACAGATAGATGAGGAGAGGAAGATCCCCATTAAACTAAGCAGCCCGAGAGGATTCACTTTGAGGATGTTGACCGATTGTTTGAAATTCTAAAAAGACTCATCGCTGTCCAGTAGGCCTGGGAGGAAATGAGGGAGCTACCTGACCCTCCTTTGCTACCACAGGTTGAGCCACCCCTACAGTGGGAGGATCCTTAACACCTCAGTACGCCCTGCTCCTCCACAGTACCATCCAGTACCACCACAGTACCACCCGACACCACCATAATATAGCCCTGTGCCCCAACTACATCACCCGGCACCACCACATGCAATCCGGTGCCTCTGCTGTATCATCCAGTACCACCACAGGGCCATCTGATCCATCCCCAACATAATCCAGTCCCCCTCTCATGGGACCCAGTTCCTCCCATGATGGACCCAAGCTACATTGAGAGGTATAAAAAACTAAACTCATCTACTTTTACAGGAGAATCTTCATTTGAAGAGGTCGAGTACTAGTTAGCTGAGATAGAGAAGGCCTTCACGACTCTTGGGATGATTTCCGAAGAGAGAGTCATATTTGCCACTTACAGGCTGGTGGGAGAGGCGTGCCATTGGTGGCAACTCAAACAGGCTACCCTGCCCATTCTAGTCACTTGGGAATAATTCTTGATGGCCTTTAATGTAGAATGTCTCTTAGAGCATCTCTGACATCTGAAGGAAATGGAGTTTGCACACCTGGTCTAGGGTCACATGACTGTATTAGAATATGTTCGAAAGTTCCTAGAGTTGAGCCGGTATTCCCCTGAGAGTATGATGGATGAAGGCAAAAAGACAAGAAGGTTTGAGTGGGGCCTCCATCCTGAGATCAGACAGCAATTGTATGTATTCGAGCTCAGTACTTACTCGCTTGTTCTGGCCAAAGCACAGCTAGTGGAGAGGAAACTTTGCATTTTTCCTCCAGTAGTAGGGAACCTCAGGCCCTCGGTTTCACACCACAGATCAGCACCTACTGCACTTATTCAGCAGAACAAGAGACTTGGGCTAATGATTCAAGCTCCTCCTTAGATTCTAACAACAGGATGTGGTAGGACTTGCCAACACTATGATAAGGATCATGAGGATCGACCTTGCTATCACTTCAACAATACCTGCTGCATATGTAGAAGTACCTAGCATTACGCAAAGGAGTGCCAAGGAATCAGAACCAGACCAGATCTCTTATCCTGTGCAGGGCTTACAACCTCACTCAGCAGGATGCAGAGGCCAACCCAGACATGATACAGGATACATACACTATCTGTAATCATCTTGCACATGTTTTAATTGATACTGGTGCCTCACATTCATTTATTTCACATGCTTTTATATCAAACTTGAATGTGTTACCTGAAAGACTTGATTCTATATTGTTTATGTATACTCTTGGAAATAAGACACTACTAGGGGAGGTTATATACAGAACCTGTGTCATAGATATAGTTGATAGAAAATTGAGTGTGGGCCTAATAGACACGGGGGACTTTGACATAATCATAAGAATGAACTGGCTAGTAGTGTATCACGCCACCATAGATTATTTTCATAAGAAACTTGTATTCAACCCTCTTAATGAGGAGTCATTTACAAATTAATAAAATTGTTTAACATTTGTTCCCTCATGAAAAATTTTCCTATTATCAAGTGCTTTAACCCGCTTGTTTTCTCTAACTAGGCAAACCCAAGAAAAAAATTTGTATTTAAGAGATTTTGATAGTCTGAGACTTTCTAGATGTGTTCCCGGATGAACTACCTGGACTGCCAGTGGAGAGAGAAGTTGAATTCACCATAGACCTTTAACTAGGCACCCAGCCTATTTCGGTTGCCCTTTATCGCATAAGTTGTGTTGAGATAGAGGAGTTGAGGAAATAGATCAATGAATTGCAGGATAGTGGATTGATCTAACATAGTGTGTCCCCTTGGGATGTCGGAGTCACATTTGCAAGGAAGAAGGATGGGACATTAAGATTATATATTGACTACAAGGGACTAAACAAGGTCACGATCAAGAACAAGTACCCTCTCCCCAAGATCGGTGACCTTTTTAATCAGTTGCAGGGTGCAACAATCTTCTCCAAAATAGACTTACGTTCAAGTTACCATCAGGTAAAGATCAAGGCAGAAGACATTCCCAAAATAACTTTTTAGACCAGGTACGGACACTATGAATTCTTAGTCATGTTATTTGGACTAACCAACACACTAGCCATCTTCATGGATTTGATGAACAAGGTTTTCAAACAATTCTTGGATCAGTTCATCGATGATATCTTGGTCTATTCAAAAGATAGAGAGGAGCACACTCAACATATGACTCAGGTTTTGCAAGTCCTCAGAGAAAAGAAGTTGTATGCAAAGCTGAGCAAGTGTGGGTTCTATCTCGAGTAAACTATTTTCCTAGGGCACATCATATCAAGTGATGAAGTGTTAGTGAACCCTGAAAAGGTTGAAGCAGTGCTCGGTTGGGAAAAATTAACCTTGGTCAAGGAGATTTGTAGCTTTCTGGGAATGGCAAGTTATTACTGCACGTTTGTGGAAGGATTTTCTAGTCTAGCTGCTCATTTGACTCGACTCACAAAGAATAACGTCAAATTTGAGTCGAACGAGGATTGTAGGAGTTTTTTGGAATTAAAGAAGTGGTTGACTACCGTACCTTTGTTGGCCTTGCCGAGCAGGACAGGTGGATATACAGTTTATAGTGATGCCTCCTACCTTGGATTAGGTTGTGTTTTGATGCAGCATTCAAAGGTCATACCCTATGGGTCTATGTAGTTGAAGAGTCATGAGAAAAACTACCCTACCCATGACCTAGAACTTGCCGCGATTATCCACGCTTTGAGGACTTGGCACCATTACTTGTATAGGGAGATTTCAGATCTATATCGACCATAAGAGGTTGAAACACATCTTCACTCAAAAGGATCTCAACATGCGTCAAAGAAGATGGATAAAACTCCTCAAGGACTATGATTACAACATTTTGTATCACCCGGGTAAGGGCAACGTGGTAGCCGACGCACTCAATAGAAAAAGTGTAGGTATATTAGCTCATTTAATAGTTTCAGAATGCAAGGCAATAGGGGCTGCACAACAGGTACAACTTCAGGACCTAAAGAGAGTCACATGTTTGGCCCACCTGACTGTTCAACTTAAGTTGATCAAGAGAATAAAAGAAGTCCAATCCACCAATTCCACCCTAGCAGCCCTCAAGAAAGATGCAGAACAGGGAGTTAATTCAGAATTTCGACTCCTTTATGATGGGTTACTTAGATTTTAGGACAGAGTGTGTGTTCTAGGTGACAGTAAGCTGAAAAGGGACATCATGACAGAGGCCCATAGCTCAAAGTTTGCCATGCATCCCAGAAGCACTAAGATGTATCCAAGTATGTGACCTTGATTTTAGTGGAACGGGATAAAAAGAGATGTGGCTAACTTTGTTTCCAAGTGTTTGGTATGTCAGCAAGTCAAGACAAAGCATCAACGCCCAGACGGGCTACTTCAACCATTACCAATTCCAGAGTGGAAGTGGAAAAATATCAAAATAGATTTCGTAACAAGATTGCCTAGGGCACGCTCGGGACATGATGTCATTTGGGTAATTATTGATCAGCTCACCAAGTCTTTCCACTTCTTAGCCATGAGAATGACCGACTCCTTAGACAAGCTAGCAAGAATGTATATTCGAAAGATAGTCAGGCTATATGGAGTGTCAGTGATAATAGTGTCCGACACGAATCGCAAGTTCACTTCTCGGTTCTGGTCTAGTTTTCAGTAAGCTATGGAAATGAAATTGTCCCTTAGTACTGCATTCCACCCTTAGACTGATGGACAATCAAAAATGACGATTTGCACACTGGAAGATATGCTCTGAGCTTGTGTTCTTGACTTCAGAGGCCATTGGGATGATCATTTACCCCTAATAGAGTTCGCCTACAATAACAGCTACTAAGCAAGTTTTGGCGTGGCTCCGTACGAGGCATTGTATGGCCAGCCATGCAGATCGTTGATCTATTGGAAAAAGGTGGGTGATAGAAGATTGTTTGGTCCAAATCTTATGGAGGAGACTACAACCAAAATAGTTAAAATCAGGAAGAACATCCAGACGGCTCAGAACAGGCAGAAGAGTTATGCGAATACTCGGAGGAGGGATTTGGAATTTGAGAGAGGTGATCGGATGTTCCTTAAGGTCACTCCGTTCAAGAGAATTAGTAGGTTTGGTAAGAAGGAGAAATTAAATTCCAATTTATTGGGTCATTTGAAAGTTTAGACAGAATTAGTACTGCCACCAATAGACTAGCACTGCCTCAAGAACTTTTAAGGGTCCATAATATATTTAATGTGTCCATGCTACACAAGTACAACCAGGACCCCTCTCACGTCTTGGCCCATGACCTTCTTTCACTCTAGGAGGATCTGTCCTACGAGGAGGTACCAGTTGGTATTGTGGACCAAAAGAGCAGAGTACTCAGCAATTAAAAAATTCCTTTCGTTAAGGTCCTATGGCAGAATCACACATAGGGAGAGGCCACATGGGAGCTAGAATTAGACTTCAGAGCCCAATATCCCCAACTGTTCGATTGAGTGAGAGAGAGTTAAATTTGAGGGACCAAATTTCTTTTAGGGGGAGAGTTGTAATATCCAGAATTAATTTTAATGTATTTAAAATTAATATATAAAATATAATTTTTAAAATTTTTGAATTTTTATTTAATGTAAAAATAAAGAAAAATAGGTGGAGGATGAAATTGAAAACAATTTTGGGAAAAAGGGGTGAAAATTTAGGTTCTGAGGGTGTTTTTGAAAGAAAAATTAGAAACAAGGGGTCAAAACACAATTTAGGAAAGATGTGCCATGTAGGACTGCCCAGTCAGCAGCCCCGACGTATTGGAGCGCGTCACGTGGCAAAGCACACTAGTGCGGTGCTACACAGATAATCTGCATGCCCGCAATTGGACGGTTCAGATTTGTTCTCACAAGTGTGGATGGTCTATATCCATTTTTTATTTAAACTCGATCGGACAACCCAGATCAAATCGCGATGAACGGTCCAGATTCACTTCCTATTTAAACGCGATCGGATGGTCCAGATCAAATGCGATAGACAATCCAGATTAAAAGGAGACGGATATAAGTACCTCACTTCACACCAAACCTTAACCCTAGCCGACCGCCGACTGTCGCCGTACCGGAGCCACCTCCGACCGCCAAAAGAGGTAAAAAAAATTTTATTCGCTCGAAATTTAATTTTGAACACCCCCATTGCTAAATCATAGCAAAAGGACCGGCAGATGAGCCTAAAATCGCGGGTAAACCCCGACGGCGCCGTCGCGGGAAAAATAAAAAATTGTCTCCGATGAGGCCTTTCCCGATTCCCGTTTTGTGTAATTTTTTCACCATCATATTCACCATTTTGTTTTCCACAGGTTGATCGAAGAAAAACACCCAACTGCAAAGGTGAGTTAGCGGAGCCACCACACTGAAAAACTCTACCGTCGGTAAGCTTTTGTTTTTCAACTTTTTTCAGCCAACTGAGGCCCATTAATGTGTTTTCTTGCAGGAATGACTACAAAATCAGCTGAAATCAGCTGAAACTGACCAAAAATAGCCAATACGAGGCAAACCGCCGCCGCAGGCAAAAGTTTAACTTTCGGACACTGATTCGGGTAAGAATCTCTCACCTTATTTCCTGTTATGGAATTGAAGTTTAATTATAAATAATGTGGTATTTTATTCAATTTTAAAAATTTTGATAATTAATCACATGTTACTAATGGAGCTGAAACCGGTTATTATTCACTGTTTATCCTGTTTAATTGACTTTACAATTTTTAATGCATGATAATACGCTAGAGTTGTAAGATGATTTAGTTGTGTTTCCTTGATGCATGTATTGCTTGTTTTGCGTGATTTACAGTTTAATTGTAAAACTGAAAATTAAATGTAAACGGAAAATTGTTTGATTAAGTGATTGAATGAATGGTAGCCTTACTAGATATCCTGGGAGATGGTGGACGGATTGGGTATATAGGGAACCCTACCATGAATGTTGCCTCACATTGAACAGAGTATGGAGGATTTGTACTTTGGTGCTCATATCGGATGGGGTATGGGGACGGTCCGCATACCAGACGGAGTATTGAGGGATGAAATTTTTGGCACTCATATCAGACGGAGTATGGGGATGGTTGGTTAATTTAAAATATTGAATAAGGGTTCACGCGTAGTGAGAATATCCCTATGAACCCCTATGGATACCAGTATGCAAATAAAAAGGAAAGGTAGTTGTTATGATTAATTGTACATGAGATTATGATATTGTTGGTACTATTACCTCTATAGGTCAGTTTTTAAAATTTTACTATGCACAATAAATGATTTACTTATGATAAATGAACTTACTTAAAATAAGAGATTCATTAGTTATTTTAATGATTTTTTACCAACCTTCATTTTTGTATCGGTGAGTGGTGTGACATTCTTGCTGGGCTAGTGTAACTCACTCTTTCATTAATCATTTCAGATCAAGAGGACCAAGATGCAGATTCCGATCCACAAGAAGGTTGCGAGTAGGATGTTCAGTTTGTTTACTTTTTATTTATTTCTTTAATTATTAGTTATTCTTTTAGAAGGGTCATTCCTGTATCCCTATTGAGTATTCTGAATTATTGTGTAAGGAATATAAACCCTAACACTATTATTTTGCTTCTACATTTAATTTATAATTTACTTCCTTTCAAGTTCTGGGTCGCTATATACGGACATGTCAAAGTAGATTGCTAGTATAAGGAGAAGCAAGTTAACTATGTAGAGACAACTAATGAAGAAAGTAAGTTGTTTATGGCTTATTATGATGCTAGTGAAGTTGCAAGTGATGTATGGTTTGTAAATAGTGGTTGCTCTAACCATATATCAGGCATGAAGACAATATTTAAAAAGGTTGATGAGACACAAAAAATGACAATCAAGCTTAGAGATAATTGAGACATTCAAGTTGAAGAAAAAGATTGATCAAGTAACAGATATATTTACAAAAGTAGCACTTCCAAATTAGAAATATGTCTACTTCATATCACTACTTGGTGTATGCAATTTTGACTCAAGGGAGAGCATTGAATAAATGATTCAAAATAATGTCAATATTAATTTTTTATGAAAATTATAAACTATTAGTTATGATAAAAAATTATAAATTAACGGTTATAAGAAAATTAAAGTAAAATAATAGTAAAATAAATAGTAAAAATTATATAATGATTAACTAGAATAAATAAAAAATTACGTCGAGAGAAATTAATAGGTGGTGTTCATTGCCAATATATAGGCTATGTCCAATAACATCATAGGTCAGCAAGAAGGCGGTTAAAACTTTATGATTTTCTATAACGTTCTTCGTTCTTGATGTGTATATGTTAACTTACAAAAATTTAAGAATTTACGTAAGTATGGAATAATTATTGTTATCATAAAAATCAATTTACATATTCCAACAATTTATATTACTAATTAAGATGAAGATTTCTTCATAAATTATGTCATAGTTATGGATAAATGAGCTTTCAAGATGAAGATACTTTGATAGGTTGTATAACTATTAATTAATATTAACAATAGATACTTTTATTAATTGATATTATAAAGAATGCTGAATTTCTTAATTTGTAGTAATTTAGATCAATGGTGTAGTAATGTTTTAATCTAAATTATTGTATATAGAATTAAAATATAGTTTAATTTCTTTAGATATATATTCTATATTTATCAAAATTTATTCATTTCAAATATAATTTACTAAAATTCAAAATATAATATACACTATCTTTTTACTAAAAATAAATATTTGAATTAAAAATAATTTTTTCACCTTGCAATTATATATAAGTTTTGTAGAATAAAACTTCAAATTAGATACATAAATTAAGGATTCAGAAAATTATGTATAACATGTATAAAGTAAGGACAATACAAGTATGATTGAGAAAAAAAATGTTAGAATTAGGATAAGGAATAACTAAGACAAGGGATGTAATTAGGTTATTCCAAATAGAGATTAAAGATAAATTAAATACCTATAACCTTACTGCCTAAGCTCATACTCAAAATATCCAGAAAGGAAAATTAAGCATTAAGAATTAAGAAACAGAAAAAGGCGACAAGAAAGTGAAGAAGATGAAGAATCAAGAACTGCAAAAGATTAAAAACATACCTTTTTTGAATCAAATCTCGCTCACACCAAATTGGGGTATATTATAAAATGGGAAAATTTCCTCCCATTGAATAACCAACTTATCTTCTTATGAACCATAAGAAGGAAAATGGCAAAATATTTTTGAGCCTCTCATATGGGTTCTTGAAATTATATGAAGTAGATGGCTCAAGTGCCTGTCCTTATTTGAAAAGTTTCCTTTTCTTAAAATCTTTTGTAAAAAAAAAAGTATTGAAAAAGAGCAATCTTGACATTCACAAAAGAACAAAAAAAAAAAAAAGATAATTAAGACCGCTAATATATTTTAATTTATTTTGTTTAGTTATCTACATATTCATTTCTTTCGTAAATGGCGAAGAAATTTTATAATTTTTTTTTAATAATTTTACCAATTTTTTATATATTTTAGATTTTGCTTTTTCTCCTTTTTCTTTTTATCATTTTAGTAAGCTCTCATTTTATTTTGGGTTTTCATACTCTTGTGCTTTCTCTTGTTTATCTCGACGAATTGGACGGAATGGCTATCTCAATGCCAAAAATATTCACAATGTTCAGTATCTTATCGATGGCTTCCCTTGCATTACCGGGCATGAGTGGGTTTGTTGCAGAGTTGATAGTATCTTTTGGAATAATTATCAGTCATAAATATTTTTTAATGACAAAAATACTAATTACTTTTGTAATGGCAATTGGAATGATATTAACTCCTATTTATTCATTATCTATGTCATGCCAAATGTTCTATGGGTACAAGCTAATTAATGTCCAAAACTTTTATTTTTTTGATTATGGACTGCGAGAGCTCATACAAAATACTTCTATTACTTGGTATGTAGTTTCTCCTCTAGAAATTTTTGGGAAAAAAAAAACATATATTATATAATTTTTACCTTTATTATCCTTTACAAGAAATTTCATCTGTAATAAACATGTGCAAATATTTTCTTAAAAGATTAATTATATTATATAAAATGATAAACTATAAAATTGTTATATGAAAGAAAAAAATCAAGATTTTGATTTGTATCTTTTGTAAAAAAAAAAGAACAAAATTATTATTCTACTAAAAAAAAATTAATTAATATATAAATATTTATTTAGTTCTATTCAAAAGAAAAAGAGAGAAGGACTAATATTTTTAATATTTTAATAGTAAATTTGTTTTAATCAAACAGATAATATCTTCAGATATTTTAGAAAATGTTCTATAGAAATAATAATAAAAAAAGTAAAAAAAATAAATAAGGATAAAAGAAATGATCTTTTTCTACATTTTAATTGTACCTTATCATATATGTTATTTTTCAAATTATATTTTATCAAGTAGATATAGTTGATAAATAGACGTTGATTGTTTATTGATTGCTAAATCTTCTAACTAGATATATCAAAGCAATTCGGTAACCACTTGTCATAATGACTCTTATAGAGGTTAGAACCACATTTAATTAGCTAATCTTTGAAGCTAGCATGCAAATTCTGCAATACAAATCTTTTTTTTTTCCAGTCTATTATATATATTTGAATGTATCGATTCTATTTTAAACCTTCTTTATTTATGCATGTGGTCATTTATTTCTCAAGTTCCACATATCTGTTGGATATATTTTAAATGGGCTTCAAGGTAGGAAACCTAAACTTTCACAGTACCAATGATATTTTATTTTACCTTTTGAATATGCAACAACTTAGGGTTATCTTTTTAGATTTTGGGAAAAATTGCTTGGGTATGCTTCTATTATGATCATTATTTTTTTTTATGTATTTTGGTTATGTAGAGTGTAGGTAGAGATTGAAATATAATAACACGGAATTTACTCTTTTAGATAAAGTTTTCTTTCCTGATCTCATATTGATAGTTCTCATTTTATGTCATTTATTAGTATCAACATTAGATTGAATTTCTATAAAGTTCTTCATTAGATTTTGTCTATTTTTTAAGTATTCATTGCATAATTCTGTATGTTCTTTTAATCCTTTGTTGTGTTAGTTTTGGGTGTAGTTGGTTGGCTTCTAGAAGTATCATTTAAGGTTTAATAATGATACATTTTTTCAATAATATCATACTCGTGATTTTTGAATATGATGGGGCCTCCTATAATGGGTATAGCTCGACCACATATGGATGGTCTTGGTTGATTTAGTAGTTATGTTATCATTGATCTTTTGTTATATCCTAATGAATCCTTATGTATGATCATTAGGGATTAAAATATATGATATAAAGTCTTATTTCAGTAGAATTTTTTACCCATCGGGGCTAGATAACTGCCATTAATTCTTGAGTGTTGCTAGTAAATTCTCTCAAAGGAGGTATAGCAAGATATGTAGAAAGGGAGATGTATATATGTCTTTACATAATGTATCGTCATTGTATTGTGCTTATAACTTGTGTGGCAATATTTCATGTACGAGTTATCCAGATGTTTTACGAAGATGTTAATTATTATCGAAATTATTGGAAATAACTAGCATTACTAATTTAAAAAGTGTGACATCCCTAATACTAAAATATAGCATAAGAGAGCCAGATATAGAAATAGATTATAAGTGCATTAAAAATAATTATATGCAGCATAATAAATAATTATAAATACCTTATAAAATAAAATTTGAGTTTCAAAATTTACAGCATTATAGCTAGAAGCTTGGTAAAATATAATATACAAGCCTCCACAAAAATGGACTCATAAGGGTGTAAAACAAAATATGCACTCATAACAACTCAGGGATCCACGGGATTTTCAAAGGCATTAATGGGCAAATAAATGAGCAGGTTCTCACTATCATCCTCATCTGGATGGGGGCATGGAAATGGGTGAGTTCTGTAAATTCAGTAAGAAAAATAATATTTAAACAACATTTCTAAGATTTTAAAGGTAATTAAACTTTAAAGAAATACACCGTTAACCGCTTACCATTGAAGATTGCCACATGGGATCCATTTTAATGATAAAGAAAATGTTTTTATTTATTTTAAAAAAATCATTAACATCAAAACATTCATATCAATCATGTGTAAATATTACATATCCACTCTCGTTAAAGGGTACACTATTATCCACATGGAGTGATTCTCTCACGTCTTTTAAGACAAAATAGGGAAAAACAGAACCCCTTAGAGATAATATCCAAACAGATTTAATCATTTTAAATGTCATGCAATAAACATTACGGTGTTTATCCTACATGTCCACTTTCATAATACACTCATGTGTCTAAATGAAAATATCACGATTCCTCATGCATCATTCATACGTTTATCACGATCATATCACTTGATAAATTAATGTACAATTCAAAGGTTATTCAAAACATGCAATTTACATGTCAAATAAATCAGGCAATATTTTAAATTAATAATTTGTAAAAATGCTCCTTATAATGTATGAGAAAATATCAAATTTCCTTTACTGAAAACTTGAAGAGTTTCCTCCATTTTTTTTCTTTCCTTCCTTATCTCTAAGTCTCTCTCTGTCTAGCTCTCTCTCTCTAGAATTTCTTTGAAAAGTGAAATGAAGAGGAAGTGTGAAGAAATGGTGGGGAGGGGACCCTTATTTATAGAGAAAAATGGTCATTGGATTTTTGCCAAGTGGAATAAATTTGTGAGGAGAGAGGGAGGGAAGGATTGATTGACGCGACGCAACGACTGACGGACGTGACTGACGGACGACCAACAAGACGATGGTGATACAATAGCTCAGCGTGAAGGTTGAGGGCACATTGGCCAACGAATGGTGCATGCCTCCCAACTAGGTGGCACACGCCCCTCAAGGGGCAGTGGGCCTACTGCAGGCTAGTAGTACCTGCCGTACACGCTGGCCGAGGCTCCTACATGCGGAGATTGTATGCCTCGTATCTCACACGAATGGGACATGTACGTTGGCTCACGTCCAGCTAACCGTCTACGTGCATGTGCGTGGCACGCTTGCCCGTGCAAGTGGGAAAAATTTCTCGTGGTCTGCAGGATTTTTCTGCCATTTTTTTCATTCTCTAAAAACTAAAATTTGTAATAAAATTACATTAAAATATAGATAAATAATTTAAAATAAAGCTTAAAACTTATATGAAAATTGAAAACATCAAATTTAATTAGTTAACAGCCTTAGAGACCGAATAAAAGAGTTTTTACATGCCCATCATTAAGCATGAAGGTGACGTTGTGTTACATTCCCCCCACTTTTAAAACATTTGGTGTTCTAAATTGGTTACAAATAAGTACAAAAATTTCTCCTACATTTTTGCTTCTAACTCCCATGTCGCTTCCTTCGAAGTTTGATGCTGCCATTGCACCTTGACTATCAGAATTCTCTTGTTGTGCAGGACCTTCTCCATCCAATCGAGAATTTTGATTGAGAGTTCTTCATAAGTCAAATCTGCTTGACCCTGAGCTTCTTGGTGTGGAATAATGTGAGAAGGGTCATGGTAATACCTTTTAAGCATAGAGACATCAAAAACATTATGCAAACCTGTAAGTTTCGGTGGTAGAGCCAGGCAGTACACCACGGGTCCAATAACTCAAAAATCTCAAGAGGTACTATACATTAAGGACTCAGTTTACATTTTTTTCCAAATCGCACTTTACCTTTGTAGGGCAAAACCTTGAGGAAGACATGGTCACCAATTATAAATTCCAACGATCTCCTAGGGTTGTTAGCATAGCTCTTCTGGCGACTCTGGGCAGTGATAAGATTCTCGTAGATAATGGCAACCTTGTCGATGGTTTCTTGGATGTAATATGGTCCCAAATGACGCCTGTTTCCAACCTCATTCCAATAGATAGGTGAATGAAAGGACCTACCATAAAGGGCTTCATATAGAGCCATTCTGATACTGGAATGAACAAGCTTTTGAAACTTTTATGATCAGTGTAGATCTCAAAGGTCTTGCCATGCAAAAAGTAACGTAATATTTTCAAGGTGAAGATAATGGCAGCCAGTTTCAGGTCGTGATTGTGGTAGTTACGCTCATGAAGCTTTAGTTGCTTGAAGCCATAAGCGAATACATGACCATAATGCATGAGTGCATCCCAAACCTACACGACATATGTCACAGAAAACCTGAAATCCCCCAATATTGTTAAGAAGGATCAATATTGGGGCTGTAGTGAGCTGACACTTCAACTCAACAAAACTTTCTTCATAAAGATCATCCCAATTAAAGACTATATCCTTCCTGTTAAGGTGAATCAAGGGGTCTGCAATTTTGGAGAAACCATCAATGAAATGTTGGTAATAACTGGCCAATCTTAAGAAACTACAAACTTCAACAACATTGATCGGTTGGCTACAATTGATGACAGTCTCAACCTTGAAAGGATCGACAGAAACTCTTTTACTAGAAATTACATGATTGAGAAAGGAAAATAAGTCCAACCAAAAAGAACATTTACTAAAATTGGTGTACAAATGGTGCTACTAGAGGTTCTCTAACACTCTGAAGAGATGATCTATGTGCTCTTTATGATTTTTGGAATACAGTAAGATATCATTGATAACAACGATGATGTACTGATCCAGTGTGTGTCTGAAGACTCGTTTCATTACGTCCATGAACATGGCAGAGGTATTGGTCAATTCGAAAGGCATGACTTTAAATTCGAATTGACTGTACCTGTGCCAAAATGTTGTCTTGGGAACATCTTCCTCTTTCACTCTCAACTGATAGTCACTTGATCTGAGATCGATCTTAGAGAAGACAAAAACACCTTGCCACTAGTCAAAAAGGCCATTAATGCGGGGCATGTGGTACTTACTCTTTACAGTCACCTGATTGAGCTCGTGGTAGTCTATACATAGTCTGAGAGAACCATCCTTCTTTTTCACGAATAGTATAGGGTCATCCCATGGGGAAAGGTTGGGGCAAATGAATCTTAACCCTTGGAGTTCAGAGAGCTGGAATTCCAGTTTAGCCAGTTTGACCATTTTGCACGACTCATATGGTAGGTAGGCTTCAAGATGGACTGGGTGCCAGGAAACAAGTCTATAGAGAAATCAATCTCCCGAGGAGGAGGTGACCCCGATAGTTCCTCTGGAAAGATGTCCAGAAAGTTACAAACCATAAGAATTGTAAAAACTGTTGGATCAATGTTCTGTTCACCACAAGATTAGAAAAAAAAAAATACACGATAGAATATTTCTTAATTACCATTTACAAAATAGTTTACTTTTTAGGTGAGCGAATAGTTATAATTTTACTTCCACATTAATAATCGCCCTATACTTTTCTAACTAATCCATACCTAGAATTATATCAAACCCTGAGAAATCTAAAAGTATAAGATCTATAAGTAATTATGTTCTTGAATCTTTTATCTTACAATTCCTATACACACAGTGAGCTTTTAAAAGTCCCTTAGAGGGTGTTTCTACTACTAATGTCTCATTCAATGGTTCAGACTTAATGTCTAAATTACAGGCAAAAGAACAAGATAAAAAGGAATTGGTAGCACTTGTATTAATCAAGGCTCGAGCAGTGGTATTGTCAATAGAAAGCATACCCTAGATGATGGTAGGAGTGGTAGGGGCACCAGGCTCATCGAGGTAGTAAACACGTTCTTGGGCAACTGATCAGGCAAGATCCTTGGGTCTCTAGGGGCAATCCTTCACAAAGTGCTTCACACTTGTAGTAGGTGTTATTCAAATGCTAACAGGTTAATAACTATAGAAATGTCCACAATTCTTGCATGGTTGGGGAGGTTGAGTAGGATTTCCAGTGGGTGGGGACAAAGCAATTTGGGATCTTTTGTCAGGGCGATCATTATTAAGGTCAGGTAACCTTCTCTTTTACTGCTGTTTTTGCTACTGCTGGGTATAGATTCAAGTGGTGTGTTGGTGTTGGGCCAAGATGAGTTCTTCGATAAACTTGGCATGTTCGCACACCTCCGTGCAAAAGTTAGGCCTTAACAATGCTACTCGATCATAAATGTTTAGACAAAGACCCTTCAAAAATTTCCAAGCCTTACGACTCTCAGGGGTGACTAGTAAAGGGGTAAATCGAGATAACTGGGTAAACCAAATTGCATATTAACTAATAGTCATGTTTTCTTGACAGAGGTCCTAAAATTCCTCCTCCTTTTCTCGGACATATACAGGAAAAAAGTTTTCAAAAAAAGGATCTATGAAGACTTCCTAAGTGATGGGGGTGGGCAGAATATCTTCTTAAGTCACCACTAGTGTTATGCTTCACTGATCAACATAAAGGTGGCAAGGGGGACCTTCTATTCTTCGATTAGGTCTAGGATAGAGAAACACTTCTCGATTTGCCTAATCTAGGCTTCTGCGGCCAAAGGGCCAGGTCCTCTTTCAAATTGGGGAGAGTTCAGTATCTTAAACTTGGCAATATTATGTGAGATGGAGTGGTTAGCAGAGTGATAGTCTTGGGCTAGGGGATGGTGGCATTGTTTTGCTTGGTTTTGTCCCATGGCTACTATTAGGCCTTGGATTGCTCGAAAGAGCTCGATGAATTCGACCCTGGTTAGTATGTCCTGAGCCTCGGGTCTCTCGGTTATTTTTATTGATGGTCTTCCTCGAGTCATTGCTCCTATAGAAAAGAAAAGAAGACAATAATTTGGTGGCTGGTTTCAAGAATAAGGAAATCTCCTATGTTCTCTAGGTTGGTTTCCTAGACTATAGCCTCAGTGTAAAGGATTAGTTCGTGTAACTACTCTGATACAATTTGTGACATCCTCAATACTAAAATCTAGCATAACGGAGCTAGATAAAGAAACAAATTATGAGTGCATTAAAAATAATTATATGCAGCAGAATAAATAATTACAAATCTCTTACAAAATAAAATTTGAGTTTCAAATTTTACATACATTAAGCCTAGAAGTTTGGCAAAATATGATATACAAGCCTCCACAAAAATGGACTCATCAGAGTGCTGAACAAAATATGCACTCGTAACAACTCTAGGATCCACAAGACCCTCAAAGGTTTCAATGGGTAAATCAATGAGTGGGTCCTCACTATCGTTCTCATTTGGAGGCGGCATGGAAAGGAGTGAGTTCGATAAACTTAGTAAGAAAAATAATATTCAAACAATATTGCTAAGATTTTAAAGGTAATTTAACTTTTTAAAAAATATAATGTTATCCACTTACTGTCGAAGATTGCCACATGGGGTCCATTTTAATTATAAAGAAAATGTTTTTATTTATTTAGAAAAAATCATTAACATCAAAACATTCATATCAATCATGCATAGAATAGAGAAAATCAAACAAATATGAAACATACTTATGACCTCTCGTTTCGACCTATATCTACTGAGGGCAATATGAATTTCCAACTACCATTCTTCAATGATAAATTCAATTCATTTTAGCACTGTTACAGCTTGCTAAACTACATCACATTTATGACTTGCCAAACCATGACACTTTTTATGACCACAGCTGTGCCAACCATGGTGGTGCTACATATAAACTATAGTCACGGCCATACATCGCTATTGTGACCCCTACAACCATATTGCGTATCCACCCTCGTCAGAGGGTACACTGTCATCCATATGGAGTGGTTCTTTCACGTCTTTTCAAACCAGATGGGTGAGAACAGAACCCCTAAGAGATAATAGCCAAATGGGTTTAACCATTTTGAATGTCGTGCAATAAACATTATAGTGTTTATCCTACATGTCCATTTTCATAATATATTCATCTGTCTAAATGCAAGTATCACGATTCTTCATGCCTCATTCATATTTTTATCAGGATCATATCACTTGATAAATTAATGTACAATTCAAAGACTATTCAAAACATGAAATTTCCATGTCACATAAATCATGCAATATTTTAAATTAATAATTTCTAAAGAAGCTCCTTAGAATGTATATGATAATACCAAATTTTCCATACCGAAAACTTGAAGAATTTCCTACATTTTCTTTCTTCTTCGCTTCCTTCTCTCTAAGTCTTTCTCGCTCTCTATCTCTCTTTAGAATTTCTTTGAAAAGTGAAATGAAGAGGAGGTGTGAAGAAATAATGGGGAGGGGGCCCTTATTTATAACGAAAAAAACTGTTAGATTTTTGCCAAGTGGCACAAATCTATGAGGAAAGAGGGGGAGAAGGATTGATCGACACGACGGGACAACTGAGGGACGTGACTGACGGATGACCGACAAGACAATAGCAACGTGACGACTTAGCACAAATGTTGTGGGCTCGTCAGCCATGAGACGACGCACGCCTCCCAAACGCTCACGGTAGTGCACGCCCCCTAAGGTGTTGCATACACCGCCCAAGGCAGGCTGCATATTGGCAACGCCTGCCGTGCGTGTTGGCCGAGGTGCCTATGCGCACCTTACACCTTGTGCAAATTGGACGTGTGTGCAAGCGTACGTTTAGCTGGTCGCATGTGTGAATGTGCACAGCACGCAGACAGGGAAAATTTTCCTACCATTTTTGTAAGATTTTTCCATCGTTTTCTCCATTTTTCCTAAAAATTAAAATTTGTAATAAAATTACATAAATAAATAAATAAAATAATTTAAACAAAGAGCAAAATTTATATGGAAATTTAAAACATCAAATTTAAATAGTTAACGCCCTTAGTGCCCAAATAAAAAAGTTGTTACATGACCATAATTAAGCATGAAGGTGACGGGGTGTTACAAAAAGACTTAAGATAACAAAATATGAATTTCTTTTACAAAGTTATTTAACTACCTTATTAATAAATATATTTATTTAAAACTAACAAGATATAGATATATACATTATATATATTTATGATAAATATACACTTTTATTAAATTTTTTAAAAATGTATTGATTTATTTTCCATAAATAATTTACCTAAACTTATAACTATTTTTTAAAACAAAAAGATTATTTAGTTTAAACAACTTAAAAAGTGTACTAGTAATATTTACTCTTTTTTTTTAGTAATTAGACGTTTACAGATTTTTAATAACTATCCAGATTTTCACCATCTAGATCAAAGAACAATCTATCCCAAATATACTCAATAAATTCAGTCTAATCAGACAATAAATAATCGTCTGATCTCAGGAGAAAGCCAAACTAGTCACTACTGCAAAAATGTCATGAATAATAAATTCTGAACTATAAATACTAGAAATCCAGCCATCTAAAACTAATCCATTGTTCAAAATGAAGAACAATGAGTTCTCTAAATGCCCCCCAAATTTCAGCCTAATCAGAACATGAATGGTCGTCTGATCACCAGAAAAACCAGTACTGGTCTGATGTAAATTCTCAGCAAAAATTCCTTTTTCTCTTCCTTTTTGTTCTCTGTATTTTTCTTGGTTGAGAAGTTGTCTCACAAGTAACTTAAGACACAAGTAACATAGGTTAAAACATTAATAACCCTAATAGACCAAAAAAGTGGGCTCAAACAACATGGGTTTTTCACATAAGAGGGAACCCAAACCTAACAATTTCCCCCCTGCCGACTATATGGAGGAGTTTGCCAAACAGGTAACCATACAAAAAGCCCTTGTTCACATATTAGAACCATTATCATCAAGATATACCTTCTCAACTTTAACCTACTTAGAATCCAAAACATCACGAATATAATGATACCTCACATCAATGTGGTTGGATCTATCATGAAAAATAGGATTCTTATCAAGATGAATAACACTCTGACTATCACAGAATAAGACATATCTTTTTTATGTAAAGCCAAGCTCATTCACAATTTTCTTCATCCAAAGAAATTCCTTACATGCTTCAATCGCTGTAATGAGTTCAACTTCTTTAGTAGACAATGTAATGCATTTATGAAACCTAGATTGCCATGCCACAACCCCCCTTACAAAAGTAATTAGATACCCAGAGGTAAACTTTTCTTCAATTTATATCCCCTATTAAATTAGAATATATATAAGCATTAAGAATGGGCTTTTCAATCCCAAAACACAACTTCAAACTAGAAGTGCCATGGAGATATCTCAAAATCTACTTTAAAGTATTCCAATATTTTTTTCCTAGATTATATAGAAATCTACTAACAGTACCAATTACATGAGCTATATCTATCCTAGTACAAGCCATAGCATACATCAAGCTACATGCTGCAGATGCATAAGGAATTTTCTGCTTGTTTTTTTTTCTTGCTCATTAGAAGGAGACTATTTGACACTCAATCTGAAAGACATAGCAAGAAGTGTACTTACAGGTTTAGATTTAGCCATATTAAATCACTGTAGTACCTTCTTAATGTACTTTTCTTGAGATAGCCATAACTTCTTGCATTTTCTATCACAAATGATCCTAATGCCAAAAATGGGTTTTCTTGGCCCTAAAGCTTTCATTGCAAAAGACTTGTTTAACTCTTACTTCAAGCTATCAATTCAGGAAGAAATAGGACCCATAATGAACATATCATCAACATATAACAACAGGATGATAAAATCACTTTAAGAAAATCTCTACATAATAACACAATGATCAAAAGTAGTTCTCTTGTAGCCTTGTTGAACCTTAGCTGACTCAAACTTCTCATACCATTGCCTAGGTGCTTGTTTTAATCCATACAAACTTTTTCTCAATTTTTAGACATAATTTTCTTTTTCTTTCACCACAAAGCCTTTAGGTTGTTCCATGTAGATTTCCTCCTCTACGTCACCATAAAGGAAGACAATTTTAACATCCATTTGCTCAACATTTAAATCAAGACTAGTAGCTAACCCCAAAATAACACGAATTAATGACATCTTGACTATTAGTGAGAAAATTTCCTCAAAGTTAACTTCCTTTTTCTGACTGAAGCCCTTGACGACTAATCTGGCTTTATATCATGCAGATAAAGAATTCTCTTCTTACTTCACTCTATAGACCCACCTATTATTAAAGGCTTTTCAGTCTTTAGGAAGCTTCACCAATTCAAAAGTATGATTATCAGCTAAAGATTGCATTTCATCCTTTATAGTTGTAATCCATTTTGGTTTTTGCTCACTTTCAATAGCCTCTTCATTGCATTTAGGTTCTTCTCCATCTGTCATGAGTATGTACTCATCTGCATTATGATTGTCATTTTGCACATCACATGATTATGAACCTCAACTGTATCAGGAATATGAGTTGTATGAGATGAGTCTTAATCAATTAAACCACCAACCTGTGGCTTTGATTTCTCAACTTTTTTAATATCTACAATAGTATGATATTCTATAAAGACAACATCATGGCTTTTAACAAGTTTCTTTTGAACTGGATCATAGCATTTGTAACCAAAATAATTTTTCCCATAGCCAATGAAGATACACTGTCTAGTCTTGGCATCTAACTTGGACCTTTCATCTTTGGGAACATGCATAAAGTGTTTGTAACCAAACCCTTGTAGGTGGTAATAAGAAATATTCCTACAATACCATAACTTATTAGGAACATCATTTTCCAATAAAATAGTGGGAATTATATTGATTACATGTGCAACAACATACAAACCTTCACCCTAGAAAGAGTTAGGCAATTTAGCATATGAAAGCATGCATCTGACTCTCTCTATCAATGTTTTATTCATCCTTTTTTCCAAGCAATTCAACAGAGGAGCCTTAACAGGTGTCTTTTGATGTCTGATGCCATCTTCTCTGCAATATACATCAAAAGGTATAATACTCACCACCATTATCAATGCGAATATATTTCAACTTCTTTCTAGTTTTTCTCTTAGCAGAAGCTTGAAATTATTTAAATACACTAAACACTTAATCTTTTGACTTTAAGGTACAAAACCCAAATTCTTATTGCATGATCATCAATAAGAGTCACCAAGTAAAGTGCACCACCAAATGACTTTTCCTTTAAAGGACCACAAACATCTGAATGAACCAGGTCAAACAGATCATTTTTCCTAAAAAGAGAATGATGTTTGAAAGAAACCATCTTCTGTTTCCCAACCAAGTAATGAACACACCTATCTAACCTTTCACCTTTCAATCCTGAAAGCAAATTCTTTTTAGCTAGACAACTAAGTCCCTTTTCACTAATATGACTCAACCTCTTATGCCATAATTCTAAAGAGCAATCACCTTTAACTGCATTAATAAGATCTATAGAGATTAAAGCATGCAACCAATATAAGCTTGAAGCCTTCTTTCCTTTACCCATAACTGAGGAATCTTTGCTGAGTTTACATTCTGCATCATCAAAAGTGCTGCAATAGCCATCATCATCAAGCTTCCTAATGGACATTAAATGCAACCTAATGTCTGGTGCGTGTTTAACATTCTTGAGCTATAAATTTGTTCTAATTTGGGTCCATAAAAAAATAGTTCCAATGCCTATTACCTTTAACACCCATAATTACCCATCTTCATAATTCCAAAATCACCTGGAGTGTAAGATGTGACGAACCTTCCTTGATGTAACATAAAAGCATACACCACTATTAAAAACCTAAATGGTGTCATCATAGGCTACATTGATGATATTCTCTTGAAAAACTACAGCTAAATCATCATCTGAAGTGGGAGTGGCAACATGATCAATACTGTTGTCATTGCCCTTAGTTTACCTTGTTCTCTTTCTTTCACTTGAAATAATATTTCTCGATATTCCCTGGTTTACCATATTGATGACATTCAAGGTTCTTTTACCTTGAATTTGATTTACTCCTACTTTTGCCTCCATTCTACCCTTACTTTTACTTCTTCCCCTATTTTTAGTAGCTGAGATTTCTAACTGTGAACTAGAAGTCCCTTGAGTTTTTCTTCTCACCTCTTCATTTAAAACACCAGTCTTTGCATACTGCATGGTGACAATATCATCGGGAGTTGAATTCGTCAAAGATACTCAAAGGTTTTCCCATGAGTAAGAGAAAGTGTAGTTAACAAACAAAGTCCAATAATATCTTCATCAAATCTGATACTCATGCTAAATAATTGATTAAAGATACCTTAAAATTCATTCACATGATCAAGTATAGAACTAGCTTCTCTATGTTGCAAGTGTAAAGCTTGTTCAAGTAAGAATAACTTATTATTTTCAGTCGTTGAAGCATATAAAGTTTTGGCATTTGTTTCATTAATAATATAATTTAACATATTGTCTTCAATCCATTGTCGAATAAAGCCACATACTTATAAATTCTCAAATTCTCAATCTTCATCTGATTTATACTTAGGTTTTTTAGAAGCAAACATAGGTTAATACAACATTTTCGCAACAAGAAGATCCCTCATTTTTCCTTTCCACTTGTGATTATTTATTCGATCCAAACAAACCATTTTACTTACATTCACCTTCATCATTGAAACAAGCAAAAAATCTACAATCAACTAATGAACTAGTGAACTAGACTCTGATGCCACTTTGATGAGAAGGAACCAAGAAAAGTTAGGCTAAAATCGAAAGCAAAAAATATCCCTCCCTTATTGAATGAATCTATGAGGAGTGAAAGTTAAATAAAATTCAACAAACAAATAGCATAAAATCTACCCTAAGATGTATAAAGACCATCACACAAAGAAACAAGGATTTTTAACATGGAAAATGCCTTCAATGTGAAGGATAAAAACCATGAGTGACGCGGTCGCAGTTGAAGACAAACCTAAACTGGTGGAAGGAAGAAGACAACTGGTATTAATGACCTCCTGGAGAAAGAAATGAAGCATTTTTGAAGTGAAAGTACTCAAGCCAAGTCTATTCCTGACCAAATATCAAGCAACGAGATAGAATCCACCGTACAAAAGCTCTGGCCTAGAAAAAAATGACACTAGAAAATATCAGAAACCTAGAGGGTGATAGGCCTCACTACCAAAGAACGACTCAACCTAAAAATCCTGGAACAATACGATGGCCTAGATGTTGTCTAGGCATGGGCACCCTTGGGGTACACATGTCTAGCATTGCACACTCAGGAGACATAATCGCTATATCTGTCAGTATTCTGGGAACCCATACTGCACAAGCAAGGGTGACCATATTCTCCGCAAGAGAGCAGGTGGCAAGAAGGCACCTTAGTACGTGTGTGGAATTTCCCATGCATGAATGAGACTCCCATACATGCGCCGAGTGTATGAGCAAGTTCGTATGCCCCCCTACGCCCACAAACGCATGGACAGCCCGCACACGTACACAGGTCATGCACTTGTATGTGCAGTAGCGCTCATGCGCAAGGCTTGCAGGCTCTGCACGTAGAGCAGACCACGTGCGTGCAGACCCAACTGGTGAGATACGCGAACAGAAGGCAGTTGAGCCAAACGAGCGCCCATCGGGCTCGTGCCTAGCATGCGAGCCTAACCCACAGACCTGCTCCACACGACCTGTGTTTTCTTCGCGGGCCAGCTCGCACATGTAACCCGATTGGTGACCTAGTCAACCTTTCTTCTCCTTGAGTCCTTTTACACTCCACCTTCGTCCTTTTCACATTTTTTAAATTTTCCCATCTTTTTTACATGGAAAACACATGGGATAATTTCAACATTTTTAAAATATTTTTTATGTTTAATTTATTATAATTTCTATCCCTTAGGATTATTTAATTGTTTAATTTGAATTCTAGATTAGGACAGAATATCATTTAATTAATTTTCAAATGCTTGTAACCCTTTAGTATTGGTTTGAAAAAAGCCTATATAAAAGCTTTTGCCCATAGGTTGTGAACACAATTTAGTTGAGAAAAAAATAAAGTTTAAACTTTTCTTCAATTAGTAGTTTTCTAATTTTTTTTAGCTTTTTCAAGTTCTTCAAAAAGCAAGAGTTTTTAGAAGTCTTGTTGAGCCATGGAGTGAGGATCAATTTATTAGTGAGTCCATGTCATTTTTCTTTTTCTTGTTTTTAATTCCATAGCTCTTGTTTATGCATGCCTTTTAGGTGTTGTTGATTCAAGTAGAGGGAGGGGTTTTGTAGGTGGTTAAGTTTCAATATTGCATCAACGGAACCTCTCTTGGTCCAAGTAAAAGATTTTAACTATCAAAAATTAATGTTTACAGTAACTACAAACTACCACAATAATCTTCAAGCAAAAGTCTCAATGACAAATCAAGCAAATAATAAGAGATAAACAAGTGAATGGAGAAATATCACCAAGATAGCTACTATTCATGCAAAACGCATGAGCTCTAGTTATTCAAATGTGATCTCCACAATCTAAATCAAAGATCTATCCCAAACATACTCACCAAATTTCAGCCTTAACGAACTATAAATAATCGTCCGATCATAGAAGAAAGCCAAATTGGTCAGTGCTGCAAAAATGTCATGAACAGTAAACTTTGAACCACAAATACCATAAATCCAGCCATTTAAAACTGATCTCCAGCATTTAGAATGAAGAACAATGAGTCATCAAAATGTCTACCAAATTTCAGTCTGATTGGAGCGCAGATGGTCGTCTGATGGCTAGAAAAACCAAGATTGGTTTAATGTAATTTGTCTGCAAAAATTTCCTTTTTTTATCCCTTTTTGTTCTCTGTAGTTTTCTTAGTTAAGAAGTTGTCTCACAAATAACTTAGGGCACAGGTGGCATAAACTAAAACATTCATAATCCTAATGGACCAAAATAAGTGAGCTCAAACAACATGAGTGTTCCACATAAGAGGGAACCCAAGCCCAACAACTTTTATAATGATGTTAAATTATTATTGAAATTATTGAAAATAAATAGCATTACTAATTTCGAAACTTTGAATAATAAAATATAAATTTTTTTAGTTTATAAAGTTATTTAACTACCCTAGTGATAATTATATTTATTTAAAACTAACAAGATATAGTAATATACATTATACATTTAATGATAAATATATGCTTTTATTAAAATTTTCAAAAAATAAATAATTATTCATTTGTTTTCTATGAACAATTTACCTAAACTTATAACTATTTTTTAAGACAAAAAAAATTATTTAGTTTAATCAACTTAAAAAGTATAATATTAATATCTTAACAAATAATGCAAATTATTACTTTATTTTTTTAGTAATAGGAGGCTACATATTTTTAACAATAGTACAACTTGTAGCATGTTAATAAATAGAATAAATTATATTCATATGTCATTTGTCATGTTATAATTAGGTATTTAAAGTTTTTCTACTTACAATTTGGTTATTAACCATATAAAATTATTTTAATTTATAATATTATAATCATAAAAATTTGACTAAAAAAATACGAATGACCTTTTCTGTTTATTCATATTTTATTTTGATTGGATGATAGTGCGTAAAAACATCACCTTCATTATCCATTTTTAATGCTTAACTAGAATAATTGCTATCTGATTTGAGTTATTCCATTCATTTTGATATAGGATAAAAGATGGGAGCAAAATAAGGAAAAACAACATGAAGAGGGGTAGAATTCGTGGAGAAGCTGTCAAACCAAGAATAAGCCTTGCCTAAGACTTAGGACCTTCAAAAAGCAGTAGACCCGAGTTCCCTTTCACTTGTCCTTTAGACAAGGCTAAGGCATCAGTGGAATTACCATTTGCACACCTACTCAGATAAACCTCAACCAAGGCTTACGTCTCAAAAGAAGGAGGAAGCATAACTTACCCTTGGGCATATCTAACACTAAGGAAGCAGGAGGTAGGCCCGATCCACACTTGACTAAGCCTTCATCAAGGCTTAGAATATGTATAGCTGCAGATTTGAAAAAGACGTGATCTTGAGATTCAAAAGAGAGAATCCCATCGCAACAAGGATTGGCAACCAAAAATAAAGACGAAGATGATTTTGGAAAGAAAGCTAAGTGCCAAAATCATTAAGAAGAAAACCAAAAGGAAAACCTAATCCTTTTAAATATAAGAGGAAGCGACTGATATCAAACTCTAATGATGTGTTAAGAAACTTATTTTGTATTAAAGCCCACTATAAGTGGCTGATTTATTTTCTCTTCTTAGTTATCAAATTTAGCAAACTCTGGTGACATGTTATGAGATCAAATTGAGTTAACCTATGTTTTACTTCAATTATACTATTTATTTACTTTTTGCACACATATATATATTTGTTATCTTTGAATCGATTTGAACAAGGCTCGTCGGACGTTAGATAAAATAGCAAGCAACAAGCCGAACCACTTACATATGTAATTTTTTGAATGGTTCCAACACCCAATGGCGATCATTGCTACATTGAGGAGGTAAGTAATCTAGTTAACCAGTTCACGCGGATGAATCCGGCTGCTTGAATTAGGTTCTTCTCACTCCTAAGGTCGTTGATTGATAAAATCCTAAGGACGTTCCCAGGACTGTTTGTTCAGCGAAAAGCCAATTAATGAACATTTCTTGGCTGGTTTAAGATTAAGGAATGATTGGTTGTTGGAACGTTTCCGACAACTATAATTGATTTGCTGCATGTTAAATAAAATTAATCCTTACATTTATGATTAATGACATAACTAGAGTTTAGTCATTTTGTTGACTAAGAATCTTTCTCATAACTGATCTATTTTTTTACTTGCAGATAGAAGTTTTGTTAGTTGTTTTGTTATATTCTTATTTTATATTTTGCATTTTATGATTAATATTGAATCCTACAAAAACCCTGTTGTTTTTCATTTGCTGGTTAAGGAAAAAATTCAGTTTCTAATTCACTTTGGTTTCGACCCTGCTTACCATTACCACATTTTTGTTTTGTCAGATCATTAGGATTTTATTTTGGTGGATTCAAGCCATCAAATTTTGGCATTGTTGTTGGGGAGTTGAGATTAACTTATTATTTTCATTTTTATGACAACTACTGATCGTGAAGAACCACTTTTTCACAATACTGAGATTGAGAAGATCGCCAAGAGTTTAAAAAAATAAACCAGACAAAGAACACAAATGCATCAAAACAATACCTCATATGCTGCAACCGAATCAGAACAGATGAAAGAAGAACACATATTGAGGGAGCTGGCAGCCCCACCCATAAACCAACAGCCCCTCTGCATCACCTACCCAGATTTGGATGTCCCTTTTGAGCTAACATCTAGTTTGGTCCATCTACTACCCAAGTTTTGAGGTCTAGAAAATGAGAATCCGCACAAACATCTTAAAGAGTTCCATGTGGTTTTCTTAAGTATGAAACCATAAGGTGTATCTGAAGAATAAATCAAGATGCAAGCATTCCCATTCTCATTAAATGAAGCGGCCAAGGAGTAGTTGTTTTATCTACTTCGTAGATCGATCACAACTTTGACAGAGATGGTAAAATCCTTTCTAGATCACTTCTTACCTGTCTCCCAAGCAACAAGTATTAGAAGAGAAATATATGAAATTTGATAAAAGGATTCCGAGAACCTCCAAAACTATTGGGAGAGGTTCAAATGCTTTTATGCAAGTTGTCCACAATATGACATATCAGAGAAATCTCTAATACATTTTTTTATGAAGGATTACTCCTCTCAGAAGAAGGATGCTAGATGTAGTCAGCAGAGGAGCTATCTGAACAAAATGCCACGGTTAGTAAGGGAGCTGATATCGATTATAGCAGCCACTTTCAAGCAATTTGGTGCCATATGTGACACCCTTCGTGTGACATCCCCAAAACTAAAACATAACATAAGGAAACCAAATATAGAAACAGATTACGAGTGCATCAAGGTAGATTATATACAGTAGAATAAATATATTACAATCCCTTACAAAGTGAAGTTTAAGTTCCAAATCTCACAATACTGAGGCAACATAAAATAAATGCAAGTCTTTCCAAAAATGGACTCATT
This sequence comes from Carica papaya, assembly GCF_054855325.1. NCBI lineage: Eukaryota > Viridiplantae > Streptophyta > Magnoliopsida > Brassicales > Caricaceae > Carica > Carica papaya. Next base: position 13,350,174 of record NC_142310.1, read on the forward strand.
AGAGTGCGGGACAAAACATGCACTCGTAATGGTTCACGGATTCATGGGATCCTCGAAGACTTTAATGGGTAAGTCAACGAGCGGTTCCTCACTATCGTCCTCATTTGGGAGGGCATGGAAATGGGTGAGTTCTACAAACTCAATAAGGAAAATAGTATTTAAACAACATTGCTGAGATTTTAAAGGTACAATAAATTAAGAGAAACGTACTATTAGTCACTTACCATCGAAGGTCATAGCATGTGAGTTCAGTTCAATATTAAGAAAAAATTTTTTGTTTAATTATAAAGATGTCAACACCAAGACATCACATCATGGATATAATTACATCGTGTATCAAATAGAGAAAATCAACAAATAATGTCATGGCTTCTTTTCATCCTTTACTTATTTTTCGCGTGAAATTGTTTCGACCTCTATCTACTCAGGGCAATACGGATTTCTGACTACCACCGTGGAATGATAAGGTTCATTTTATTTTAGTATATTTATGGGTTTCTTAACCATAACATGTTTATAGCTTTCAAACCATGACACGTTCTATGACCACAATCGTGCCAACCATAGTGGTCGTATATGTAAATTATAGTCACGACCATACATTGCCACAGTGACCCCTACAATCATATTGCACAACCATTCTTGTTAGAGGGTACGTCATCATCCATAAGGAGTGGTCATCTCACGTCTTTTTAGACTAGATAGGGGAGAAACAAAACCCCTCAAAGATAAAAAGCCTAATAGATCATACTAATTTAAATGCCATGCATAGATATTTCAATGTTCACATGTTTACTAGATAATATAATGCTTCTTGAATAAAAATTACAACATATAATTTCTTAGCATGTCAACGTATTCATATCATTTATCCACTCGTCATCAAGCGTTAGTACGTTACCAATCATAAAATATCATAAAAAAAATATATTTTTTTAAGCCTTTACTAAACATGTATCATGCTAATTCACATTTATTATAATATTTCATTTGTTAATCTAAAAATACTCCTTAGAACATTTGAATAAATACAAATTTTCTTATCGTAAGCTTGTAGTTTTCCTATGTTCCTCTTCCTTCTTTCCTTTCCTTCTCTCTCAGTAGCTCTCTCTCTCTCTAAAATACTTTGGCGAGTGAAAATGAAATAGTAAGGAGGGTCCATATTTATAGGAAAAATAAACTGTTATATTTTTGCTAAGTGGCACAAATCCATGAGGAGAAAGGGAGGAAAGGTTAACGATACGACATGAAAACTGACGGATGTGATTGACAGACGACTGATAAGACAACGATGACGTGACAACTACATGAAAGCTGAGGACACATCAGCAAAGCGATGGTGCACTCCTCCTAGACGGCGGTGACGTGCCAGCTGAATAGTGGCACACGCCCCCAAGGGGTGGCACATACTGCACAAGGGACAAGTGCTGACCTATAGCACGCAAGTCAAGTTTTATCACGCATGCTGACGCATGTTTAACGAGCCACGTGTGCGTATGTGCGTGGCATGCAGGACTCGCGCGGGCGGTGAAATTTTTTCCTGTGGCTTTACTTCGGGATTTTTTCACCGTTTTTCTTCTAAAAATTTAAAATTAGTGATAAAACTTACAATAATAAGTAAAATAAAGAAAATTTTAAATAACTCTAGTTATATGAAAATTGAAAACATAAATTTAAATAGTTTACGACCTTAGGGCTTGAATAAATAGAGGTTTTACACAATATTTTTAAGCGTGAAGGTTCTGGGGGTTTACATTCCCTTGACCCTTAGAAATTTTGGTCCTCTAAATTTGTTACAAACAAGTGTTGAAATTTCTATCGCATTTTTTCCTCTAGTTTTCACGTTGTTCCTCTGAGTGTGGTGTTGCCACTGCATTTTCACCATCAAGATCCTTTTATTATGCAAGACTTTCTCAGTCCAATCGAGGATCGCATAAGTCATGTATACTTGAACCTGAGTTTCCTAGTGTGAAACAATATGAGAAGGGTCATGGTGGTACTTTTTAAGCATTGAGACATGGAAAACATCATGCAAACCCCCCGAACTCCGGAGGTAGAGCAAGGTGGTACGCCACTGGTCCAATATGGTCCGCGATCATAAAAGGTCCCACAAATTGAGGGCTCAATTTCCTCTTCTTACCAAACTGCATTTTTCCTTTATAAGGAAAGATTTTGAGGAAGACATGATAACCAACAGCAAACTCTAGTGGTCTCTTACAATTGTCAGCGTAGCTCTTCTGTGACTCTGAGTAGTGGTAAGATTCTTGTGAATAATGGTGACCTTTTCAATGGTTTTGTAGATGTAATCTTGTCCCAAGTGATGCCTATTTGCGACCTCATTCCAGCAAGCTGGGGAACGATAAGGCCTATCATACAGAGCTTCATACGGAGCTAGGCTAATGCTGGAGTGATTACTATTGTTGTTGGCAAATTCGTAAAGAGGAAGATGTTCATTTCAATTGTCACTAAAGTCAAGAACATAGGCGCGCAACATATCTTTAAGTGTTTGAATGGTACACTCAGATTGTCTATCAGTTTGGGGGTGATTAGTAGTGCTGAAGTATAGACCTGAACCAATGGCTTCCTGGAGACTGTTTATATGCTTTAATACGATTATTATGTGCATGTTTATATAAATGTATATAAATAGGTTATTTATAAGTTTAATTATAATAATTAAACTGCATGGGATAAATGTTAATGCATGACATATTGTAAGATGATGAAGTGACGAAACATGGTGTTATGTTTAAGCATGAGAAATATTTTTTGATATTGGAATGCATGGTTTACAAATAACATGTTTCATTAGACTTTTTATCTCTAAAGGATTTATGTTTTTCCTCTATCTGATCTGAAAAGACATGAGAAGACCACTCCCTATGGACAACGACGTACCCTCTAACGAGAGTGGTGACGCGATATGATCGTAGGGGTCACATTTGGCGAAGTATGGTTGTGATCATAGTTTACATGTAAGACCACTGTGGTTGGCACATCTGTGGTTGGCACAACTGTGGTCATAGTTCGTGTCATGATTTGGCAAGCCGCAAATATGTTGTTGGCTTAGCAAGCTGTAAATTGCTGATATAATATGAAATGAATTGGTCATTCCATATGGGTAGTCAAAAATCTGTATTGCTCTCAGTAGATGGAAGTCGGAATGACTTCGCGCAAATAATAAAAAAGAAATAAAAAGAACGTATTTATTTATTTGATTTTCTCTATACTCAACATGATTGATTTTATTAACATTATATGATTATCACACGACTTGACATTATTGATTTGATATATTCTTTAATAAAGTAAATTATTTTCACAATTATTCAAATGGACCTCTGACACTGAGTATGTGGAACTCACCCCTTTCTATATCCCCCCTCAGATGATGATGATATCATGTCCTCCAGCATCTAAATGGTTTGTGAATTCTTTATCCAATATAATGGTTCATATCATCAAATTAACATTCAACCTTGATCTGCACCAATATGCAGTGTTGTTATTCTATCCTGTTTTACGAGCCAAAGGGTAGCTCGGAGAGTGATTCTTCACTTTCCTCATCATCTGTGGAGAAATAGATTGGGATGAATTCTATAAAATTCAATAAAGGAAAGAGTATTTAAATGTGTTGTTACCTTTGAAATTGGTGAACTTATCATTGGGGACCATCGTAGAATAGATTCATTTAAAATACCTTTGAAAATGCTACACTTTAAATTAATCAAAATACATTTTGAAATGTTAGTCTCAAACATAAGCAATAAAATAGAACAATGAGAAACATAACATAAACTAATAGAACCAATAATAGCATGACATGATGTGATATCCCAAATGCAAATCAAGGCATAAGGATGCCAGATACAAAAATAGATTACGAGTGCATAATAGATAAATATGTATAGTGAAACAAATGATTATAATCCCTTAAAAAAATAATAATAGAGTTTCTTACATCACTGAGGTAGAAAAAAAATTAACTACAAGCTTCTACAAAAGATGGACTCATTAGAGTGCGAGACAATCATGCACTTATAAAAGATCATGGATCCACAGGATCCTCAAAGGCTTCAAGGGATAGGTTAGTGATCGGTTCTTTGTTATCTTTCTCATCTAGGGGGCATGAAAAGAGTGAGTTCTATATACTCAGTAAGAAAAGCAATATTTAAATAACATCATAAGATTTCAAAGGTAATTAAAAGTGCCATCATCATTTACCATCAAGAGTCATATCAAGGTTCTTTATAAATTACGAAAATGATTTATTTTAATAAAGAAAACATCAAAGTCATATCATGTCAATCAAATCAATCATGTTGATAACAGAGAAAATCAAACAAATCATGATATGCACTATTTTTCATTTTTACTCTTCACGTGAAGTCGTTCCGGCTTCCATCTACTGAGGGCAATACGGATTCCCGACTACCCATGTGGAATTATTAATTTATTTCATTTATATCAATAATTTACGGCTTTCCAAACCAACAACACATTTACAGCTTGCCAAACCATGACACAATTTATGACCACGACCGTGCCAATCATAATGGTCTTACATGTTAACTATGGCCACGTACTTCACCAACGGTGACCCCTACGACCATATCATGTCATTACTCTCGTCACAGGGTACACCATCATCGATAGGGAGCAGTCATCTCACGTCTTTTCAGATCAGATGCGAGGAGAAATAGAAACCCCTCAGAGATAAAAAGCCTAACAAAATACTTTATGAATTATGCATGTCAATACCAATACATATTTCTCATGTCTATACATCATTTCATGCTTAATCACTTTTTCACCGTATAATGCATCACATATCAATATTTATCTAAAACATTAAATCATTTAAATTACACATGCAAATAATCAATTTATATATGTTCATTAAACATGCATTAACACGTAACTTATTTTGTTTAAGCATATAATTTAATCATTCAACCATTTAATTTAAACTTTGTTAATTTTAACTTAGAAATGCTCCTAAGGATGTTTAAAAGTAAATACTAAATTTCTTACTGAAACCTTGGTGTTTCCTACATTTTCTCTTCTTATTCTCCTCTCCCTTCTCCCTCTAGATCACTCCCTCTCTCTCTTAAACTCTTTGGTGGATGGAAGAATGAAGTGGAAGTGAGGGTCCCCATTTAAAGAAAATAGGGACTGTTAGATTTATGCCAAGTGGTAAAATCTAGCGAAGAGAGAAAAAGTCAATGTGAAATGATGAGATGTGACGACCAACGGATATGACCAATGGATGGACGATTCGACATGACAGTGAGGCATGAACCAAAGGCACGCCACACAAACGATGGCGACATATCGCCTAACTGATGGTGGCTCACTACCCAACTGGCGGCGCATGCCGCACGAAGGTGGCCCATGGTTCCCAAGGGTGCGACATGCACTGCCCAAGGCAGCACATGCCATCTCGGCCTGCCGCGTGGACAAGCCTATCGTCCATAGGCCTATTGCGAATAGGCCTCCTGCATGCAATCTTACTGCGTGGAGCTGTACGTCTGTCTATTTTCAACGGGATGCACGTGTAGACTATGCTTTGCATCCTTCATAGATGGGACGTGTGCACATCTAGTGCTGGCCGCGCATGTGATGCACAGAGCCTGCGCAGGCACGATTCCTCCTACGGGCGTTCCCGCGGGATTTCCATATATTTTTTTATGTTTTTCCCTGAAATCTTTTCATTTAATTTAAAAATGTAAATTGCCTACGAGAAAAATAAAATAATTAATTTAAATAGTTATTTAACCAAATAAAATACGAAGTACGAAATTCATCTGAAAATTCAAAATAAAAAATAATGAGTTTAAATGACTATAGGGCCCGAATTAATAGGGGTTCACATTACAAATTAAGTACGAAGGTTTTTTAGGGTGTTACACATAACATAATGGAGTGAGAAACATAATAGAAAGCAGTATAACCAATAATAACATGGCATGACATAACAGAACAGTGATAAATATATTTAATTCAATAAACAATCAAAACATGTGTAACCAGTCAACAGTCTTAGCTAGACAGTCAAACAAATTTATTTAATTACGAATGTCACAGATCTTCATGTGAAATCATTTTAACTTATATCAACAGAGGGAAAAAGTGATCCCCGACTACCATTGTGAATGGAAAACAATTCAGTTCAATATACGATAAAATAGTTGAAAACTAATGACCATGGTCGTACTTCGCCACTGTAGCCCCTATAATCAGTTGCAATTCTGCTCTCATTAAAGAAAATGCTAATACCATTCACAGGGAGCGGTTGACCAACAGTCAGTAGCAATCATATTAGGTCACCCCTAAATTATTATGGTCAAATGGATTTCAGTCTTTTCAGTTTTCTTATCGGTTTGAGATCAAAGTAAAATTTACAGTCTAGACCCGATGGGGGTCTATTAACAAAACTTGACCTGACAAGCACCCACATACCTAGATTATGCCATTGTGTTACCTTATTGGGCCAAGGCCCAATCGGTTAACCCTCTTTCCCATCACCCAAAGGCGAGGTCGAGGGCCCAACCCGCACACATGGCATACCCTTCAAAATAATTTCTTCTATTTTTATGACTCAATTTAAGCATGCATTTTCATATCCACATAGAGTTCGAAGACAAAACACTAAGATTCCATCAAATGCTCAACAAAATATGATCTTTAAAATAATACTCATTACATGCATGAAACTAAGCCAAAAAATCATGAATTTCATTACCTTTAAATGTTTTTAAAGTCTAAAAAACATAATAGGAGAGCACCTAAAAATACCAAGACCCTTAGCTAAACTTTCAAGCTTTTGAGTTCCTAAAATGAAGTTGTTTACGGATTTAAAGGAGATGGAAGGTTACTTGGTAACCCATGGATTTTTTAAAGGATTTATGAAAATTTAAAGAAAGGAAGAGCTTATGGGTGAGCTCTTGAAAGTCTTAGTGAAGAACATAAATCAAGAAGAAAGAAGAAAGCTTACCATGCAAAGGAGGAATGCTTCTCGGGTTTTCTTGGTTCTGTCTCTCTCAAGTCTCTTTCTCTTTCTCTTTAGTTTCTCTCTCTTGGCATAGGGAATATGAATAAGAAAAATGAAGATAATTGGAGAGAGGAGAGGAGAAATGGGCTTTAAATAGCTAAGAGGAGTGCATGCGTGCATGCCAAATGCGGGCTCATATGTCCATGCGCACACCCACCGGCATTTCCCGCGAGGTCTGTCCTAGTGTCCATTTTTCATATCTTTTTTGTTTTCTTTTAAAATAATAATTTTAAATTATGTCAAATTTAAATTTTAGAATGCAAAATTTAAAATCGACATAAAATAAAGTACAACATTCAATGGTAAAACACCTTTAATATTTTAAATGCCAAATTAAAAATTTCAAACACAATAAAATACTACATCCGATAAATAAAAGGTTCAAGGGTGTCACATCCTCTCCTCCTTAAAAAAATTTTGTCCTCCAAATATTGAAGATTAAAACAGATGGGGATGCCTATCCTGCATTTCATTTTTGAGTTCCCATATAGCCTCTTCAAGAGAATGGTATCGCCACATCACCTTGACCATAGGAATTCTCTTTTCCTGAAGACTTTTTCCTCTCAATCAAGGATCTCAATAGGATACTCCACATACGACATGTCTGAACGAACTAGAAGTCATTGATGTGGAATGATTGAGAAGGATCATGGTGATACTTCTTGAGATTAAGATATGGAAGACATCGTGTAGACCCATAAACTTGAGTGGTAAAGTAATATAGTAAGCCATGGGGCCAACATGCTCAAATACCTTGAAGGGGTCCTACAAAATAAAGACTTAGTTTTCCTCTCTTCCCATACCATATACTTTTCTTATATGAAAAGATCTTGACGAAAACACGATCACCTACAACAAATTCCAAATTCTTCTTCCAATTTTCAGCATAGTTCTTCTGTCGACTCTAAGCAATGATGATATTCTTGCAAATGGTGGCAACCTTATCTATCATCTCCTAAATGAGCTCAGTTCTTGAAAAATGTCTCTCTTTGAATTTATCCCAACAAGTAGGGAATCGACATGGCCTATCATCTAAAGATTCATATGGAGCCATACTAATACTAGAGTGATAGTTGTTATTGTAAAAAAACTCTTATAAGGGTAGATACTTGTCCTAACTACCACTGAAATCCAGTACATAGGCTTGTTGCATGTCCTCTAGCATCTGAATGTTTCATTCAGACTGGCCATTAGTTTGTGGATGGTAAGCAGTGCTCAAGTAAAGACTAGAGTCAAGAGCTTCTTGGAGGCTTCCCTAAACTTGAGACGTAAAACGAGGATCCTTATCAGATGCCATGAAAGCTAGAATGCCATGCTGCAAATTTGGCTTTTCTTCCACTGTAATGTTTTTTCATTGATACTTACTCTTAATGGTGTCCATGGGTACCAGCATACGTGCATTGATATTAGTTTATATTTCATGTTGTTTCTAGTGATGGTGTTTCTGTGGATCCCTCGAAGGTCGAGGTAGTGATTAATTGGAGTCTACCAACCAATGTCACAGAGGTCCGTAGTCTTTTGGACTTGCTAGATATTATCATTGCTTCATTAAAGGCTTTTTCCACATTTAACCCCTTTTACTTGCCTCACTAAAAAGAATATTGTTTTCCACTAGGACCTTAGTTATGAAGAAAGTTTTATCAAACTTAAGCATCGACTTACCACCGTCCCAATGTTGATTCTTCTTGATAATACTGGTCGATTTCAGGTTTACTATGATATGAATCATGTTGGTCTAGGATGCGTGTTCATGCAACATGGTCAAATAGTAGCTTATGGTTCCAAGCAACTGAAGCTGCATGAATAGAGCTACCCCACTCATGACTTTGAGCTTGCTGCCATAGTCTTCACTCTCAAGAGATGGTGTCATTATTTGTATGGTCAAACTTTTGAGATCTATACTAATCATAAGAGTTTGAAGTTCTTATTCTCTCAAAATGAACTAAATATGAAATAGAAGTATTTGATGGACCTTTTGAAGGACTCTGACTGTAAGATCCTATATCACTCAGGTAAGGGTAATGTAGTCGTGGATGCCCTTAATAGAAAGAACTCAGCCTTGTTAGCATAGATAATGGTTTCTAGTTGGAGAATGCTTGAAATGATTTAAGGTCTCCTATTGAACCATTATGGTGAGAGCGCATACCTTACCTAAATTTAGATCTAACCACTCTCATCTAGAGTATTTAAGAAGCCTAGTCTATGGATCCTGAGATTTTGAAAAAAGTAGACCAGCTTGGGTTAGAGGAATCTCGTGACTTCAAAATTTAAAATGGAATCTTCAAATTTCGAGATTGAATGTGGGTGGTTAATGGCCTCGATCTCAGGTTGAATGCCGTGTTGGGAATGTCTTCGACTCTAATCCTCAAATGGTGATAGTTTGACTTGAGATCAATCTTGGAGAAGACTAATGCACCCTGTAACAGTTAAATAGGTTGTCAATGTGGGGTAATGGATAATTGTTCTTGATCACCACTTGGTTGAACTCATTGTAATCAATACACAACTGAGGGTCCCATCATGTTTTTTGGTAAACAAGCCTGGAGCACCCCAAAGAGAATTACTTGGTTTGATAAACCTCTTTTCTCTTAGTGTTGTAATCTCCAACTCCTGAAGTTCTGCTTGGCCCATCCAATAAGTGGATTTGGAGAGGGGTTGTGTCTCTGGAAATAAGTAGATGGAGAATTCAATCTTCTGCCTAGGTGGCAGACCTGAAAGCTCCCTAGGAAAAACATTCGGGAAGTCACAAATGATTTGGATTATTTGTATTGAGTTTTCATCATCTATTTGCCTAAACACTAAAGATGTCAGAAAAATAGGCAGTTTTATTTTATTATTTTTTTTGTTATGCATATAACCTCCAGAAATGTCAAACACAATTAATTTAAAACATTCAATTTCATTTTAAAAAATATAGGTTTAAACAAAACAAAAATTCCCATTTATATTGGTTATAAGATTGTTTTTTAAGGGGACAGAGGGTTATAGTTTTATCATAGTAGAAATAATGACTGTAACGGCCTCGAAAATTTAAATGAAATATATGTATTAAAAATGTCAAATGCGGAAGTGTAATAAAAATTTTGATTAACATCCCTTACACAATAACCAAAACGTACTCAAAACATGAAAGAACAAACTAACTAAAAGAGATACTCGAGATAAGAACTATAAATATAGCTATGGAGTCTTTAGGCGTCCCCTTCGTCGTCTTCCTGCGAAACGGACTCGGGAACAATGTCTTCCTGAGCTGAAATGGTTAAATAAGGAATGAGCTACACTAGCCCAGTAAAGACATCACACTATCTCACCGCCACGGAAGTAAAGGTGGGTAGAAAACAAAAATGACCAATGGAGCATAATTTATAACGAACTCGTTTATTAACATAAAAACCTTTACTGTCCACTTACCTCGGTGAGATCCATGAAAACAACATATGAAAACAATAACCTTATAATATCATGAAATCATACACACTTTATAACATAACATATATCACACCTTTACATTTCAATCATCAGGAAACAGATTTCCTCTTTTACTAGCCTAGTAGTATCCCTGGGGATCCATAGGGGGTCCCCTCTACACGTGAACCATTAACATTTACAACTTGATTCCAGGGCCGTCCCCATACCCCGTCTGGTATGGGCGCCAAAACCATGAACCTCAATACCCCGTCCGGTATGAGGGTGAAACGGGCCGTCCCCATACCCCGTCCGATATGGGCGCCAAAACACATAAGGTCTCCATACTCTGTCCGGTATGAGAGACCACATTCCCGGTAGGGTTCCCTACGGACCCGGTCCGTCCACCATCTCCCAGGATATCTAGTTAGACTGTCCACATTATCCACTTATCAATTCACATAACCCTTTTGCCTTTTTTCTTAATCTCAATCATCCAATCATACAAAACATGTAAACCAGTAATTGACACCAAATAAGACACTACAGTACCGGGTTCACCATAATACAAACCATAATAAAAAGAACCATAGTTCATGCATACGAGACCATAACATAATTACATCAAACATCATGCTGCATTTAATACTGAAAATTAAATCAAACAATAACAGACCAACACTGTATCAGACTCGGGCTCCATTGGCAACCTTAATAATTATACATCTATAAAATCACACAGTACAATTTAATCATTTATTTAGCTTTAATACTGTGATAGGAAATAGAGTGAGGGGTCCTTACTTGTTTCAGGGTCTGAATTCGACTCTACAGTATGCCTACAGGTTGTCCCTAATTTCCCTGAATTTTTTTCAAAAAACTGAAACGCACTACCGGTACCTGCAAGTGTCCCAAAAAAATCCCAAATCAGACCTAGGCCCCTTTCGACAAATATCGAAATTCCAGCACGGCAGCGATTTGCCTCAGGCTGGCCGTTTTCGGCCGAATTCGGCCACACTTGCATCGGTCCCTGTGATAAAACAAGCCTAGGGCCCTCGGTGGGCCAAAAAATCACGAAAAACTAAGACTTACCGGCGGCGGTGCTCTCGGGTAGGGCGGCTCTTCCGGCGTGAGTCGCGTTTTGATGTTTGGCTCTGATCAACCTGTAGAGAAAAGAACGGTGATCTCAGTGGTATAAAATTTACATCGAACGGGAAGGGCCTCATCGGAGGCAAAAACTGAGGAGGGACGCGGCGGCGCCGTTGGGCTTCGGCTGGATTTTTCGGCCGTTTGGCCGGTGGTTTTGCTCCAGTTTGACCATAGGCGGACTCAGCATCGAAAAACGAGCAAGGGAGTGAAAATTTACCTCAATCGGTGGTCAAAAACTTCCCCGATGCGGCGACGGGTGACGGTGGCCGGCTCCTCTGGCGTCTGGTTCTTCTTCTCCGGCGAGGCACTGGCGGCTAGGGTTTTTGTGGTCAGGTGTGGGTGGGGTTATTTATACCCTTTGCCTTTTAATCTCAACCATCCATCAAGATTAAATCTGGACCGTTCGATCGCGATTTAATTGGGATTAAATCTGGGCCGTCTATCGTGATGCAATCTGGGTCGTCCGTGCGCATGAATCTGGGCCGTCCGTGCGCATGGATACGTGGAACACGTTGTGGACTCTAGAGAGCTCTGGAGGCAGTGCTAGTCTGTAGGCAGCAGTACCAATCCTGTCTAAGATTTCAAAGGGTCCAATATATCGGGGGTTTAATTTTCCCCTCCTGCCGAACCTACTAATTCCCTTAAAAGGAGTGACCTTAAGAAACACCCGGTCGCCTTTCTCAAACACTAGGTCTCTCCTCCGGGTATCTGCATAACTCTTCTGTCTACTCTGAGCTATTTGAATGTTTTTCTTGATTTTAACTATCTTGGACGTGGTCTCCTCTACCAACTCCGGGCCGAACAATCTTCTATCGCCCACTTCCTCCCAACAAATCGGTGATCTGCACGGGCGCCCATATAACGCCTCATATGGAGCCATGCCGATGCTTGCTTGGTAGCTGTTGTTGTAGGCAAACTCTATCAGGGGTAGATGGTTGTCCCAATGGCCCCCGGAGTCAAAGACACAAGCTCGAAGCATATCCTCAAGCGTACGAATTGTCCTCTCTGATTGTCCATCAGTCTGGGGATGGAAAGCAGTACTAAGAGACAGCTTTGTTCCCATAGCTTGCTGGAAGCTACTCCAAAACCGAGAAGTGAACCTGGGAACCCTGTCGGATACTACTGTCACATGCAATCTGATTATCTCCCGGATATACATCCTTACCAACTTGTCCAATGAATCAGTCATCCTGATGGCTAGGAAGTGGGAAGACTTGGTTAGTCGGTCAACGATTACCCATATGGCATCATGTCCTGAACATACCTTGGGTAGCCCTGATACGAAGTCCATGGTTATATGTTCCCACTTCCACTCCGGGATCGGTAAAGGCTGAAGTAACCCACCTGGGCGCTGATGCTCTGCCTTGACCTGCTGACATACCAAGCATTTAGATACAAAGTCGGCTATGTCTCTCTTCATCCCATGCCACCAAAATTGGGGTCGCATGCTTTGGTACATTTTGGTGCTTCCTAGATGCATGGCAAACTTCGAGCTATGGGACTCCATCATGATGTCCCTTTTTAACTCACTGTCATCTGGGACACACACCCTGTCTTGGAAACGAAGTAATCCATCGGCAGAGATTCGCAATTCTGAGCTCCCTTTCTGTTCTGCATCCTTCCTGCGGGCTACCAGGGCGGGGTCAACTGTCTGGGCTTCCCTTATTCTCTGGATTAACTCGGGCTGGACTGTCAGGTGGCCCAAACATGTGACTCTCCTCAAATCATGAAGTCGAACCTGTTGCGTGGCCCCAATTGGTCTGCATTCTGAAACCATCAAATGGGCTAAGATACATGCACTTTTCCTGCTGAGGGCATCTGCTACCACGTTGACCTTACCCGGATGGTATAAGATGTCACAATCATAGTCCTTAAGGAGTTCCATCCACCTTCTCTGACGCATGTTGAGATCCTTCTGAGTGAATATGTGTTTCAAACTCTTGTGATCGGTATAGATCTGAAAGGTCTCTCCGTACAAATAATGGTGCCAGGTTTTCAAGGCATGAATGATTGCGACAAGCTCCAAGTCATGGGTGGGATAGTTCTTCTCATGATTCTTTAACTGTCTGGACCCGTATGCTATAACCTTTCCATGTTGCATCAGGACACAACCTAGGCCCATATAGGAGGCATCACTATAAACTGTATATCCTCCCGATCCACTCGGTAAAGCCGACACGGGTGCAGTGGTCAGCCGCTTCTTTAATTCTAAAAAACTTCTTCCACAGTCCTCACTCCACTCAAACTTGGCATTCTTCTTTGTGAGTCGGGTTAGAGGAGCTGCTAGACTGGAGAATCATTCAACGAACCTGCGGTAATAACCTGTCATTCCCAAGAAGCTATGGATTTCCTTAACTGATGTCAGCTTCTCCCAGCCCAGTACCGCTTCAACCTTTTCGGGATTCACTGATACCCCTTCCTTCGATATGATGTGTCCTAGGAAGGCGGTCTGCTCAAGCCAGAATCCACACTTACTCAACTTCGCATATAACCTCTTGTTTCTAAAGACCTGCAAAACTTGGGCCAGATGGTGAGCATATTCTTCTCTGCTTTTTGAGTAGACTAAGATATCATCGATGAACACGATGACAAATTGATCCAAGAACTCTTTGAAGACCCTGTTCATCAAATCCATAAAGATTGCCGGGGCATTAGTTAGCCCGAATGGCATGACCAGGAACTCATAGTGTCCGTACCTGGTTCGGAAGGCCGTCTTGGGGATGTCTTCTGTTCTTATCTTCACCTGATGGTAACCTGATCGTAGGTCTATTTTAGAGAAGACTTGTGTACCCTGCAGCTGATCAAAGAGGTCATCAATCCGGGGAAGGGGATACTTGTTTTTGATCGTGACCTTGTTCAATCCTCTGTAATCAATGCACAGTCTCAACGTTCCATCTCCCTTCCTTGTAAAAGTGACTCCGGCACCCCAATGGGACACATTGTATCTAATAAAACCATTGTCTTGCAATTCAGTGATCTGTTTCCTCAGCTCTTCCATCTCCATGCGGCTCATGTGGTAAGGAGCAACCGAAATGGGCTGGGTGCCTGGCTGTAGGTCTATAGTGAACTCGATTTCTCTGTCCACTGGCAGATCGGGCAGTTCGTCCGGAAACACATCTAAAAAGTCTCGGACTACCAGAATCTCTTGAATATGAATTTCCTTCTTGGGCTTGCTTAATCAGAGAAAACAGCAAGATTAAGGCACTAGAAGTTAAGAAAACTTACCATCAGGGAATAAGTACTGAATAATTTTATTAATTTGTAAATGGCTCCTCGTTAGGAGGATTAAATACAACTTTCTTGTTAAAGCAATCGATGGTGGCGTGATACGCCGCTAGCCAATCTATTCCTAAGATTACATCAAAATCCCCCGTGTCTAACCCTATCAGGTCTACACTCAGTTTCCTATTTGCTATCTCCACGGCACAAGCCCTGTAGATAACTTCTCCTAGTAGTGTTTCACCCCCAGCAGTAGACACAAACAACAATGATTCAAGTTTATCAAGTGATACATTAATTTTGGAAGCAAAAGCATGTGAAACAAAAGAGTGCGATGCACCAGTGTCAAACAAAACATGAGCAATATGGTTACAGATAGTATACATACCCTGTACTACATCCGGGTCGGCGTCGGCATCCTGCTGGGTAAGGTTGTAAGCTCTGCCCTGGATAGGAGGCCCCCCTTGATTCTGGTTCCTCGAGCATTCTCTAGCATAATGCTGGGCACTGCCACAAATGCGGCAAGTGTTGTTGAGGCGGTAGCAGGGTCGGTCCCCGTGATCTCTGCCGCAGTGTTGATAGATTTTCCCACGTGCTGTCCTTGGAGCCTGAGGAGGGGCCTGGATGGCTGGTCTGGGCCTCTTATTTGGTTGGGCAGGCACAGTAGGTGCTGGCCTGTGGAACGGAGCTGAGGGTCGGGAACTCCCTCTTGGCTGAGGACAGGTGCTGAAGCTTCTTTCCACGATCTGTGCCTTTGCTAGGACTGCTGAATATGTCTTGAGTTCCAGTACTAACAAGTGCTGCCTGATCTCTGGGCGGAGACCCGACTGGAATCTCCTGGCCTTTCGGCCCTCATCCATCAATATCTCGGGGGAGTATCGGCCCAGCTCTAGGAACTTACGAGTATATTCTGATACTGTCATGTTTTCCTGAACCAGTTGAACAAACTCCATTTCCTTTAGGTGTCGGAGGTGCTCAGGGAGATACTTCGCATGGAAGGCCGCTAGGAACTGCTCCCAAGTGACTGGTGTAGGCAGGGTGGTCTGCTTTAGCTCCCACCAACGTCCTGCTTCCCCTACCAGCATGTAGGAAGCAAGGGCAGCTCTCTGCTCAGGAACTACTCCCAAGATCCTGAAAGCTCTCTCAGTCTCCGCCAGCCAGTACTGGGCCTCCTCAAAAGAGGATCCCCCTCCAAAGGTGGAGGGGTTCAGTCTCCTGTACCTCTGTATATAGCTCAGGTCGATTAAGGAAGGAGCGGGGCCCCGTGGAGGAGGGACTGGACCCGGCTGGGGATAGACTGGGGGGTCCTATGGTGGCACCTGCTGATATGTTGGGGGCACTAGGTCGTGCTGTGGCGGTGCCAGGTAGTACCGTGACTGGGGCACCGGGTTGTACTGCGGCAGTGGTGCCGGGTGGTACTGTGGAGGAGCAGGCTCTTGCTAGGGTGGCTCGGGATCAGCCTGCTGTAGTAGAGGCTCAACCTGCGGTAGTGGAGGAGGGTCGGGTAACTTCCTTCTCTCCCCTCGCCCTTGCTGGGCAGCTATGAACCCTTCCATCATCTCAAATAACCTATCTACATCCTCCCGAAGTGAATTATCCTGGGCCGCTCGGTTTAATGGGGGTCTTCCTCTCCTCATCTCTCTGCACCTGCATTTCATAAGGAATGGTTGAGTAACGGTTTATCGGTTAATATTTCTCTAAGCATTATTGCATAAGGGATGGGTCCGAGGAACGCGGCTCTGATACCAACTGTAACGGCCCCGGAAATTTAAATGAAATATATGTATTAAAAATGTCAAATGCAGAAGCGTAATAAAAATTTTGATTAATATCCCTTACACAATAACCAAAACGTACTCAAAACATGAAAGAACAAACTAACTAAAAGAGATACTCAAGATAAAAACTATAAATATAGCTATGAAGTCTTTAGGCGTCCCCTTCGCCGTCTTCCTACGCAACGAGCTCGGGAACAATATATTCCTGATCTGAAATGGTTAAATAAGGAATGAGCTACAACAGCCCAGTAAAAACATCACACTATCTCACCGCCACGGAAGTAAAGGTGGGTAGAAAACAAAAATGACAAATGGAGCATAATTTATAACGAACTCGTTTATTAACATAAAAACCTTTACTATCCACTTACCTCGGCGAGATCCATGAAAACAACATATGAAAACAATAACCTTATAATATCATGAAATCATACACACTTTATAACATAACATATATCACACCTTTACATTTCAATCATCAGGAAACAGATTTCTTCTTTTACCAACCTACTAGTATCCCTGGTGATCCATAGGGTGTCGCCTCTATACGTGAACCATTAACATTTACAACCTGATTCTAGGGCCGTCCCCATACCCCGTCCGGTATGGGTGCCAAAATCATGAACCTCAATACCCCGTTCGGTATGAGGGTGAAACGGGCCGTCCCCATACCCCGTCTGGTATGGGCGCCAAAACACATAAGGTCTCCATACCCCGTCCGGTATGGGCGCCAAAACACATAAGGTCTCAACTATCAAATTCACAAGATATAAAGGAGTGGGTGGCACTAGTATAAATCAAAGCACGAGTAGTAGAATTATGAATAGAAACCGTACCATGAATAATAGTTGGCATTACCACAGCACCAGGTTTATCAAGGTGGAAGACCCTTCCTCTAGCAACGAGTCTTGCAACATCCCTATGCTTCTAAGACACTCCTTCACAAGGTGTTTTATAGTCCCGCACTTGTAACAAGCGTTGTTCAACTTATAACAAGTTGAGAAGGATTACCTTGAGGTGGAGGTGGGGCAGTAACTACAGCAGGAGCCATTTTGGGTCACTTATAAGTATGACCCTGGTTGATCTACATCTTCTTCTGTTAGTGTTGTGCTCTATCATTATGAATGTGTCGGTAATGGGCAGTAAAAAGCTCCTCAACCAACTGGGCATGCTCGAGGGCTTTCGCGTAGGTATTTGATCTCATCATGGCCACTAAGTCGAAGATGTTGGCCCTTAAACCCTTAAGATACTTCCAGACCTTCTTATTTTCCATGGCTATGATATTTGGGGCAAATATGGAAAATTGAATGAACTTGGAAGCATACTAGCTCACAGTCATGCTTCCCTGGTGCAGGTCTTGGAATTCTTCTTTTTTCTTCTCCTAAACATAAACTGGAAAAGAACTCTTGAGGAAGCATCAATAAACTGGTCACAATTAGTTAGAGTAAGCTGGGTGTCCTTCTACTCTTTAGTGAGCTCAAGGACAGAGAAACATTTCTCTATTCATATGATCCATACTTCTAGACCATGGGGTTTGGTCCACCATTAAAATGAAGAGGGATTAGTTTTTACAATTCTAAGATATTGTTCCAAGTAACACGATCATTATGACAATGGTCATTTGCAGTATGAGACTGGTCAATGTTGTGAGCAAAGTTATGGCCCATAGAGATCCCCATTTTGTAGGAATATCAAATTACTTGCGGGCATCAAGTGGACATGACTTGCATCTAGCAAGCAATCGTGACCTGCAGGACGCAAGTGGACATGACGTGGGCGTGCATGAGAGGTAATGACTACGTGATAGATTGCCCAATAGGACACGCAAGTGTACAAGTTCGCAGACGTGACCGTCTATGATAGGACTTTTTCGCGTGCGTTACTGGTGTGCAGTGATGGGACGTGCATTACAAGTGTATGCACGGGGCTTGCAGGTGTGGGGGCTATCATGTTCGTGCGTATGCCCATAAGTATTTCCAGCAAGGGCTGCCCAGGGGTCCGTTTTTCATTTTTTTTTGTTATTGAATAAAATATCTTTACTCATTCCATACCCATTTTTATTTCAATTTCAATTTCTAATTTAATTTATCAATTATCAATTTTTTAAATTACCAATTTGTCCTCAGACCACTACCTATTTGAGGAAATTCTCCCCTTATTCATGCTTGTTGGCATCCGCAAAGGCCTCTTGATGTGCATATGCCTGTCAGGTCAGCGTAACTCATGCCACCAGTTGCACAAAACAGCTGGCCTCTGGGGCATGTGCTGAGGCACAATGGGGCACCCTCACACACATATTTACGCACATAAGTGTGCAACTCGCATAAGCATGCACACTCGCATTGCATGCGATGCCCGTTCTCGCGCATGTTCTCTTAGCACCTCAAGGTGCCCAACAGAACCTCGTACTCTAATCCACAACACACTGCGTGTGCAGTGTGCCAAGGGGGCCTATTCCCGTTGATGTGATATTGGATGGCCCAAATTTGGTGTTAAGGATGCCAACCTTCATCAAGGAGGAATCCAGCAGGTCCAAACTCAAACAGAAAAGTAAGTTCCAATTCCCTAAACGGGAACGCCCAGAATAGGAAAGTAATTTGATCCCTGACTACTTTTTTAATTGAGATTATTCCAAGAGATAGGCCACATTCATTCAAGCCAAAAGACTTAAAGCCTAAGTAAGATGAATGGGCTTAAAGAATTATAATAAAGCCTACGCCCGAGGAAGATGGCCCACATGAACCAAGCGTGTGCAACCCACATGCTCACAATAATGTACAATCCTGGAAGAAAAGCAAAAACAAAGACTAGGGAAAATAAATAATGAAATAAAAAATGCCATGGACTTATCGATAAGTTAATCCCTACTCCTTAACTCAACAAGACTTCTGAATACTACTGCTTCCCAAAGAACTTAAATAAGCTAATTTTAGCAAAAATACTAAAAGAAGAAAAGCCGAAGCTCTCAAGAATTCTCTCACATTTATTCCCATATGGTGTGTTTACATCCTAAGGGCAAATGTCTATTTATAGTTTTTCCCAGACAATCTAGATGAAGACAAATTCTTGAGATAATTGTAACATCCCATCTATTGCTGCACTTAATTAATTTGAAAAATTTTATTTATTCGGGCCTTTAGGCTGCATAGAACTCATTTAATTTACTCCACATATTATTTATCGTAAAACGTGAATCTTGCTAATTTTAATTATTTTGATTTTATTTATTTTAATTATTTTTATTTAATTGCATTTATATTATTTATTTATTTTAATAAAAAAATTGAAAAATTCAGAGAAAATGATGAAATGAAAAAAAAATCCCGCAAGGAGGGAAAACTGCCCGCGCGGGATGCTTGCGCACTATGCGCACATGCACATACGTACAGTAAACGCGGGACATGGACATAGTGCATGCGTCCCATCCGCGCGCGTGCCACGGGGTCAGAGCCTGCGCTGGTCCTGATGCGCACAAGCAGGTCGTTTGCGCGTCACCTCGCGCACAGCAGACATAGGACGTGCGCACAACCCATTCGCTCTCCCAGCACGATGTCAGACCTTGCACGTGTCCTGTTGCCCACAAGCGGGCTGTCTGCGTGTCACCTTGCACGAGGATAGGTGGTGTAGACTGTGCACGTGCCATCCATGCAGTAGGCCTGCAAAGATAAGTCCTTGTGCGCCTTGGGCCTATGTGCAGTGGGTACGTGTGGCGCTCAGCGCACCAAGGCCCTATGTGCGCAAGCTAGCCTCTCCGCGCGTGGAAGGTGGCCTATGCACCTGCAGCACGTGAGGCAGGCCACTGCCACCTCAAGCAGTTCGCCGCTATCACCTCGGCCGATACACCGCTGCCACCAGTAGAGGGGACTTTCTTCCCTTGTTTTTCGTGCAGAACATCTTTTTCCTCTCTCTCTTCACCGAATTTTGTCACTTGGTGTGAATCTAATAGTTCTAAATTTTTATAAATAGGTCTTCCTTTCCCACTCTTCCCAACACTTCCATTCTTCTATTCTTCAAGACTTTGAGAAAGAGAAGGAGAGAGAGAGTGATTTAGAAGGAGAAAGAGGGAAAGAAAAAAAGAACAATGAAGGAGGAAATATCAAAGTTTTGATAAGGAATGTAGTATTTCTTTCGATGTCTTAAAGAGTATTTTTAGATAAAGAAAAATTATTAACTTATGATAATTATGACTTTGCCTGTTTTTCATGCTTGTGTATTTGTAGGTCTTATAAGCTGAACTGTTCTTGTTTTCAAGCATGCTATGTGATTTATAGACACTTGATGTTTTGCATGTAATAAAATTAATATAAAGTCGGTATTGTTATCTTGAAAGATAAAAGTAACAAAAAAAAATAGAATGAAGCATGAATGGTCCGAAGTATGTATCTGTACTGACATGCATAATGCATCAAGTGTCTCGTTAGGCTTTTTATTTCTAAGGGGTATCTGTTCCTCTAACCCCATCTAGGGTATCTGTGTTCCCCTTCCCCATCTGATTTGGAAAAACATATAAGAACCGCTTTTTGTGGATGACAGCGTACCCTCTGACGAGATTGGTGATGCGAATATCTGTTAGAGGTCATTTTTGGAAAAGTACTGTCGTGACTTTAGATATTTGATAGGACCAATATGGTTGGTATAGCCGTGGTCGTAGATCGTACCATTGTTTGGTCAGCCGGAGTTGTGCCTTAGCAAATTGTCGTTATCTGTATCTGATCTTGTCATTCCATATGGGTAGTTAGATATCTGTATCTGCCTTCAAAGATGGAAGTTATAATGACTTCATGAAGTATGACATAAAAATCTGAGCATTTCCTGATTTATTTGATTTTCTTAATTATCTAATTTGATGTGTGTCTGTTTTGATTATGCTAACGTACTATTTACTTAATAAATAAATTATTTTCATAATATAAGATAGGTTTACGAAGTAGCCAAATGGTAAGTATTTTTGTTAAAATAAGTCACCTTTCCCATAAGAATTATGAATCAAGTCATGACATGCATCAACAAAATAAACATATTGGCAAAGTATGGTGTATTTTCTATTGTTATCACTAACCATTTTCCTTTTCATGAAGGTTGAGATTCGAGAACAAATCCTTTTGAAGAAGGAGGGATGATGTCATATTGGATGGCCCAAATTTGGTGTCAAGGATGCTAATTTACATCAAGGACGAATCCAGCATGTCTAAACTCAAATAGGAAAGTAAGTTTTGGTTTCCTAAAGGGGAATGTTCAGAATAGGAAAGTAATTTCATTCTTGACTACTTTCACAATTGGGATTATTCCAAGAGATGGGCCAAGTTTGTTCAAGCCAAAAGACTTAAGGCCCAAGTAAGATTAATGGGTTTTAAGAATTGTAATAAAGCCCACACCCGAGTAAGATGGCCTACGTAAACCAAGCTTGCATAGCCCATATGCGCGCAGCAAGGCCCACGCACAAGCAAACCCAACAACTCTGTTGCACAACCTAGAAGGCCCGCAAGCATCGTGCATGGAGCCCGTTATGCACGTGCAAGCCTAAGGGGCTGAACACGCGCACCCCACATGGACGGGTTAGGAACTGGGCAAACTGGGCCAGCCGGCCCAGCGTGTGACCTGTGGCCCAACTTCCAAGTCTGCTATCCGCAGCCCATGCAGAACGGCTGGCCCGAGTTGACCAAATCCAACTGGCCCGTTCTCCACCCAGTTTAATTAATTAAGATATTTTTAATTTTTTATTTTTTATTTTGAAAAGACTTTGAGACCCACTTTTAACTATCTACATTTTAAATTTAAAAACCCATATGCCTAAATTAATATTCCCATGTGTTTTACATGAAAATCACATGAGATAAGTATTAGGTTATTTTAATTATTATTTTATTGTAAATTATATCCTTACAATTATTTAATTATTTTTTTGGGATAGGATAATTATTTTATTATGTAATTATCCTAGATTTAGATAGATTTTTATCTAGGGTATTATTTTACTAATTTATTTCAAGAGTTTAACTCATTTAGATTGCCCGGGAAAGGCTATAAATAAGCATTTGGCCATAGATTATAAGACACCAATTACAATCAATTTGAGAGACATTCTTAAAGCTTAAGCTTTTCTTCTACTAGCATTTTTGCTAATTTAGCTTCTTCAAGTTCTTTGGGAAGCAGGAGTCTTCAGAAGTCTTGTTGAGCCAAGAAGCGGGGATTAACTTATTGGTAAGTCTGTGGCATTTTTCTCTTCTTTGTTTATTTTTTCTAGTCTTTATTTTTGTATTGCTTTTAGGATTGTAGATTTAATTAGAGGGAAGGGATTATCTAGGCGGTTAAAGTTCGATATTGCATAACATTGAGTGGGTTATAGGAGTTTATTCTATCCTCCCCATACCCTCCTACATCACCTATGCTTTTGAGCGCCTAAGAAGGGTCTCGTGCGCATTCCCGCACAAGTAAGCTGTGAGTTCCCATCTTTACCGGAATGTTTCTGCCTGGCATGATCAATGGAGGCATTTGGGCTCTATCAACAATTTTGTTTCAATTTTCCATTCAATTTTGATCATTTAAAATTTTTTTTCCACCCCAATCCATTCTTATACATTAATTAAACATCAATCATCATTAAAACAGCACAAAACATTGAATTACATAAAGAAAATATGCATGAATACACTCACCCATTATTTTCGTTAAAACCACAAGGACAGTTTGATTTTATTCAATTTTTACTGATTAAATGCATATATAAAGCTCAATACTTGTATTCACTAAATCACTATCCATCTTACCTCAACGAAGACAACTATTTGGGCCTAAACGCATGAGTGGAAGGAATCTATAATAGGGAAAATGTTCTATAACTCCGCCAGGTAGTGACTGTAGAGTCAGTTGTGAAGTTTGGATGCTTTCATTATTTTAGAAACAATTATACCATTGAAATTCATTTCTTAAGACTCCTAAGATCTTAATCTAACCATTTACTACTTAGAAATGAAATGGAATCGAAGATAGAAACAAAATTTAGAAGGAAAATACAGGATTACTATCGTTGTCTTTGTGTTCAGGTGCAATTGAAGGAATGCTTCAGGCTGAAGCTTACTGCGATTTTTTGGGTTCATGTGGCTATGAACAATTATGTTGAGACACTAAAGAAGAAAGGGATGACACAATATAAGAGGAATAGAGCTTACCTTAACCAAAAAGAAGCAAAATTCCCTCCTACAAACTCGCACAACTCTCCTTTATATGCTTTGTTTTCTGTCTTACTTTCTCACTCATTTTTTCTCTTCTGATTTTTCTCTAATCTCTCAATTTTTACTCTCAAATTTCTATTTTTCTCTTCTTGATCAAATCAGGAAGAAAGAGGTCAGATTAGGAAGCATGTAAATGGTATTTACATCGATTGTTAGCCCTTGGATCACATGCAAATGATCCAGGCCATTACTCTCCCAAAGTGGCCAACAACATAAGGAGAAAGAAGCTGTAGCTCAACAATTGGCTAGGCAATTGACCTTCTCTGAAAGGTGGTTGGGACACCACAACATTTGCGATTTAGTGGTGTGACATCCTAGATACCAGGTGGGATAAAAAAAAGCCTAATAATAGAACAGATACAAATAATATCACTTACAATAAAATTTGAGTTTCAAATTTTACAATTGAGACGAAAATGATGGTTGTAAAAATACATATATATAAAAGTTTATAGAGAGCAACTTCTTTCATTACCAGATTATTTCATTAGAGTGCGGATACATAATACACTCGTAATCTTCCTAAAGATCTTATGATGGATCCAAACAAGCTTCAGTGGGCAACTCAGCAAGCAAATAATCACTTCCATCATCTAAAAGGGGACATGAATTGGTGTGAGTTCCAAATAACTCAATAAGGAAAATAGTATTTAAAGTAAACTACTAAGGTTTTCAAAGGTTATTAAACTTTAAAGTATAACATTATCATATAGACAAGTGACTTACCTCTTATACTTATCATAGAACGGGTTCATTTGAAATATTAAGAAAGCATTTATTTTTATTTTAAAACTAATTCAGAACATTGGTGTTTAAATCATAACATAAAGTAAAGATAGAGCAATATAACATAAAATAGTCATGATTCAACCAGGTAGTGTAATAGAAGCTAGTTGAACTAACTAAAAGCATGGCAATGTAATGATGGAACCGGGATGAACATATCACGAGAAACTACTAAAGCATGGAATATCAAGCAACTGTTCTAGCCATTTCATCAAGTGGTTAAATTTTATTTACATCTTTTATAGATCTTCATGCAAAGCCGTTCTAACTTAGATCAGCTTAGGGTAGAAGGCATCACCGACTTCCACTGTAAATGGGCAAACATATTCATTTTCATATAAGATATTTCAGATATAAACTAATGAAAATAGTTTTACTTTGCCACTATGGCCCCTACAGATCAGATAAGCCCAATGACCATGATCTTACTTCACTACTGTGGTTCATACAGTTCCGATTGTAAATCCACTCTCATTTGAGGGAACGCCAATACCATTCATGGGGAGCGGTTCACTAACAGATTCAGATACAAATTAAAATACAAAAGCAGAAACCCCTCAGAGATGATGCTCAAATGTATTTTTCCATTCTTTCCTCTTTCTTTACTGATTTTATTTCACAATTAATCACGAACATAGAACTCAGTGGGGGTCTAATAACATATCCTGGCCTCAAGTGCTATTCTACCCAGACATAGCCATTAGGTCATCTTCTTGAGCCGAGGCCCAATAAAATGATCCTCTCCACCATTACCCAAGGGCAAGGCAGAGGTCCAAACCCGTACATAGTTCAAACAATTAAATGTTAAATCAAACATGCAATCATTTTTACAGAACACTATCAATATATATTCTCACTTATATCAGATAGCCGATAAATCGCATTTAAATTCATGCATAAAAAAAAATTAAAAATCACTAATTAATTATCTAGAAATCTATTTAAAAAAGTATGAGAAAATACTCAAGAAATCTCTTATCGAAACCTTTAATGCTTTTTTGCAGTCCTACAGAAAAAAGATTTAAAAATTGCTTCTTAATTTGTGAATCATAAGAAGAAATCCTAACTCCCGGTCTCCTACACAATTTTCCCCAAAACTTTTCTTTAAAGGAAGGGCCCTTTAAATAATTTTTTAGATGAACGAGAGTCGTCGGATCGCATGGGCAATCAACGACCACAAATTGGCCAAGTGGTCGATCAACCACTACATGAGGCCCACATGCACGCCCTGTGGCGGCCATGCTCGCCCAACTAGGTGGACGTGACGGATGGGATAACACTTTCATCCATTGATCACACGATGTTACTGCGAGTGCTGAGGGCTAACATGATAGCTAGCGGAACACGCAGGCACTCCAGCACCCAGACACGTGTAGGCAGTCTGATGCGACAAACTTTGCAGCGCGCATGCATGTGTTCTGGCTTTCATGCACGCACATTGTCAAGTCAAGTGACAACCCCACGTACACAACTGGCACACGAGTGCGGGCACACAGGTGCAAGGGCATGGTTACACAGGCACGCAAGCTTGCGGGTCGTTTCTATTATTCGCAGGCTTTTCCTGCACTATTTTTCCATTTTTTTTATTTTTTTTCATTTTTTTGAAATTTCGAATAATTTTTAGTGAAAATAATAATAAGTAAAAGGACCAATAAAGTAAAAAAAATATGTCTAGGAGAAATAAATTTTGAATATTGATAAATATTTAAATTTAATGTCAAAGGCCGTAATGCCCAAAAATATGAAGTTTCAAAAAATTACTGCATTTGAACATTAAGGTTTCAGGGTGTTACATCCTCTCCACCTTACAAAAACTTAGTCATCTAAATTTGAAAAAAGTTTTTAATCTTCCATCTCCCACGTTGATTCATCTAGAGTGTGATGCTGCCATAGCACCTTGACCATCGGAATCCTCCTATTTTGCATAACCTTCTCCATCTGATCAATGAACTCGGTAGGGTCCACAGAAGCCATGTATGAACGGACCAGAGTTTGCTAATGCAGGATTATGTGAGACGGATCATGGGGATACCTTATCAGCATGAAGACATAGAAAACATTATGTAGGTCAACAAATTCAGGGGGCAAAGCAAGGTGATATGCCACGGGATATACATGCTCTAAAATCTTAAAAGGCCTAACAAAACGAGGACTCAACTTTCATCTCTTTCCAAACTGCATTTTTCCCTTGTATGAAAAGACCTTGAGGGAAACATGGTCACCAATAACAAATTCCAGAGCTCTCCTTCTATTGTCAACATAACTGTTCTGATGACTCTAAGTGGTAATGAAGCTTTTACGGATGATTCAACCTTGTCAACAGTCTCCTAGATGTAATCCATTTCAAGGAGATACTTTTTCCCAATTTCATTCCAATAGGTTGGGGATCAACAGGGCCTACCATAAAATACTTCAGATGGAGTCATACCAATATTAGAGCAATATTTGTTGTTGTTCGCAACCTCAGCACGAGGGAGATGCTGATCTCAACTGCTACCAAAATCCGGTACATAGGCACGCAGCATGTCCTCCAAGGTCTAGATGGTTTATTGAGACTACCCATCAATTTATGGATGGTAGGTAATGCTAAAGTAAAGGCTGGAGCCAAGAGTCTCTTAACAACTTTCCTAAAAATGAGAAGTAAATTGAGGATCCCTATGTAAAACCACAAAAACTGGGACAATGTGGAGTCAGAAAATCTCCTCAACATACAACCAAGCTAACTTACTGGTTGAGTCAATAGTCTTGACTGAAAAAAGATGAGCAGATTTGGTCAATCTATCCACGATGACCCAAATAGCATTACAATATGAACTTGTTCTTGGAAAACCTATGATTAAGTTCATAATTACATGCTCCCATTTCCATTCTGGGATGGGGAGACCTTGCAGAAGGCCACTGGATCTTTAATGCTCTGCCTTGATCTTTTAACACGTGAGACATCAGGAGACAAATTCAACAATGTTTTTCTTCATACTAAGCCACCATAAATGGTGCCTCAAATTTTAATACATCTTTGTACTTCCAAGATGGATAGAAAACGTGGATGCTTTGGCTTCCTTCAGAATATTCAATATGAGTTGAAGGTCATAAGGTACCCATATTCGATCTTGGAACTGGTACAGTCCATAATTGGTTATTCTAAAGTCGCTGATTTCCTTGGATGCATACTTGTCTATATGCTTCAAGATTTTAGATCTCTTGCTTGAGCTTCCCAAATTCTCGAGAAGGGAGTTGATTGGATCCAAATTTGAGTAACTTATGTACCTTTGCTGTAATGATTCAGTCAGAGACCATGAATTGTTGCTAGTATTTCTCAGCTGAAAACCATTAACTGGGCCAACATGGCTAAATCCTTTTAACTAAGGGCATCAGTGACTACATTACTCTTACCTGGGTGGTAATAGGATCTTATAATCATAGTCTTTTAAGATGTCCATCCAACACCACTGTCTTATGTTCAACTCTTTTAGGAAAAATAAATACTTCATACTTTTGGAATTGGTGTAGATTGTAAAAGTTTGACCATATAAGTAGTGGCATCATATCTTTACGGCAAATATAATGGCAGCAAGCTGAAGGTCATGAGTGGGGTAGTTACGTTCAAGCAGCTTTAGCTGTCTGGAATCATATGCTACTACTCGACCATGTTGCATGCATGCACATCCCCAACCAACATAAGACGCATCATAAAAAATTTAAAATCGACAGATATTGTCAGGAAGGATCAACACTAGAACAATGGTAAATCTATGTTTAAGTTCAACAAAACAATCTTCACATCTTTTAGCCCAATCAAACATGACACCTTTTCTGGTGAGACAAGTTAAGGCACAGAAAATACTGGAGAAGCCTTTAATAAAGCACCAGTAATATCCTGTCGGTCCCAAAAAGCTACAAACTTTTATGACATTGGTTGATTGGCTCCAATTGATTACAACCTTGATCTTTGAAGGATCAACTAAAACTCCATCACCAGAAATCATATTACTAAGGAAAAAGATTTTGTACAACTAAAAAGAGCATGTACTTAACTTGGCATAGAGTCGGTGTCATCAGAGAGTATCTAAGACTTGATTTAGGTGAACAACATGTTCTTGAGGACTCTTGGAATATACTAGGATGTCATCAATAAAAATGATGACATATTGATCTAGTGCAAACTTGGAAACTTGATTTATATGGTCCATGAATGCTATAGGGGCATTGATTAAACCAAAGGGCATGATCCGGTATTCAAATTTACCATACTTATAGCAAAATACAATTTTGGGAATGTCTTCGACCTTAACCCTCAACTGGTGATAAGTCGACCTGAGATCAATCTTAGAAAAAACTGATGAACCCTATAATTGGTCAAACATGTCATCAATACGAGGTAAGAAATACTTACTTTTGATGATCATCTGATTAAGTTCTCGATAGTCCATACATAGCCTAAGAATCCCATCCTTCTTTTTCACAAAAAAACCAGGCCACCCAAGGAGAATGACTTGGTATGATGAAACTTTTTTCCTTTAATGTTGTGATATGATGTTCTAGCTCCAGGAGTTCCATTCAGCCCATTCGATAGATGGTTTAGAGATAGGCTATGTCCCTAGGACTAGGTCAATGGAGAACTCAATCTTCTGCCAGGGTGGCATATCTTGTAGCTCCGTAGGAAAAATATCTGAGGAGTTATAGATGATGGGGATCATTTGTATTGATGGCTTAGGATATATGTGTCTATATATGGTAAAGGTTAGAAAAAAACAGGTAATTTTAAAATTTAAGAAAAATCCTTTCCATGCAAATACTTAAACAAATAAAATTTATAAACATTTAGACTATATTTATTCACAAAACAAAATCTTCTTATAGTTTTAAGGTTGTTTTTTTTGGGCGAGCCAAGGGTTACATATTTGTCATCACAGTTGATAACCACTCGATAGTTTTCTAACCAGTCCATTTCTAATATTACATCAAATCTGAAAAAATCTAAGAGTATAAGTTAGTTCTTTACTTGAAACGTTCACTCTACAGTTCTTATGTAACACCTCGAGTTTTTGGTCCTTAATGGATTTTAAAACTACGATATTTTTAGTCTACTACAGTGTGGAATTTTTAATTTTAGATTTACAAGCCTTTTTATTTTAATTATCTTGTCCAAAATTTTATTTGAGTTTGCCCAAAATTTTAGAAGAAAAAATGAAAAAAAAAACAGCTAAGGAAACTCAGACAATTACTGCAACCTGTGACCGTGGAAAACTCATGTGGGCAGGCCAGCGCGACTGTGCGCACAATGCAGTGCGGTTACTCTCGTGCATAGCTGTGTTGTGATATCCCATATGCAAATTAAGGCAAATGGATGTTAGATATAGATTTAGAATAACGAGTGCATAATAAAATTTTATACAGCGGAACAATTAATACAAATCCCTTACAAATATATATGATTTCCAATTACATACATAAAATTAAGGTAGAAAATGGCTATAAAATACAAAAAAAAAAACAAAACACAAAAGAATGCCACTTCTTTCACTATGCTATTGGACTCATCAGATTGCGGAAATAATCATGCACTCAAATTCTGTGGATCCACACGATCATCATAGACTTCCAAGGGTAGGTCAGTCTATGGTTCCTCATTTTCTTTCTCAAATGAGGGGGGCATGGAAAGAGTATTAAATTAACATCATAAGGTTTTAAAGGTGAATTATTTTAACTTAAACGCTTACCATTTGGCAACCTCGTAGACCGGTCTTACATTATGAAAATAATTTATTTATTAAGAAAATAGTACATTAATATAAACAAATCAAGCATACATCATGCCAGATAATAGAAAAAATCAAATAAATTATGAAATACTAAGATTTTTGTATCATGCTTCGCGAAATCGTTATAACTTCCATCTCTGAAGGTAGATACAGATTTCTAACTACCCAAGTGTAATGACCAAATTAGATACAGATATAGTAATTTGCTCGGGCCCATTTTCGAGTAGCAAAACCACGGTATGACCTACGACCACAGCCATACCAACTATAATGGCCCTATCAGATATCTACAATCACGACAGTACTTAGCCAAGGGTCACCCCTAACAGATATTTGCGTTACCACTCTTATCAGAGGGTACACCATTATCCACTGGGAGTGGTCCTATTATGTCTTTTCAGACCAGATGGGGGAGGGGGAAACAAATACCCTAAAGGGCAAGGGGAACAGATATCCCTTAGAGATAAAAAGCCTAATGAGACACTTGATACAATATGGATGTCAATACATATATATATTTCGGACCATTCATGTTTCATTCCTTTTTTCTCTTTTTTTTTATTATTTATTTTTACCAAGTAATAATACCAACTTCATATCATATTTTATTACATGTAAATCATTATGTATCTATAATTCACATGGCATGCTTGAAAAACAAGAACAATTTGACTTATCTGAACTATAAACGCAAAGGCATATAAGAAGGAAAAATCAATATCATCATGTTTAATAATTTTATTTTATCTAAAAATATCCCTTAAGACATAAAAAAATATTAAATTCTTTAGCGAAACCTTAATGTCTTCTCCTTCACCGTTCCTCTTTTCTTGTCCTCCTTCTTTCACTAGATTACTCTCTCTCTCCTTTTCTCTCTCTAAGTCTAAAAAAATAAAAAAATGGAAGTGATTAGGAAGAATGTGATGGGAAGACCTATTTATAGAATTTTAAAATCGTTGAATTCGCACCAAGTGATAAAATCCAATGAAGAGAGAGGAGAAAAAGATGCTCAACACGAAAAACGAGGGAGGAGGGCCTTCTCCATCGGTGACAACGGTGCACCGCTTGAGGCAACGGCGGTGCACTACCCGAGACGGTAGTGCCCCAACTGATGCGATGTAGGCTAGCTTGCAGGCGTGCAGGCCTCCCATTGCGCGCGCAAGCTAGCCCCTGCACATGCGTAGAGCCTATGTGTGTTGGGCACCGCGTGCGCACAGGGTGCTGCTTACATAGCTTGTTGCACTTATCCATGCATGAGGTGACGCACAGACAGCTTGCCTGCGTGTGCAGGACTCATCCCTGCGCCATGCACACGGATGGGACATGCACACTTTCCGCAAGTCCCTTGTGTGCATGCATGCGGATGTGACATGCACGTGCATACTTGTGCAAAGTGCAAGACATCTGTGCGGGTGGTTGTGCTTCCCTGTGGGATTTTTCTCGCGTGATTTCTTCCCGTTTTGTCATTTTTCTAATTTTTTCCAAATTTTTAAAAATAAATTAAATAAAATTAAATGCAAATTAAATAATAAAAATTAAAATTTAATAAAAGCGAAATAATTTAAAATCAACCAGATTTATGAATTACAATAAATAATACACGGTGTAATTTAAATGAGTTTAACGCAGCCAAATGCCCAAACAAATATGGTTTTCCAAATTAATTAAGCACAACGATGGGTGGGTGTTACATCCCCCTCACCTTAAAAAAATTTGATCCCCAAATTTGTCTTGAACAGGTACGGATACTTCTTCCTTATCTCGCTTTCCAACTCCCATGTGGCTTCCTCTGGGGTATGATGCTACCATCTCACCTTCACCATGGGAATTGTCTTGTTACGCAAGACCTTATCGGTCCACCCAAAAATCTCCGTAGGAACCTCCTCATAAGTCATGTTGGCTTGTCTTGCTCCTTATCATGAGGAATAATATTAGAAGAATCAGGGTGGTACATCTTAAGCATCGAGACGTGAAAGACGTTATGTAGACCCGTAAATTCTCAGGATAAAGTGAGGCTGTATACTACGGGTCTAATGTACTCGATGATCCAGAAAGGTCCCACATAATAAAGCTCAACTTCCCTCTCCTCCCCAACCAAATCTTTCCCTTAGAGGGAAAACCTTGAGGAAGACCTGATCCCCCATGACAAACTCCAAGAGTCGCCTACGATTGTCGACGTAACTCTTCTAATTGCTTTAGGCAATTGCCAAGGTCTTGTGGATTATTGCGACCTTCTCAATGGTTTCCTAAATGAAGTCTTGTCTTAAATGGCGTTGGTTTCTGACTTCACTCCAACAAGTAGGAGAACAGTTAGACCTTCCATATAGTGCTACATATGGGGCCATGCCGATGCTGGAATGATAACTATTATTATAAGTAAATTCACAAAGGGATCAACACAGGAGTAGAGGTGAGACAATGCTTCAATTCCATGAATCTTTCATAACGCTCATAATTCCATATGAATGGTACCCCCTTTCAGGTAAGTCGGGTCAGTGAGGTGGCAATCTTAGCAAATCCATCAATGAACTGTCGATAATAACCTGCCAAGCCAAGGAAACTAACATCATAAGGTCTTAAAGGTGAATTATTTTAACTTAAATGCTTACCATTTTGCCACCTCATAGACCAATCTTACATTATGAAAATAATTTATTGATTAAGAAAACAGTACATTAATATGAACAAATCAAACATACATCATGTCAAATAATAGTGAAAATCAAATAATCATGAAATGCTCATATTTTTGTCTCATGCTTCACGAAGTCATTATAACTTCCATCTCTAAAGGCAGATACAGATTTTCAACTACCTAAGTGGAATGAAAAGATAAGACACAGATACGACAATTTGCTTAGGCCCATTTCCGACTGGCCAAACCATGGTATGATCTACGACCATGGCCTTACCAACTATAGTGGCCCGATAAGATATCTACAGTCATGACAATACTTAGCCAAAGATGACCCCTAATAGATATTTGTGTTATCACTCACATCAGAGGGTCCACCGTCATTCACTAGTGAGCAGTCCTCTTAAGTTCTAGACCAGATGGGGGAGGAGAAAACAGATACCTCTCAGAGATTAAAAGACTAACAAGACACTTGATGTAATATGCACATCAATACAAATATATATTTCAGACTATTCATGTTTCATTCCACTTTTCTTTTTTTTTTCTTTTTTTTCTTTATTTTTACCAAGTAATAATACAGACTTCATATTATATTTTATTACATGCAAATCATCAAGTGTTTATAACTCACACGGCATGCTTGAAAAAAAGAACAATTCGACTTATCTGAACTATAAGCGCAAAGGCATACAAGCAGGGAAAATCACAATCATCATGTTTAATAACCTTATTTTATCTAAAAATACACCTTAAGACGTCGAAACAAATACTAAATTTCTTACCAAAACTTTGATATTTTCTCCTTCACTATTCCTCTTTTCTTTTCCTCCTTCTCTCACTAGATTACTCTCTCTCTCTTTTTCTCTCTCTAAGTCTAGAAAAATAGAAGAATGGAAGTGTGGGAAAAAATGGGATGGGAAGACCTATTTATAGAATTTTTGAACAGTCGAATTCTCACCAAGTGGCAAAATTCGATGAAGAGAGAGGAGAAAAAGATGCTCGGCACGAAAAATAAGAGAGGAGGGCCTCCTCCACAGCTATGGTGGCACATCGCCCGAGGCGACAGTGGTGCACTGCCCAATGTGGCAGTGTGCCGACCAGCGCACTACAAGCACACAGGCCTTTTGCTGTGCAGCATAGGCCCAGGCCTCCTGCTGCATGCGTAGGTGCACAGGCCTCCTGCCGCACACGTAGTGCCTTGGCACTCTGGGTATCGTGTGCAGGGCCTATCTTCGTAGGCCTACTACGTGGATAGTGCGCGCACAGTGTGTGATGCCAGTCCGTGCGAGAGTTCACTTGCGGACAGCCTACCTTCGCACGACAAGACGCACACATGACCTTCCCCGCGTCGTGCGCATGGATGGGATGTGCGCGTTATGGGCATGTCCCGTGTTTGCATGCGTGTAAACGGGACATGTGCACGTGCACATTGCGCAGCTCCGCACGGGCGGCTCTGTTTCCCCGCGGGAAAATCCCATGGGATTTCTTCTCGTTTTACTATTTTTCTAATTTTTTTCCAATTTTTTAAAATTAAATTAAATAAAATTAAATGCAAATTAAATAACAAAAATAAAATTTAATAAAATTAGATAAAATCAAAATAATTAAAAATCAACTAGATTTAGGAATTACGATAAATAATATAAGTTGTAATTTAAATGAGTTTAATGCGGCCAAAGGCGTGAACAAATAGGATTTTCTAAATTAATTAAGCACAACGATGGGTGGGGTGTTACATGCGCACTGTCACCAACAGAAAGCCTTGCCCTGTCGGTCTAATGGCTATCTTTGGCCTTCCCTTTCATCTTTTGGCCATGCTTGGTGGGCCCTAAACCCATCTCTTCACTCCATTTCACCAAATTATCCCAAGTGGCCCAAATTTACCTTTCTTTTTTCTATTTAATCCTCTTCCTTTCCATTTCCTCCCCATTTTTTTTCTTTCTTCATTTTCCAATCTTAGAGAGAGAGTAAGAGGAGAGACTTTTTGAGAGAGAATGGAAGATCTTTTAAGGAGATTAAGTAGCAAGAGAGGAAAGAAAAGTTTGGAGTTTCACAAGCGTTTGATGGATTTCTAGAAGCTCTTCTTTTGCTATCAAAATGTCAGGTCAACTCAGATACGATAAGATTCTTTAGTATTTACTTATATGCCTTTAAGTGCTCTTTCTAGCTAAATAAAATAATGATAACATGAGATAGTTGTGAATGCTTGATTGATGTCATATTTTGTTTAGTATTGGTTGATAATCTACTCCGATGTCTTTATACTCGTTTTGACTAGATAGGATTTGTATGGGTACTAATCCTTTGCCTTACTCTTAGTAATAGTAAAGAGGGTATTTTGATGAGCCATGGCTACGTGAAAATATTCCGATGGTAAAGACCAGTGGTAATGGATTTTTGGTAAAATGGGTTGAACCCCCACCGAGTTCCAAACATGAGGCATAATGCATAAGAGTAGGTTACATGATCAAGATGCATGAAACCTTGTCTAAAGTGATGTTTTACTTGGTTAAACTGTTGGTTGGTTACCTCTGAAATGTTTAATATCATTTTGCTATGGAAATACTGAACATATTGCATGAAAACATGATAGTTTGAAGTTTGCATATAGGTTTTTCCCTTCACCTTACTTACGTAATGGTGAAGAGGGTTATTTTAGTGGACCTTAGTTCAAGAAGGTGACTCGAAGATCAAGTTTGGGTGAAATGAGCCTTCGGACCAGATATGTGATATGAGTCTTCAGGCCAGATATGTGAAATGAGCCTTCGGGCCAGATATGAGCCTTCGGGCTGGATAATCTGAAGAATCCTTATCGGGTTCAAAAATAGTTGCATTAAACATATAGCATGCATATGAAAAGAATATGAAATTATTGTGAACATTGAATAAGTAAATGAAAAGAATGAAAAAACCCATTCTGAATGGATTGCCATGGATTAGAGTCTAGATAGGGAAATGATAGGGACCTGAGAAAGGAATCGGTGATTCATAGTGGTAGTCGGGGATCCCTTCTACCCTCATTGGATATATGTTGTAATGGCTTTATGCGAAGGTTAGTAAAAGAGAAATAAAATTTAAGTATGGTTTAGAGCATCCTTTTGATCTATATGATGAAATTCTTACTTTTCGTGCATTGATTATACTTTTTGATGTTTATCTTATTGTCACCTTGTCCAACTTCTCTGTTTACCCAGTATGATACCCGTTTATGCATACTTGATGAAATATGCCTACTTAAGATGATATTTTATCATGTTGAATATTTGTTTATATGGTATTTCTAAAGACAATGGTTTTTTTATAAGATTTAATAGCTCCATCCCATGATGAACTCTAAGGTAAGAGGTATACGGGCTTTATTCAAATTGCTTACTTTGTAAACCTTAATCATGTAATTTCAAATACTATTTTCCTTACTGAGTTTACATAGAACTCACCCCTAATTTGTGCGCCCCCAAGTGTTGAGAAAGTTAAGAGTTAGTTCTTTGAGTCACCTCTTGGAGTCCAATTAGACCTAGTTTAAGACTCTTGATAATACTTTAAGACATAATTCGAGTGCAATAGTTACTCCACACTTTGATGAGGCTTCCTACAAGGAGCATATCTTGTATTAAATTGCCATCTTATGGCCTCGATATAGGGAATCGAACTTAGAAGGTTGTAAGGGATTTCCTAATTCCACTTCAATGTAAATATTTTATTTCACACTCGTAATCTACTTGAGTACTAGTGCCCTTTCCACCCAATGTGTATTTGGGACGACACAAAAATTGTATCAGAGCCTGATTATAGGAGAGATCCCTCCATCCCAACATTAGAAAGCCTTATATGTCAATCACTATCATCATTAAAGAGTCGTCTGCCAATTAGATAGGTTAGGAAACATACTACATCTAGAAAATAGTAGGAATTATTTTAAAACTCTCTAATGCATGTACCTTAGTAGTAAAAGCTTATTTTACAAATATTGTTTTATTTTAACCTGTGTGGTACATAGGACGATGGATCCTGAACCATCACCTCAAAACATCCCTATCGTTGGCAACTTTTTGAATTTATTCCCTAAGGAACTAACATGACTGCCACCCAAGCGAGATGTCGAGTGCTTCATCATTCCAGTTCCTAAATCTCAACCCGTCGCATACCCTCAGGACAAATAAATAGGATCGAGCTTCAGAAACTGCATTGCCAACTCTTGGCATTGCAGAAGAAGAAGTTTATCTGACGCAGCTCCTCTCTGTGGGGTGCCTCTGTCTTACTCACAAAAAGAAGGATGGAATTCCCCGCATTTACATCGATTACCGAAAACTCAACCAAGTGACAACCAATAAACTGGTGCCCCTTACACCGTGTTGACAACCTATTCAATTGACTTTCAGGTGCTATAATATTCTCCAAGATCCACCTCAAATTGGGCTATCACCAAATAAGAGTCTAAACTAAAGATATGCCATTAATGACATTTTGCAGCTGTTATGATCACTTTGAATTTTGAGTCATGCCTTATGGATTGACAAATGCCCTAACAATACTCTCAGACCTCTTGAACTAGATTTTTGAACCTGTCTTGGACTAGTACATTCTTGTCCACATTGATGATATGCTGGTGAACTTGAGGAACCCCAAGACCACGCCAACCACCTCACTCATGTAATGGAAACTCTCAGTCGGCACTGTTTATACCCCAAGTTCAAATAGTGTTCCTTTTGGATGGACCAAATCTTTTTTCTTGGACACATGGTTTCCAGTGAAGGGGTTTTCATCGACCCAGTGGAGATTGAGAACGTCATTAGCTTAAACCAACCTATCAACATTAAAAATGTTTATAGATTTTTTAGACGAGTTAGGTGCTACTAGTATTTCATCTAAGACTTTTCTCGTATCTCCACTCCCCTTACAAACATTTTCAATATGGTTTCTAATTTAATTGAGATCCTAAATGTGAAGAAAGTATTTTAGAGATTAGGCATCGACTTGTCGCCACTCCAATATTGACCTTTCTTGATAACACCAACTACCTTCAAATAGAAAGCAATGCATCCCATACAAGATTGGAGATTGCTCGTATAGTAGGGTTGAGTTATATCCTATGGATCCAAGCAACTAAAGCCGTATGAGCACGACTACACCCACCTCAACCTTGAGCTCATTACCATCGTCTACCCTTTAAAAATATGGTGTCATGATATGCAAGGCTAGACCTTTGAGATTCACACTAATCATGAGAGCCTAAAATAAATATTTTTCAAGGAGGAATGGGCTAAAAGATAGGAATACTGAACAGATCTTCTAAAGGACCACAATTTTATAGTCCTACGACATCCTAGTAGAGGGAGAACACCCGATGGTGCCTTTAATTGAGAAGAACGAGTCTCGTTGAAGCATCTACTAACATCCAGGTGGAAGATGTTAGAAACAATTCGAGAACTTTAAGTAAGCCAACATGGCCACCATCTCTACCTTGCACTACAAGAATAACCCAACATCTTAAGTAGAATTTGGGAAGCTCAGGAAATGAACCTAGAGATTTTGAAGCACAGGAACAAGTTTTGCTCCATGAGTGATAGTAGCAAGGATGGTCACTTCACAATGACTGACGATGAACTATATTGATTATACAATCGAGTTTGGGAACCAAACTACCCATCACTCCTAGTAGCTATCCTAACGGAGGTACATGCGTCCAAGACCAGTGCACTATCACCAACCGGACAGCCTTATCTCGTCGGTTAAATGGCCATCTCTGGCCTTTTTTTTCTTCTTTTGACCATGCTTGGTGGGCCCTAAACACACCTCTTCACTCCATTTCACTGATTTTTTCCAAATGGCACAAATTTAGCCTTTCCTTTTTCTGTTTAAACCTCTTCCTTTCCATTTCCTCCCACCATTTTTCCTTTTTTATTTTCTAATCTTAGAGAGATAAGTGAAGATCTTTTAGGGAGATTAAGGAACAAGAAAAGAAAGAAAAGTTTGGAGTTTCACAAGCATTCAAAGGATTTTTGGAAGCTCTTCTTCACTACCAAAAGGCTAAGTCAACCCAGTTACGGTAAGGGATCTTTAGTATTTACTTCTATGCCTCTAAATGCTTTTTCTAGCTAAATAAAATAATGATAACATGAGATACTTGTGAATGTTTGTGTGGTGTCATATTTTATTTCGCATTGGTTGATAATCTACTTCGATGTCTTTATACTCATTTTGACTAAATGAGATTTGTATGGGAACTAATCTTTTTCCTTACTCTTAGTAAGAGCAAAAAGGGGTATTTTGATGAGCATGACTACGTGAAAGATATCCTGATGGTCAAGACCAAAGGTAATGGATTTTTGGCTGAATGGGTTGCACCCCCATCGGGCTCCAAACATGAGACATGATGCATAAGAGTTTGTTACATGATCAAGATACATGAAACCTTGTCTAGAGTGATGTTTTGCTCAGTTGAACTGTCAGTTGCTTATCTCTGAAATGGTTGATATCATTTTGCCATGGAAAAACTAAGCATACTACATGAGAACATGAAAGTTAAAAGTTTACATACGGGTTTGGCCCTTTACCTTACCTACGTAATGGTAAAGAGGGTTATTCTAGTGGACCGCAGTTCAAAAGGGTGACCCGAAGGTCAAGTTTGGATTAAATAAGCCTCCAGACCAGATATATGATATGAGCCTTCGGGCTGGATAAGTTGAGGAATCCTTATCAGGTTCAGAAATGGAGGCATGAACATATAGCATGCATATGAAAAAAAATATAAAATTATTGTGAACATGAAATAAAGAAGTGAGAAGAATGAAAAAAATCGTTCGATCGTTATCTTTGAAGGGTTTCTATTTCTCTCTCCTCTGAATAAGTGTTAGTGAACTACTCCCTGTTATGATCGGTGTTCTCTTTGACGAGAGAGGATACACATTAGGTGTGTATAAGGTCTCTATGACGAGTACATTGCCATGGATTAGAGTCTAGATGGGGAAATGATAAGGACTCAAGAAAGGGTTGGTGATTCACAGTGGTAGTCAAGGATTCCTTCTATCGTCAGTGGATATATGTCGTAATAGCTTCATGTGAAGGTTATGTCGTAATAGCTTCATGTGAAGGTCAGTAAAAGACAAATAAAATTTAAGTATGGTTTGGAGCATCCTTCTTATTTGTATTATGAAAATTCCTACCTTTGGTGTGTCGATTATACTTTATAATGTTTCTCTTGTCGTATGCTTGTCCAACTTCTTTGTTTACCTAGTATGATATCCACTTGTGTATACTTGAAGAAATATGTCTACATAAGATGATATTTTATCATGTTAAATATCCGTTTATCTGGTATTTCTAAAGAAAATGGTTTTTCATAAGATTTAATGGCTCCATCCCGGTGATGAACTCTAAGATAAGAGGTATACAGACTTTATTCGAATTGCTTAATCTTTAAACCTTAGTCATGTGATTTGAAATATTGTTTTCCTTACTGAGTTTACATGGAACTCACCCCTAATTCGTGCCCCCACAAGTGTTGAGAAAGTTAAGAGTTTGCTCCCTGAGTCACCTCTTGGTGCCCAATTAGACCCAGTTCAAGACTCTTGATAATACTCTAGGACATAATTTGAGTGCAATAGTTACTCCGTACTTTGATGGGCTTCCTGGAAGGAGTCTATATTGTATTAAATTGCCATTTTATGGCCTTAATGTAGGGGACTGAACTTATAAGGTTGTAAGGGATTTCTTAGTTCCACTTTATTGTAAAAATTTTATTTTGCACTCGTAATCTACTTATGTACTGACGCCCTTTCCACCCAATGGGTATTTGGAACAGCACATCTTATATACAACATGTGCTTCTAAGAGTTCGCTAGAGGTTGTTTCTACCACTAAAATTTGTCCCAAAGGTTCTGGTTTAATTCCTAAGTTTCTTGCAAATTTATATGATGCAAAAGAATCGGTGGCACTAGTATCAATTAAAGCCTAGGCTGTGGAATTGTGAATCGAAAGCATACCCTGAAAGATAGTCGGTATTGCTATGGCAACATGCTCATCAAGATGGAAGACTCTTCCTTGGGCAATCGATCCTCCATAAAATATTGCGTGCTCTTGCACTTGCAGCAGAAATTGTTCACTCAGTGGCAGGGTCGACTACCATGGTTTCACCCGTAGTGTTAGCATGTTTGAGTAAACTAAATAGGGTTACTAGGAGGTGGGGGTGGGACAATAGTAGGAACTATACGAGGTCGTTTATTAACACGGTCAGGATGAGTCATCTTCCTCTTTTATTGCTATTGCGTTTGGATATGTTATGTGCCGATAATAGGCCGAAAAGAGTTCATCAACCAATTGGGCATGCTCAAGAACCTCTGCATAGTTATCATAGCAACTCAGTCAAAGATATTCGCTCTCAAACCCTTTAAATTTGAGTCTTCTGGCTCTCAGTGGCTACAATCTCAGGGGCAAACTAGGACGATTAAAAATTCAAGCAGCATACTGGCTGACAATCATGCTTCCATGACTCAAGTCTTGGAATTCCTCTTCATTTATTTCTTGAACATAGACCGAAAAAAATTTCTTAAGAAAGGCATCCAGGAAGTGGTCCCAAGTAGTTGAAGTCGGCAAGGCACCCTTCTTAAGCAGCCACCAATGCTTGACATCTCTAGTGAACATAAAAGCTGTTAAGGGAACCTTATGCTATTTAGTGAGTTCCAAGATGGGAAAAGCTTTTCAATTTGCATGATCCATACTTCTGCGGCCATGCCGTCAGTTTAACATTCCAGATACCTGGTGGGGTATAAGGGTGCCTAATAACAGAAACAAATACGAGTGCAATAGAAAAATATATATAGTGGAAACTAGAAATCCCTTACAACCAAAATATAGGAAAATTGTTTATACAACTAAGACCAACAAGGGGTCATCGAATAAATATATACACAAAAGTCACTTATAAAAATATTGTTTATCAAAGTGTGGACAAAATAAGTAGTCGTAAATACTCTAGGGATCCGAAGAGGGGAAATAAGCTTCAAGGGGCAGCACTGTGAGCATCTCATCATTATCATCATCTGGGAGGTCCTAGCATGGAAAGGGTGAGTTCCATGAAACTCAGTAAGGGAAAAAGTATTAAAATTACACTACTATGGTTTTAAAATTTATTAGCCTTAAATGAACATGCTTACCCAATAAATAACTTACGTTAGAGATCAATTGAGGAAGGATAGATTTGAACATTTAGAAAACATTTATTCTTTTAGGAAAACCCATTAAACATAGCAATAGTCTGTAGAGATAGATAAAATCAGAAAAGCTTTTAAACATTACTAAACAAAAAAACAATCTACAAAGAATAGGCAGAGTCATGTTTTCAATTAAAAACACAACACAAGAAATAATAGTATGTCTACATCTTTTACCATTTCTTCGCGTGAAGCCGTTTTGACACATATCTACTAAGGGTAGAAGGGATTCCCAACTACCACTGTGAATGATGCCATTTCATTTCATATCAGCATGTCTTGGTGTGCCAAGCCTCAGCATGTTTTGGTGTGCCAAACCAATATAGTGGTGGGATCTATGACCACAACTGTATGTCGCCATTGTGGCCCTTACATATTAGTTTACAATTTTGCTCTCATCAAAAGGAATTCTCATCATTCACAGGGAGCGGTTCACTAGCAGATTTAGATTTAGAGACGAAGGCAGAAATATAAGTGGGTTATTTATATTTACCTCGACACAACAACCAGATTCAACGAATATAAAACAAATCAACATAACGTAATATAATAATGCACATACTTTGAAAATTAGATAAGATAGCAAACAATATCATGCATCATCATAGTTCAGTTAATTTATCTAAAAAGAGCACTTAGAGATATAAGCAAAAATACAAGATCCCTTACTGACACTTGGTGAGTAACCAGATTCCTAGAAGTGGATAGGAAGGATGTTTTGTATGAAGAACTCCTTTGTGACTCCTATAAAATTTCCCCTTGCTTTCTATCTCTAGAACTCCACTCTCTCTCTAGAACTTCACTTTCTCTATCTAAAATGAATATAAGAAGAGAGAAAAATAGAAGTGGGTGAAAAATGAGGGGGAGGGGTCTACTTTATAATTTTTAGGGATCCTTGGATGTGTGCCACATGGCACACATCATATTCGTCCACATGGCAGTAAGGGAGAGGTTGCCACAGTGGGACCCACGCGACAAAGGGTGCCATGCTTTATCAGCACGCAGGGCATGGGTGCGCTTTTAGCACAGTAAGCACACAGCACCCATGCAGGCACTGGCGAGCATGCATGCTTGCAGAATTCCATGCAGGCGCTTGTGTGCATGCACCTATGCGTGCACTACCATGTAGGCTCGTGGTCACGGGAGTTTTCTCGCACATCTAGGAATTTTCCCCTAGCTTTCACTTTTCTGATTTTCAACCTTTTTCCTATCTCTTTCCTGAAAATACCAAAAAATCTACGCGCACATATTTTTTAAAAATTGTCTAAACATGGGTTAGTTTTAAAAGCATGCATTTATAAAATATACACAAAATATTAAATACAAATTGCCTTAGGTCTCAAATAGAGTTTTCAACACTACTTTAAGTGCAGAGGCCTCGGGGTGTTATAGTCAGGCCCACCATTGAAGTGAAGAGGGTTCAGTTTCCTAAATTTTAAGATGTTCTAAGAGATGGTTCAATCGACAAGATGATGGTCATTTACAGGAGGTGGTTGATCATTATGGGCACGATTGTGACCTAAATAGTGGTTATATCATGAATGGCTCGGAATAGTTCTGTAAACTCAGTTTGGGTTGAAGCATCCTAGGCCTCATATTGTTCTACAAAAGGTCTCCCTCAAGTCATTATTCCTATAAAAGGGAGACAAAAAGGTTTTAGAAAGAAAGTTTCATAGCTAGGTTGAAAGAAAGAGATTATTTCTAATTCTAAAAATTCCCTAATATTTCTCTAAATCTAAACTTTAGACCTCAGAGTAAGGAATTTTCCAAGAATCATGCTTTGATACTAACTGTGACATCCCAAATATCTAGTGGGAAAAAAGGGAGCTTAATAATAGAACAGATATGAGTGTAAATAAACAAATGCATATGCAGCAAAAATAATATCCCTTACAACAAACTTTGAGTTTTAAATTTTACAACTAAGTACAAGAAGATGGCTACCAAAATACATATGTATAAAATTTTATGGAGAACACTTCTTTCATTACAAGATTTTTTCATTAGAGTACGGACAGATAATGCACTTGTAGTCTTCTTAAAGATGTGAGAATGGATCCAAACAAACTTCAATTGGCAACTCAACGATCGAATGATCACTTCCATCATCTAAAAGGGGACATGGATTCAGGTGACTTCTAAATAACTCAGTAAGGGAAATAATATTTAAACTACACTACTAAGGTTTTCAAAGGTTATTAAACTTTAAAGTATAACATTATCATATAAACAAGTGACTTACTTCTTGGACTTATCACATAACAAGTTCATTTGAAATATTAAGAAAGCATTTATTTTTCTTTAAAAACTAATTTAGAACATTGATATTTAAATCATAACAGAAAGTAAAGACAGAGTAGCATAACATGAAATAGTCGTGATACAACAAGAAAGTGTAATAGAAACTAGTTGAACCAACTAAAATCATAGCAATGTCATGATAGAACAGGGAGGAACATATCACAAGAAACTACTAAAGCATGGAACATTAAGCAACTGTTCTAGTAATGTCATCAGGTCGTTAGTTTCATTTACATCTTTTATAGATCTTCACGTGAAGCCGTTTTAACTTATATCAGGTGAGGGTAGAAGGGATCCCCAACTATCACTGTGAATGGGCAAATAGTGTCATTTCCATATCAGATATTTTAGATATAAACTAATGACCATGATCGTACTTCATCAGTATGGCCCCTACAGATC
The DNA here is from genome assembly GCF_054855325.1 of Carica papaya. NCBI lineage: Eukaryota > Viridiplantae > Streptophyta > Magnoliopsida > Brassicales > Caricaceae > Carica > Carica papaya. The sequence continues at coordinate 13,395,109 of NC_142310.1, forward strand.
GGATAAGACTAATGACCACGGTCTTACTTCACCACTGTGGCCCTTGCATATCAGATCGTGAATCCACTCTCACCATAAGAGAGGCCAGTACAATTCATAGGGAGCAGTTCACCAACATATTCAGATACAAATTTAGATTACAAAAGTAGAAATCCCTCAATGATAATGTTCAAACAGATTTTTTCATTATGTCCTCTTTCTTTATTTATTCCAATTCACAATTAATCACAAACTTAGTTCCTGGTGGGGGTCTAATAACATATTTCAGTCAAGTATTCTACTCAGACTTAGCCATCAGGTCATCTTCTCAAGCTTAGACCCAATAGAATGACCCTCTCCACCATTACCCAAGAAATCCATATTTATCCCATGTGAAATCCATTTAAAATACATGTGTAAATTAATTTTAACACATGGGTATTTTAAAAAATGGGTCCCAAGCTTTTTTAAAATATTTTAAAATAATTAAATAAATAAATATTCAATAATTTAAAAAAGAAAAAGGGGGCAAACCATTTTGGGCTACCCGGATAGGCTGGGTCGGCCGGTTTGTGCGGGTTGCTTGGGAGAAGGCACGCGAGATTCACGGGCTGGGCTTAGGTCGTTAGAGCTGTTCGTAGGCCTGTCAATGCTGGATGTGCATGTTCGACCCTTGGGTTTACGTGCGCAGAGTTGTTTCTTCGTCGGACTAGAGGGTCGCGTGCGTGGGAGCTCCTGGGCCCTCGTACGCGTAATTAATATAGTCACGCATTCGTGTTTGTGGGCCGTGCTAGTTGGGCCATATGTTCATGGGCTATGCAGGCTGGGCCACATATTTGGCGCACGTTTGGGCCTCCTTACTCGGACATGGGCTTTCTTACAATTCTTCAAGCCCATTAATCATATTTGGGCCTTAAGCCTTCTCACTTGGACAAACTTGGCCCATCTCTTGGAATAATCCCAATTAGGAAAGTATTCAGAGATAAAACTACTTTCCCATTCTAAGCATCCCTCATTGATACAAGATTGCATCTTTGAAACTAATTTTGGGCTATCTAGGATCACATCACACACGTTATGATGGCTGTAGAGGAGCCTTGTCCTTGTGCCTAAGTGCGGGTGTCCCTGCGTGCCTGGGCACGAATGGGCTTGTGCAAAAGAATTCCTGCGCGTTTACATCTCTACAACTACGGCCATGCTGGATGTGGGCATAACACACGCATGCATGTCTATGATGTTTGCAATGTAGATGCCCCTATATGCGTGGGTGCGGGCGAACAACTGTGCGTATGTACATGCCACGTGCAAGGGTTGCTCATGGATTTGGGGATTTCTTGAAATCCCTATATCACCAAAAATAGGTTTTTCTCTGGGGATTTCCTAAATGAAAGTCACTAACTTACTAAAATTAATACTTGTCAACTACAATTTATAAAGAAGCAAGTGTAGAAAAACATCAAAGTTTATACAACACATGTGATTATTACACAAAGAACCATAAATTAAAAAATAAAAAATAAAATCAATAAATGATCACTTGATAAAAAAACATAAGAAAGACAGAATTGAAACTCTAAATCCCATAATCTATATATATAAACACACACACAACCATCTAAACATAATAAAAATCCCTTACGGTTTAGTTGAACAATCATTTAAATATCCATAATCAAACAACTAATACTATGTTGGGCATGAAAAAAGAAAGATAGATTAAGAAATAACCATGACCCCCTAAATTTATAATTCATCTCCATTCTCATCTTGAAATCTTTATCATCATTCTCGTCACTTTTAGAACTTGAAAAAGAAAAAAATGAGGAGGAATACTCCATTTCACTTTCTTCACGATGAGGATTGCTAATGCTATTCCTAGGAGCTAGTATTACCAGCAGCAATATATTCAAATGTTGGATCTCTTGATTAATTATAAAATTGATTCTTGCAAATATCATATACCAATGTTGTTAATTTGTATACTGATGCATTAATCATATATAAATATATATATACACATACAAATATTGCTTTAAGAAAATTTTGATTACGATCATACATTCTGTTTTTGTGCCTAATCTCTTCATAAAATTTGTCTACTCTTAGGTTTTCAGTAGCTAAGTTCTGTGATTCTCGGTGTATATTCACATTAACATAAAATACTCACAAAATCTATTTAACTATATATATATACACATATATAGGTTTTAGTGATACTTTTAAGTAAAATTATACATTCAAGGCATCCATTGCAGATTGCACAGCAATAGCTTCATAGACTAATGTTGAATATGTTTCTTAAAGCATATAGAGATGAGAAGGGTCCACCTCTTTTACCTCTTCATTTTCCATCAAATCTGAATCCCTATATTATATACATAATATGTTTTTCACATTAACTATGTTATCAAACACATATATTTGATTCTCACCAATTACATATCTAAATAGAAAATACTAATGACGCGGAAACCATCATGAAGGATATCCTGAAAAAAAAAAAAAGAGAACACGCAAGACTTTGTTCGTAGAAATATTGGGACTATCCTGCACTGCCCATCCTAACCCGTACAAGTTCCAGTGGTTGAATGAGAGCGGTGACATAAAGGTAATAAGGCAGGTCATGGTACCCTACTCCATCGGTAAGTACAAAGATGGGTTATGTTGTGATGTTGTTCCTATGCACGCCAGCCATGTGATAGTTGGCTTGCCTTCGCAATTTGATAGATGAGTCTAACACTATGGGCATGCCAACTACTATTCTTTATGGAAGGACGACCTCACACATGTCCTCACACCCCTTTCACCCTAAGAGGTGCACAAGGATGAAATGAAGGTCAAAAGGGTCTTTGAGGAATACTTGGAAAGGGAAAGGGAGAGGAAAAATTAGGAGCCCCTGGAAATAAGTAAACCTAGCCCAGTAAAGGCCAAAGAGAAAGAAAATGGGAAAATTAGTCTTAACGTGAGGGGACAACAGATGAAACAAGCTGTTTATGAGAAAAAAAGCCTCATAATATTGCGATATAAGGAATTTTACCCGAATCTATCCAACTTAAACCTAGCCCTACCTTAAGGTATAGTTTTCTCCTCTAAGAATTCAAGGACGTCCTACCCGAGGAAATCCCAGATGGACTCCTACCATTGCGGGGAATTAAACATCAAATTGATTTTGTCCCTGGAGCCACCATTCCCAACCGCCCTGCCTGTAGGAGTAATCCAAAAGAAACTAAGGAACTCCAGCACCAAGTAGAAGAGTTGTTAGCCAAGGGGCATGTTAGGGAAAGTTTGAGCTCGTGTGTTGTATCTGTCCTATTAGTACCCAAAAAAGATGGTTCCTAGAGAATGTATGTTGACTGTTGGGCTGTCAATAAAATTACCATAATAGACACCTTATTCCCCAGTTAGATGATATGCTAGATAAACTTAGTGGGGCAACTATCTTCACCAAAATTGATCTCAAGACTGGGTACCACTAAATTAGGATGAACCCCAGAGACGAGTGGAAAATAGCTTTTAAAACTAAGTACGCCTTTATAAATGGCTCGTAATGCCTTTCAGCCTTTCAAACACCCCCAATACCTTCATGAGACTTATGAGTGATGTCCTATGACCTTTCCTAGGGAAATTCGTAGTTGTGTACTTCAACGATATCCTAATCTATAGTAGGAATCTGGATGACCACATCGAGCATATTCATTCTATTTTTGAGGTTCTATGAAGGGAATAGTTATATGCTACTGCGAAGAAATGCACCTTCTGTAGCGATAAGTTGATCTTCTTAGGATTTATGGTAAGTGCCCATGGTATCGAGGTTGATGAAGAAAAGATAAAGGCCATTAAGGAGTGGGCCACACTGACAACTACAAGTGAGGTGAGAAGTTTTCATGGGTTAGCCAATTTCAATTATAGGTTTGTCAAAGACTTCAGTTCCATAGTGGCACCGTTAAACGAGTTGGTTAAAAAAGATATTAGATTCGTATGGATTGACAGATAAGAGCCTGCCTTTACCTAGTTAAAGGAAAAATTATGCTCTGCCCCTGTACTTACTTTACCTGACTTTAACAAAACCGTTGAGCTTGAATGTGATGCTTCAAGAATAGGTATAGGAGCTTGTTGATACAAAAAGAGCGCCCAATAACCTACTTCAGTGAGAAACTCAGTGGCGCACCACTTAATTACTCGACCTGCGAAAAGGAGTTGTATGCCTTGGTATAATCCTTGAAAGTGTGGTAACACTATTTGTTGCCAAAGGAATTTATAATCCACACCGATCACGAGTCCCTCAAGCATTTGAAGGGTCAAGGTAAGCTCAACTGCTAACATGGTAAGTGGGTAGAGTTTATAAAAATGTTCCCCTATATAATCAAATATAAGCAAGGAAAAGACAACATCATTACGGATGCGTTATCTCGAAGGTATATGCTCCTCTCCACTTTAAGTTACAAGTTCTTGGTGTTTGAGCGCATAAAGGAGATGTACACCAATGATAAGGATTTATTTTCTGTTTACCAAGCTAGTGAGCATAGTTCTTTCCAAAAATATCACCAAATCAATGGATTCCTCCTAAGGGAAAACAAACGTTGTATACCAAGTTATTTTGTTAGGGAGTTATTAGTACAAGAAGCATATAGTGGGGGACTCATAGGACATTTCGAGGTAGTAAAAACCCTAGCCATGTTACAAGAACACTTATATTGGCCAAATATGAAGAGGGATGTTGAGCACATCTATAGCCAATGTATCGCTTGTAGGCAAGCCAAATCTAGAGTGATGCCTCATAGCTTGTACACCCCATTACCTGTACCCACAACCCTATGGTAGACATCTCTATAGACTTTGTACTAGGGCTACAACACCTCGCTCACCACCGCACTAAATTTGTATTGGAAAAACCCCTATTTATTTGGGACTTAAGGCCACCTGAACTAATTTAAATTTATTTTGTAGCTTTACATCATAGTTGATGATTTAAATTTGTAATTTCAATTTTATGCTGATTTCATTAATTTATTTTTATCTACTGTAATTATTTTTATTTTATTATTATTTTGATTTATTTTATACATTATTTTTTTTTATTAAATATAAGTTTCAAGAGAACGAAAAAAGGGGGAAAATCCTACAGGAAAACACCCACAGGAGAGGTTAGCCTGTGTAGGCACCGCGCGCTGTGCGCGGGCGTGTGCATGTTACAAGGTACAAGATGTGCGCACTATCCACATGTCCCATCCGTGCAAGGTGTAGGGGCTAGTCCTGTGCACACGTCTTCTCGTAGGCAGACAGGCCAGTCCTTATGTGTCACATTGTGCACTGACAGGGCCAGACGTTGTGCACTATGCGCACATCATCCACCAAGTAGGCCTACATGCCTGGGGCTTGCGCATGATAGGGTAGGCCAGCGCTTACAAGCTAGGCCTGCAGTGCGCGACGAGCCTTGTGAAGCGCACTACCGCCTGGGGTAGTGTTACTGCCCCCTTGGGCATTGCGTGTTGCCTTAGGTTGTATGCCACCGACGATGGAGGAATTTTTCCTCCATTTTTCACACTATCATCGCATCGCCTTAAATCGATCATCTTTCACTCAACTCTCTCTTTCTTCACTAGATTTTGCCACTTGGTACAAATCTGACAGTCCCTATTTTATATAAATAAGGACCCTTTCTTCCATTTCCTCATCACTTCCATTCCATTTTTCTATTTACCAAGAGTTTAGAGAGAGAGGGAGTGATCTAGAGAGAGAAGGAGAAAAAAGAAGAAGAACGGTGTAGGAAAACTTTGATGTTTTGATAACAAATTTAGTATGTCTTTAAACATCTTAAGGAGTATTTCTAAAAAAATTAATTATGAAGTTCGTGTTTTGTGTTTTGCATGTCTCAAGTTTAGTAGTTTTAATAAAGTGATTTGTTCTTGATTTCAAACGGGCTATGTGATTTTATAGGCACTTGATGATTTGCATGTAAATTAAATAAAATTAATATGGTGATGTTTGCCTGAAAAAAGTAATAAAAAGAAAGAGAGAAAAGGTGAATGAGCCTGAATGGTCTGAGAAATATATGTATCTGTATTGACATGCATAATGGATCAAGTGTCTCATTAGGCTTTTTATCTTTGAGGGGTATATATTTTTCCCTCCCCCATGTGATCTGAAAAGACATGAGAGGACCACTCCTTGTGAATGATGGCATACCCTCTGACGAGAGTGGTGATGTGAATATTTATTAGGGGTCACCTTTGGCTACATACTACCGTGATTATAGAATATCTTATAGGACCACAGTGGTTTGTACGACCACTGTTATAGATCATATCATAGTCTTGCAAGCTAGAAATATGTCTGAGCAAATTGTCATTATTTGTATCTGATCTGGTCATTCCACATGGGTAGTCGGACATTCATATATGCCCTCATAGCTGGAAGTCAGAACAACTTCACGAAGCATGACACAAAAATCTAAGCATTTAATGATTTATTTGATTTTCTATATTATCAAATATGATGTTTGATTTTTATTGTTGTGATTGTGACATGATGTTTCCTTTAATAAATAAATTTATTTTCATAAAGTAAGATAGGACCCTAACGTGACCTGATGGTAAGTACTGATGATAGAATTATTCACCTTTAAAATCTTATGATGTTATTTAAATACTATTTTTCTTACTGAGTATATAGAACTCACCATTTTCATGCCCCCCTCAGATGAGGAAGATAGTGAGAAACTGACAGCTGATCTACCCCTTGAAGTCTATAAAGATCCTTGGATCCACAACCCTTGAGTGCATGACTTATCCCACACTCTAATGAGTTTAATTGTATAATGATAGTAGTGGCCCTTTTGTATTTTTAGTATCTTGATATTTTGTATTTTGCCATTTTTGCCCTCAGTTATATATAATTGGAACTCATATATTTTGGTAAGGGATTTGTAAATATTTGCTCCATTGCATACAATTTTATCATGCACTTATAATCTATTTCTATATCTACCAACCTTATGCCTTAATTAGCATTTGAGATATCACAGATAGTATCAGAGCAGTTACACAGACCAAATCCCTTACAACTAAGACCGTAGGTAGAAAAGAACCTTAGGATATCTAGGAAAATAAGTCATCTTTTTAAAATTAGACCACCAACTCGTATCTTCCTTTATTTTGTAGGAATGATGCGAGGGAGACCTTCCATATAACGCACCAAAATAACAGAGACCCAAGACCATCCAACCAATGCTGAGTTTACCAAACTCTTTCGAGCTATCCAAGGATTGACCGCGCCATAGGACAGAACCAAGCCAACCTTTATCAACACCCTGCTCCGAAATACCGAACAGCTGAGAGGTTTATCTCTCACAACATAGCAAAGTTTAGGAAACTTAACCTGCCACACTTTGAACGTGGCCCTCGCCCCTTAATAGCCGAAGCTTGGATCTTGCGGATAGAGAATCTTTTCTTTATCGTAGACCTAACTGAGGAATAGAAAGTTCCCTTAATAGCCTTTATGTTAATTAGTGAAGCAGAACACTGGTGGCGACTTAAGAAGGAAGTCTTACCTACCCTTATCACCTAGGAAGTTTTTATGGATGTATTCTTTGATAACATTTTCCCAGCTTATGTCTGAGAGAAGGAGGAATTTCAGGACCTTTACCAAGAAAATATAATGGTTGTCCAATATACAGCCTGATTTGTCCAATTATCTAGGTTTGCTCCTCTAATGGTCACCCCCAAAAGTCGTAAAGTTAGGAAGTTTCTAAAAGGCCTTCATGCAGACATCTATGATCGGGTTGCGATGATGAGATCTAGCTCATATGTTGAGGTGCTAGAACATGCCCAGTTGGTCGAAGACCTCATCTCAGCCTGTTACCAACGCATTACCCGAGTCCATAACCAATAACAATCCCAATAACCCAGAAGACAATTGCCTGACCTCGTAAGTAACCACCCCGATAAACGAACTCGAGTTGCCCTTTCCTCTACTCTACCTCTGCCTATTGGATAGACTGCCCTACCTTTCCAACCGTGTCAGCATTATGGTCGCTCGCATGGTGAATAACCTTGTTGACATATCAATTACGTTTGCTATCGGTGAGGAAGCACCCAACATATTATAAAAGACTACCCTCAGTAGTTGAAGAACGTGGCTAGACCTATAGCCCAGGGTCGTGTGTTCCACCTAGACGAACCTGGTACCCTCCCCACTCCTGTCCATATCCAGGGTATACTTTCTATTCATGATACTTTTGCCAAGGATATGATCGATAGAGGTGCTACCCACTCTTTTATCTCTTACGCATTTTCTTGTAAATTTGATATTAGGCCTGAACCTTTAAAAGAAATATTGATTGTAGAGACTCCTTCTAGGGGATTATTAGAAGCTCACTATGTTCATAAAGATTGTAAGATAAAAGCTTCAGAAATAAACGTATCTGTGGATTTAATACTCTTAAATTTTTGACCTTATTTTAGGAATGGACTGGTTAGAAAAATATAGGGCAATTATTGATTGTGAAAGTAAAGTTGTAACCTTGAAAACTCTAAAAAAGAAATAAAAATCTATTTTTCTCTCTAATAATTGAATAAATAGGAATATGGATGTTGATCCTACTGTGTACTCTATTCCTATTATTTGTAACCTTCTGAAAGTTTTCCCATTGAATTACCTTGTTTACCTCCCTTACGAGAGGTAGAATTTTCTATTAAACTGATTCTTGGAACCCAACAAATTTTGAAACCTACCTATCGTATGAGTCGTGCTGAGCTTGCAGAACTAGAAAACCAACTTTCCAAGCTTCTTGGCCAGAAGTTTATTTGCCCTAGTCACTCCCCTTGGGTGCTCTAGTATTATTTGTGAGAAAAAAGGATGGTTCTCTTAGACTATGCGTAGACTACCGAGAACTCAACTGAGTAACAATAAAGAGTAAGTATCCCCTACCTCGAATCGATGATCTTTATAACCAATTGCAAGGAGCCACAGTCTTTTCGAAGATTAACCTCAGATTGGGATACTACTAGCTAAGAGTAAAAAAAGAAGATATTTTGAAGACTACTTTTTGGTGTAGATACATCCTATACGAGTTCAAGGTAATGTTTTTTGGGTTAACTAATGCTCATGTTGCCTTCATAGATCTCACGAATAGAGTTTTACAGCATGTACTAGATCAGTAGGTCATCGTATTCATTGATGACATCCTAGTATACTCTAAGAGCCAAAAAGAACATGCAGTCTACCTGTCTAAAGTACTGGGAACACTCCATCAGAACCAGTTGTTTGTTAAACTTAGCAAATGCTCCTTCTGGTTGGATTGGGTTTTCTTTCGTGGTCATGTGATTTCAAGTGAAGGAGTTTTCGTAGATCCGGCCAAGGTTGAAATTGTGATCAACTAGAACCTGCCCACCAATGTAGCAAAGGTAAGAGGACGCTTTAATTACATAAAGCTTTCACTACATTCGTAATCCCATATAAAATATATGCCCTTTCGAGTGAGTCGAGCCAACAGAGCAGCAATCTTAAAAAATTCGTTGCTGAATCATTAGGTCTACCGCGATGCGTCTCATATTAGCTTGGGATGCGTTTTGATGCAACATTATAGAGTGGTTGCTTATAGATCCATACAGTTAAAACTAATCTGCCATATCAATCAAGATACACCCTAAACCAATATGAGATGCACCGCAGTAAACTTGAAACTCCCAACATCGTCAGGGAGGGATTAACACAGGAGCAGAGGTGAAATGACGCTTCAGTTCCACGAAGCTTTCACTACACTCATAATTCTTGATGAAGGGTACTCCCTTTCGAGTGAGTCGAGTTATAGGGGCAACAATCTTGGCAAATTCATCAATGAATCATTGGTAGTAGCTTGCTAAGCCAAGAAAACTACGTACCTCTGCCAAGTTGGTGGGCAGACTCCAGCTATCCACCGATACCACCTTAGAAGGGTCTACAAAAACTCCTTCACTTGAGATTATAGGACCAAAAAAAGAAACTTGATCCAACCAAAAGGAGTACTTTCTTAGTTTTGCATATAGTTAGCTTTGGCGGAGAGTCTTCAACACTTTAGCAAAATTAATTTATCAATTTTTTCATTTGATGAATTAATGGGACCTTTGCAACCACATGAGGCTAGAATTAATTGATCACTTCTAAAGAATGAAAACCAAGGACTTCAAGTACATGAGGCAATCAACAGAACTGGAGAAAAGGTGAAACTTTAGCAAGTAAAGGTCGAGGAAGAGGAGGATTTTGTGGCCATGGCAGGCCTCGAGGTAGAGGTAGAGTTCAATATGATGAGTAACAAAGGCAATTCGGAGAGCAAAACAAACATAAAAATGGCATTCAGTACTATCATTGCAAAAGATATGGCCATATAAAAGTTGATTGTTGTTATAAAGATCAACAAGTGAATTATGCAGTAGAGAATGGAGAAGAAAATAAGCTTTTTATGACTCATTTTGCTACTAATAATATTTCAAGTGAATTTTACTTTATAAACAGTGGTTGTTCAAATCACGTGAATGGCATAAAATTCTTGTTCAAAGAGCTTGATGAAACACAGAAGGTGAAGGTTCAACTTGGAAATGGAAAAGAAATTCAAGTTGAACGAAAAGGTACAGTGGCACTTGAAACTAGCAATGGTAAAGTAAAACTTCTATAAAATTTGCAATTTGTACCTTATTTGGGATATAATTTAGTAAATGTTGGACAACTAATGGCTAGAGGTTATTCAATATTATTTGAGGATGATACATGTGTTATTAGAGATAAGAAACTAGGCCAATTGATGATTAATGTTCTGAAAATAAAATGTTCCTATTACAAGTGTCAAATGTGCAGGATATGGTTATACCCATTAGAAGATTAGATGACTCACAGTTAGTGTATCTTCGGTACAGGCATCTGCATATCAAAGGTCTGAAATTGTTGGGTGAAAGGGGTATGATTTTTGGGCTGCCAAAAATTGATTCTATTGAATTATATGAAGGGTGCATCTACAACAAAAAAAACTAGAAAATCATTTCCAGTAGGAAATAGTTGGAGTGCTTCAAAGTGTCTTGAATTAGTACATGTTGATTTATGTGGACCTACACATACCGCATCTTTTGGTGGGAGCTGCTATTTTTTACTCTTTACCGATGATTTTAGTCACATGAGTTGGTTTTATTTTTTAGAAATTAAGTCAGAAACATTTCAAAAATTCAAGCACTTTAAAGTTAATGTTGAGAAACAAAGTGGAGAGTTCTTGTCCACATAATTTAAACTTTTTTGTGAAGAACATGGCATTCATAGGGACATGACAACTCCTTACACTCCGGAGTAAAACGGTATCGCCGAATGAAAAAATGTGAACTATTGTGGAGATGCAATGAACATGTTACAAGCAAATGGACTTTCCAATCAATTTTGGGCTAAAACAGTAGTAACATTAGTTTATTTGTTAAATTAGTCTCCCACAAGGGTTGTGTCATGAATCAGACTCCATTTGAAGCTTAGCATGGTAGAAAATCATCTGTAAGTCACTTAAGGATTTTTGGGTGCACTACTTATGCTTTGGTAAATTCTCAATTTTGTCATAAACTTGATGAGAAAGCTAAAAGGGATACAGTATTTAATGAAAATGCAATCTGGAATTGCCATGGAAGTGATGAGAAGACACAACAAATTCCTCTTGGAACTTTTCCAAACAAAAGTGTAGAGTTAACTCCTACAAATTTGGCAGTTGGTTCCTCTATGACATCACCAAATTCATCAAACTTAACATCACCAATTCAAAGTTCTTCATCAGATGAGACACCACCCAGGAAATTTAGATCTTTGAGAGAAATATATGAATCTTGCTAATTTGCTCTTGTTGTTTCAGATATGATAACCTATGAAGAAGCAGTCGATAAAGAATAATGGCAAAATGCAATGATGGAAGAATTGACAGGAATTGAAAGAATGGAATATGGAAAATGGTGGACTTATTGGATGGGAAAAAAGGTATCAGTTTGAAGTAGGTGTTTAAAACATATTTTTTTGCTGATAGAAATATAGAAAAGCATAAAGTTCAGCTCGTGGCAAAAAGTTATGCATAACAACATGGTGTTGATTTTGAAGAAACTTTTTCTCCAGCAACTTGCTTTGAAATAGTAAGAATTATCTTAGCATTGGTTGCACAAGTACAATGGCCTGTTTATCAATTTGGTGTTAAATAATAATTTTTGAATGGTGATTTATAAGAAGAGATTTTTGTAACTCAACCACAAGGTTTCATAATTGAAGGAAAAGAGAAGAAGGTGTACAAGTTGAGGAAGGCATTATATGGTTTGTAGCAAACACCATATGTATGGCATAGTAAAATTAATGGATATTTTCAACAAAATTTGTTCTTGAGGAGTGAGAATGAACCTTTTCTCTCTTCGAAGAAGAAGGTAAAAATGATTTTATCATTACTTGTCTTTATATTGATAATATCATGTATACAAGCTCCTCTAGTTCTCTTGTGCCTGAATTCAAATCACATATGATGCATGAGTTTGAAATATTGGATATAGGTTTGCTACGTTATTTACTTCACCCTGAAGTTCAACAGGTTGAAGATGGAATTTCTATTTTCAAAGAAAATATGTTAAGGATCTTCTTAAGAAATTTGGCATGATTAATTGCGAGTATGCAGGTACACCCTTGAATGTCAATGAAAAATTACAGTGTGAAGATGGGGGGAGAAATGACTGATGCTATAAGCTTCAGAAGCTTGGTTAGAGGATTAATATCTAACTCACTCTCAACCCGATATTGCATATTCTATTGGTGTAATTGTTTATGCAATGTCCATCAAAGTTTCATTTTGAAGCAGTAAAGCGAGTCTTGCATTATGTTGCTAGAACTGTGGATTATGGCATTTGGTACTCAAAGGCTTATAATTTCAGTTTATGTGGGTTCATAGATAGTGATTGGACTAGTTCATTGGATGATAGGTGAAGTATTTCAACAATTTTTTTTACTCTTGGGTCAAAAGTAATTACTTAAAGCTCAAAAATGCAAGCCACAACAGCATTATCTTCCTCATAAGCTGAATATATAACAACCACTTTAGTAGCTTGTCAGGCCATTTGGTTTAGGAGCATGCTAACAGAATTACAATAAAAGCAATAAGAAATAATGGATATATTTTGTGATAATAAAGCAACAATTTTCCTGGCAAAGAATCCATCTTTTCATAACAAAACAAAGCATATTGATATTTGATTCCATTTTGTTCGTGATTTGGTTGCTAAAGAGGAGATTATTTTGAAATATTACAGAATAAACGAGCAATTGGTTGATATTCTCACTAAGGCATTATCTAAAGAGAACCTAATCTATTTTAGAAATAATTCTTTGTGTGTGCAATTTTGAATTAAGGGTGACTGTTGAAGATTGATTGAAGAATTAGTCAAAATATGTTGCAGATATTTTCTTAATCTTATGCAGATTAGTTTTCCTTATTTTTTTGCTTCTGGTACTTTGTTGCTAGTGGTAGAATTTTGGAGATTATGGTGAGGATTTTTAGCATTTTCAGTTTGGTTCTAAGCCTAATAAAGGCATGTTTAGTTCTGGGATAACATAGCAGAAACTAGCAAATGTTTTTTGTAATTTTTTATGCCCTTTATCTGTAGCAACTTTATTCCTTAAACTCTACTTCTCAAATTATTCCATCAATCTCCTCTCTTCCTTTTGCCTAAAAAAAATCAAATCTAAACAGAGAGAGTGAGGAGCCAGCGGGTAAAGCAAAAAATATTGCAGATTCGGTGGGGAGAGAAAAACATCTAGAAGACAGCAGCTAGCTAGTGAAGCAAATCTGATTGCAGAGCTGAAGGAGAGAACAGAGACCAAAGCAAGCTGATTGGAAAGGAGAACCTAAAGTGGAGAAGATGAAAGTGCTGATGTAAAAGCATATTTGAAATGACGTGGAATGCAGAAATAGAGAAGGGAGAAAAGTTGAATAAAAAAAGGGAATTAATGAAGCAATATATTTATTTAATTTTCATATAGCATATTCTTGGGGTAGAAATTTTCAGGATTTTTTTGTGATGAATCCAAATGCTAGTGTTTGAAATTTCTTACAAATTTATTCTGGATTATTAAATGATTATGTTTCTCTTAAATAAAATTGGTGTTTCTCAATCCACCATGCCTGGCTAAATTTTCTTACTAGAATAGTTGACGAACCCTTAATTAAAGGTAAATTTGTGATTTAATTTTTAGTTTTCTTCTTACTGCAATTTAGCAGCATTGAACTCAATTTAGTTGTGAGAATTGACCAACTCATAGTTTTATTTGTGATTGATGGTTTTAGAGTAGTGAAAATAAAATTCCATTAATTAGATATATACTCCTAAGGGTTAATAGAGACTTAAACGGGATTAATATAGTCGAATTAACGTATATTAATAGAATTATCATATATTTAATTGAATCAGATTAATAATAGTTATAAAAGTTAGCAATTGTTAATTGATAGACTTAGGGAATACTGGGAAGGAAATCGAATGTACATTAGGATGGTTCAACCATTACATATTAGATTAAATCGATTGTGAAATTAAAAGTCGAATATACCCAAGATTCCGGTAAAATCAATTACTCTGGTGTGTTTTTGTTGATAGTTTTTATAAATTTAATTTTGATTTCTAGATAATAGTATAATTTTCTTCAATTTTGGTACTTGATATGCAATCTATGGGACGATACTCTACTTGTTATTTTATTACTTGAACGATTTCATGCATTTACGAATTTGCCCATCAATAGAGGATATGGTCGTGGCCATGGTCAAGTGTCCAAAAGAAATGAGACTCAAGATGATGCCAAAAATGAAGAGAAAACCCAACAATCAATTAGAGGTCATGGAAGAGGAAGAGGAAAAGAGAACTATAGAAATTCTAACAAATCTAATGTTGAATGTTACAACTATCACATATATAGACATTATGTTTGGGAATGTCGTAATGCTTCAAACAAAAAGGAGGAGCATGCCTATTTTGTCAACGAAAGACAATGATAGACAATAGTTTTGAGATTCAAGACGAAAAGAAAAAGTTACAAAAATCTCAACCCTAACACGAAAGACAAAAGCCTCGTAGTCCCTTATGTCAATGACATCAACACAGGACAACAAAATGCAAATAATTATATTATGTGAAGTTGCTTCCTTACATTAATATAATTACTTTCAAATACAACTTTTCTTTTAGATCAAAATAAAATTATGATTTATAGGGCACTAAGAGGATAGTGTCCATGTTGAAAAGAAGCTATACAATGAAATATCTATTAGACTGTATATACATAATGAAGTGTGACAAGTCTGAAACCATAAATCCCTTATCCTATAAAAAGAGGAAGAAAAGCCATTAAAGTCTCTTCTATTCCTCATGCCAAATGATTAAGAAATTTCACCCACTCCGAAACCTCTATCAGTATTTAACCCCAGCCTTCCTACTGACTCTAGTACACCTTTATTCATTTTCCACCATTAAACCTTTCACCTATCTCCTAGATTTTATTTTTTCTCAGCCACATCTTGGAACTACTCGATTATTTTTCTAATAAAAATTAAACCTTGGAAAGGAATAGACTAAAAGAAGTTTAAAGAAAAAATTAGAAAGCTTCTCTAAACCATGCCAAAAGAGATGTATGGAGATAAAAATGGAAATAATTACAAAGAAAAAGTGACACTTGACTCTTTAAAGGGAACAATGACATATCTTTCAAATTTTTGTGAACAACCGATTTTAAAATGTATTTTCCTCATTGTCTGTAATCCAGAAATATTAATTTGATAAATAGAGTGTACAAAGAAGGACATAATTTTCAAAAGCCAATAAAGCAAAGGTGAGATTGGGGGTAGGGGGTTTAGGGTGTTTTTGACCAAGTTTAATAGTTCATGTACATAAAACTATGTTTTCTCAACCACAAGGATTAGCAAGTGTTAAAGGTAATATAGAGTATAGGGTAAGTAGAGAGATAAAACATGCCATATCTTCTGGAAGAGACATTGTCACAACTTTTGCTACATCTGATACAACTAAAAGTTTATCAGGAGGAGGCTTTTCATTAAACACATCCCTTCCTTTGGTTGTATCTTCGATTCATCTGGTTCTCTCTAACTACATGAAATAATAGTACAAAGTTAAACAAATTCATTTACCAAGAAACAATATCAAAAATTTCAAAGGCAAGAGGCATGTCAATCAACGTGTAAACATGTATTACATGAAACAACTTAACTACCACACTTAAGAAACATCCTCGATCAACAATCCGATAATGTTACATGCCTATGTTGCATTTGAACAAAATAGTAACTTCGCATCATGATTTCCGCTAACATTTAAATATCAACAAGGACACTCACAAGAACTACATAGACCCAACACTATAGTTATTAACGATGGCATTCAAATTATCTCGTACTTGAAAAAATTGATCTTGTGCTTTCTGAAGGCACAACATAGGAGAGTGGGATCTGTTAAAGGCTTTTTGCTTTCACTAACATTTGCTACTGTAGTTCTAACTTTCTTACTACTTTGATCACCTTGATACAAGGCATTCTCAAAAACCTATTATTGCTCTTTACCTTCCCAAGAATTCAAGCATATTTGTTGGTGTGTAAATTTAGTATCTATAAAAAATAATAACAGGGCAAGACAAAGAGTAAAGAAATCAAGAACAACATTGAAGGAGAAAAATAGACACAAGTTGAGGCATGTAACAAGTATTTTACGACTTGGGGGAAACACATCTTATTTTTATTCCAAGAAATGTTGTATATATGAGGAAATTAGAACTTTCATCAAAAAGGGCATTAGCTTATGGGGTAATCTATGTCTTTTTAATTTCCATTTCAAAAACCATTCTTCATCCAAAATCAATAGCTTCCAATCAATACATTAGAGCATCATTCCTTTGGAGATCTTGGGCCACCGATATGCACAATAATCAATCCTCTCTCATGATCTAAAATGGAAGAATATCATAAATAGGAGGTCAAAGTTATGAACATTACCTCAAGTGACTCATCATAAACTCATCTGATATTATCTGTTCTAAACTAAAATACACGAATGCTTCCATCAGGTGATGCGATAGAAAATTGCTTACCATCCGAGCTAACCTAAAAGGAAACATATTAGGTTTCACATTTTAACATTTAGGTAGCATTTTGTGAAATAAAAGAACATAACAAGATGGAACTAAATAGTACAATATATGATAAGAAAAAATATAAGGTGTCTGCCATGTAGGGGCTGGTCTCAACAAATTTGTATCAGTTTATGTTTAGCATGTGAATAGTATAAAATAATATCTATAATTACTAAAAGTATCCTCTGTACCATTTTCTTATCTACTCTTACTCTAAATTATGAAGTATATTCTACAAAAATATAACTTAATATTGCGATTATAGAAAACATGACTAATTTTATTTACATTTTATATAGACTTGAAAAACATAATTGAGCAAAAATTAAGTTAACAGACCATTAAAACCAGTAGGTAAAATAAAAAAAAAAGGCAAAATGACCAACTTACACCAAAAAGACACATCACCCCTTTCTCTTTCTCCCTTCTCTCTTTTGTAAGCTTCCTCCCCACTCTTTAAATTTTGTTAGTCACCTTTCTCTCTCTTGATATGATAATTAGCTAAACTGTCTGGAGATGTGATGTACCTTGAAGATCGCAGCGACCAACTATAAAAAATAAACGTTATACTGACTAAGTAAAAGAGCATGTGCATAAGTGATCAAGCCAAAAACATAAACATGCAGAAGAAGAAGAAAAACATAAAGAAAATGGAACCAAGTAGAACACCTAGCCGTTAACCAGAATCAGTCAAACTTTATCTTTTAAGTTTATCCTTTCTATTTTTGATTTCAAAATTTGTTTCTTAGTTAGTCAGTAATTTCAGTTGAAACTTTATGTATTTAAACATCACTTCACAGCAATAAAAATCATCTAAAAATTTGCAACAATCCTGTGGTTTCTTCTCACCCAAATGAGAAAACTCTATCAAAAATCAAAAGGTTTCTGATTTGGACATATCAAGATGCCTTTGTGTTGCTTATGTCACTGATGCTTTAAGGTGAGGACTATAAATGATCCTCTGCTATGTAGAAAGTTGTTCATCTTAAGTTCTGGATGTAGTGTCTATGTTTGAAGCTAATTTTCTGACCACATTTAGGTTTGTAGACCTTTTTGGTGTTAACGAGCTCAATTTATGCTGAGATTGATGGAAGTTGGTGTAGTACTAGAGAATCGCATCTCAAGAGTAGATCGATGATTTCTACGTGGGATAAATTTTTTTTAAACATATAAAATTAGAAGTCATATTTATGCCTTTCATAATTATTCGTACAACTTAAACATCTAATATTTTAAGTCATATTTATGCTTATAATAATTATTTGTACAACTAGATAAAGTATTGTTTCACTATCCTAATTATTTGATGGCTTGAGGCTTGAAGCAACTCATTTCATTTAAGATGTTTATTACTCATTTTATTGGGAAAAAACATATGCAGATATGAGATGATAAGATAGCTTTATTTTAATAAACTGATTTGAGTTTTGTCTCATCTCTAGGAAACTAGGTCTGGTTTCTAAGCTTGTATAGGCATATTTTACTCTGCCAGTTTACTGTTGGAAGTTTAAGCCCATGTGAAAATATTATAAGAATAGCAGCGAATGTTCTATGTTAAAATGTAAGAAGAGGAAAATTAAACTAGGTTAAAATTGGTATTCATGTAAATAATTAAGGGTAAAATGACTATCTCATGTTAATACTAACAAAGTTTATTTTTTTAATAATCAAATTTTGTTGAGTTATATTTTTGTATAATTCCAATGTGAAATCATTAGTAGAATATGCTAGACGTAATAATGTTCTTGACACTTGCCATCATTTCTAATACTTTTTGGAATGAATGTAATATTATATATAATACCTAAATATTAATATATTAACTTAGTATTATTTTGTTGTTTAGAAATAATAGTAATTTTTAACTCCCTATCAAAAAAATTATAACTAATATTTTAGTTAGTTAATTAGTTCACCAAACTTTAAGTTATTTATAAAAAATAAAATTATCAAATCTAATTATCATAAAATTAACATCAAGGCTTGTAGGAGAAAAGGTAAGATCGAAAATAAAATAAAGCTACAAAGTTTTGTTTTTTAGATAAGAGTAATGTATAATAGAAAGTATTATGTGTAAGGATAATGTTGGAAAGTATATAAAATGGCAACAAAACCCAATTCCATCATTTGGAAGGCAAGATATAAACCAGAACATGTCGTTCTACCAAAACCAAATCAGAGTATATTCTAAATTTTGACTCCGAACACCAATGTTTTTGTTATTAGTAAGAAATCTCTATCTTAAATTCCAAAGAATTAGACCATACTCACGGGTTTCTGCATATTTTCCAAATGTTAATAGACAAACGATTATCACTTGCTACATGGTAGCCACCCACGGTACAGTCATTAGTAATGTGACACTTTACTAAGGGTCTAACATGATATAATTGCATAGTATTTTTTATTATTCGCTGGAGGTAAACCAAACTAAAAATGATTGATTCACTTACATGCCTTTCTTTGCCTACATGAATGTCAAGTTCTTTTGTACCATATTCGATTCATGCGGATCATTCAAAAAAATTCTCTAATTCTCAAGTTCTTTTGAAATTCCTTAGAGGATCTTCTCCTGAAAGCACTTTTCCAAACAGAGTTTGAACTATTTTTTGAAATTGTTTCCTTTTTCTTGTTTTATAGATTTGAAATCCTTTTTAGAAATATTTAGAAGTGAAGTCATCAATTTGTGGCTCTTCTCTTTGCTTTGATTCTTTACTTTCCTTGATGTTCATCTAATCGAGTTTTCTTCCTTAATATATGCTAATAAAAAATTTATAAGCTCTTGAGAAGTTGAATGAAGAACAATGATTAAGTGTTTGTCGTGAACAAAATCAATAAAAGTATTTCAATAATCCTTTTCCTTTTTTGTAGGGGATAAAACTTAATTATAATTTTAAATTTCAATCAAAAGGTAAAGTAGCATTTGCAAACAAAATGGAATATTTCTCAATACTAATGTTGTGACATCCCAAATGCTAATTAAGAAATAAGGGGGCTAGATGCAGAAGTAGATTACGATACATGATAAAATTGTATGCAGCGGAGCAAATTATTACAAATCTTTTACCAAAATATATGAGTTCCAATTACACATATATATAATTGAGGCCAGAAGTGGAAACAAAATACAAAATATAAAATATCAAAATACAAAAGGGCCAGTTCTTTCACTATGCGATTGGACTCATCATAGTGCGGGACAAAATATGCACTCAAAGTTTGTGGATCCACAGGATCCTCATAGGCTTCAAGGGGTGGGTCAGCGATCGGTTCTTCACTATCTTCCTCATCTGGGGGGGCATAGAAAGGGTGAGTTCTATATACTCAGTAAGAAAAATAATATTTAAATAACATTGTAAGATTTTAAAAGTAAATAATTATGTTATTAATACTTACCACTAGGTTACATCAGGGTCCTATCTTATTTTATGAAAATGATTTTATTTATTTAAGGAAACATTATGTCACAATCATAACAATCAAATCAAAATTATACTTAATAATAGAGAAAATCAAATAAATCATGAAATGCTCAGATTTTCATGTCATGTTTCACGAAATCGTTCTAACTTCTATCTTTAAAGGAAGATACAGATTTCTTACTACCCATATAAAATGATCATATTACATATATATAACGACAATTTGCTCAGGCATATTTTCGGTTTGCTAAACTATGGTACGATCTACGACCACAGTCATATATATATCAGATATATATAAAAGCTTGATTTCATTCCCCTTCTCTTTCTTTATTTTTTTATATATATTTCAGAAAAATTATCAACGGATTCATGTTATTTAATTTACATGAAAATTATCAAGTGTCTATAAAATCAAATAGCATGCTTGAAATCAAGAACAAATCATTTTATTAGAACTATTAAATATGAAACATGCAAAATACAAAACACAAACTTCATAATTTTGATTTTCTATAAATATTCAAGATGTTTAAGAAAATACTAAATTCTTTATCGAAACCTCGAAATTTTCCTACACCTTTCTTCTTCTTCTCCTCTTCTTCTCTCTCTAGATCACTCTCTCTGTCTTTAAGCTCTTGGAAAGTGAAAGAATGAAATAGAAGTAATGAGGAAAAATAGAAGAAAGGGGTCCCTATTTATCGAAAATGATGATCGTTGGATTTGTGCCAAGTGGTAAAATCTGGTGAGGAGAGAAAAGGTTGAGTGGAAGATGACTGATTTGACACGAAGCGGCGATAGCGCAAAAAATGAAGGAAGAATCCTCCACCGATGACGACTCTCCACCCAAGGCGGTAGCGCACTGCCCGAGGCAGCAGTGCGCCTCCCCATGCTAGCAACACACTGCAGGGCTTGCCTGTAGGGTGCTTCGCGCAGGCCTTCTGTGCGCAGGCCTAGGCGCAGAGTCCTACTACACGGACGGTGCGTACACAGGAGGATACACGATGTTTGGCCCTATCTGCGCATGATGTGACACGCGCGGACAAGCCTGTCTAAGCGCGATCTGACAATGCACAGACTGGTCATTCACCCCGTGCGGATGTGACATGCGCACAGTGCACACGTCCTGTGCTTGGTTTGCACGCCACGCTAGCGCACAACTCATTGTGCCCGCCAGGGCGAGCCTCTCCCGCTTGTGTTTTCCCGCGAGATTTCTCCCCCTTTTTTTGTTTTCTCTTGAAAATTATTTTTAAATAAAATAATAATAATGTATAAAATAAAATAAAAATAAAGTAAAAATAAAATAAAGATAAAATCACGACTTTAAATTACGAATTACGATATAAAGATAGGGATAAATTTAAATGAGTTCAAGTGGATTTAACGCCCGAATAAATAGGGGTTTCCAAGTACAACTTTAGCATGGTGGTGAGCGGGGTGTTATATCCCCCCACCTTAAAAAAATTTGGTCTCCCAAATTTGTTTTTAATAGGTCTGGAACTTCTCGCTCATCTCGCTTTCCAACTCCTACCTCGCCTCTTCCGGAGTGTGGTGCTGCCACTGGGGATCATTTTATTGCGTAAAACTTTTTCGGTCCAACCAAGAATTTCCATTGGGAGTTCCTCATAAATTATATTGGCTTATACCTGCATCTCATCGTGAGGAATGATATGAGAAGGGTCAGGGTGATACTTACTCTTTATTATTACTCAGTTGAGTTCTTGGTAGTCTATGCATAGTTTGAGGGTGTCATCATTCTTTTTAACAAATACCACAAAAACACCCCAAGGGGAGTGACTAGGGTGAATAAACTTCTGACCAAGAAACTCAAAAACCTGGTTTTCTAATTCTACGAGCTCAACAAGACTCATACGATAAGCAGGTTTCAAAATTGGTTGGGTTCCAAGAAGCAATTCGATAGAAAACTCTATCTCTCGTGGGGGAGGTAGACCAAGTAATTTGACAGAAAAAACTTCCAAAAAGTTACAAATAATGAGAATGAAATACACAGTAGGATCAACATCCATATTCCTGTTTATTCAATTGTTAGGGAGAAAAATAAATTTTATTTCTTTTTTGGAGTTCGCAAGGTTACAACTTTACTTTCACAATCAATAATTGCTCTATTTTTCTAACCAATCCATTCCATGAATAACGTCAAACCCTAAGAAATCTAAGAGCATTAAGTCTAAATATACTTCTATTTCTAAAACTTTTATCTTACAATTTTTATACACACAGTGAGCTTCTAATAATCCCCTATAGGGAGTCTCTACAGTTAATATTTCTTTTAAAGATGTAGGCCTAATATCAAATTTACAAGCAAATGGACAAGAGATAAAAAAGTGGATAGCACCTGTATCGATCAAAGCCTTGGCCAAAGTATAATGAATAGAAAACATACCCCATATAAGGACAGGAGTGGGGAGGGCACCAGGTTCATCTAGGTGGTACACACGACCCTAGGCTACAGCTTTCGCCACATCCTTCGGCCGCTGAGAGTAGTCCTTTATAAGCTATTGGGTTTTTCCGCACTGATAGTAGGCGTGATTGATACACCAACAGGGTAATTCACCATACGAGTGACCACAATGCTGACATGGTTGGGAAGGTCGGGTAGATTATCCAACAAGTGGGGGTAAAGTAAGAGGAAAGGTAACTCAAGTTCGTTTATCAAGGTAGCTACTTACTGGGTCGGGCAATCTTTTTCTAGGTTGTTGGGGTTACTGTTGTTGGGTATGGACTCAGGCAATGCATTGGTGCCTGGCCAAGATGATATCCTCGACCAACTGAGTATGTTCTAGCACCTTGACATATGAGTTGTGTCTTAGCATCGCAACTCGATCATAGATATCAGCACGAAGGCCTTTTAGAAAATTCCTAACTTTACGACTTTCGGGGGGTGACTATTAGAAGAGCAAACCTAGACAGTTGGACAAATTCTGTTACATATTGGGCAACTATTAGATTTCCTTAGTAGAGGTCCTGAAATTCTTCCTCCTTCTTCTCTCGGACATAGGCTGGGAAAAAGTTATCAAAGAATGGATTCATAAAAACTTCCCAAGTAGTAGGGTAGGCAAGACTTCCTTCTTAAGTCGCCACAAATGTTCTGCTTCATCGATCAGCATAAAGGCTGCTAAGAGAACCTTCTGTTCCTTGGTTAGACCTAGGACAGAGAAAAACTTCTCTATTTGCAGGATCCAGACTTCGACCACTAAGGGGTTAGGGCCACCTTCAAAGTGTGACGAGTTAAGCTTCCTAAATTCTACACTGTTATGAGAGATAGACCTATTAGCTATTTGGTATTCCAGGACACAGTGTTGACAAGGGTCAGCTTCGTTATGTCCTATGGCTGCAGTCAATCCCTGGATAGCTCGAAAGAGTTCAGTAAACTCAGCCCTGTTTGGATGGTCCTAGGCCTTGGGTCTCTCGGTACATTCTACGGAAGATCTCCCTTGCGTCATTCCTATAAAACAAAGGAAGACATGAGTTAGTGATCTAGTTTTGGAAAATATGACTTTATTTCCCTAGATATCCTAAGGGTCTTTCTACCTACAACCTCAGTTGTAAGAGATTTGGTTCGCATAAATGCTCTGATACCATTTGTGACATTCCAAATACTAATTGAGGCATAAGGGTACCAGATATAGAAACAGATTATGAATAGATGATAAAATTGTATGCAGCGGAGCATATTATTAGAAATCTCTTACAAAAATATATGATTTCAAATTATACATATATATAATTGAGTCCAGGACTGGCAACAAAATACAAAATATCAAATTACAAAAGGGTCACTTCTTTCAGTATACGATTGGACTCATCAAAGTGCGAGACAACTCATGCACTCCAAGTTTGTGGATCCACAAGACCTCATAGGTTTCAAGGGGTAGGTCAACGGTCGGTTCCTCACTATCTTCCTCATAAAGGGGGGCATGAAAAAGGTGAGTTCCATATACTCAGTAAGAAAAATAGTATTTAAATAATATCATAAGATTTTAAAAGTAAATAATTATGTCATTAATACTTACCATCGCGGTATGATCTATGACCACAGTCGTACCAACCACAGTGATCCTATCATATATTCTATCGTCACAGTAGTACTTAGCCAAAAGTAACCCCTAACAGATATTCGTGTCACCGCTCTACTCAGAGGGTACGTTGTCATCAACAAGGAACGATCCTCTCACGTCTTTCTAGACCAGATGGGGGAGGTGAAAACAGATACCCCTTAGAGATAAAAAGCCTAATGATACACTTGATGCATTATGCATATCAATATAGATACATATATTTTTCTGACTATTTGGGCTCATTCCCCTTCTCTTTTCTTTCCTTTTTTTATATATATTTCAGAAAAATTATCACTAGATTCATGTTATTTAATTTACATACAAATCATCAAGTGCCTATAAAATCACATACCATGCTTGAAATCAAGAACAAATCATTTTATTAGAACTACTAAACACGAAACATGCAAAACACAAAACACAAACTTCATAAGTTTGATTTTCTAGAAATATTCCTTAAAATGTTTAAGAAAATGCTAAATTCTTTACCAAAACCTCGAAGTTTTCCTACGTCTGTCTTTTTCTTCTCCTATCCTTCTCTCTCTAAGCTCTTGAAAGATGGAAGAATGAAATGGAAGTGATGAGAAAAAATGGAAGAAAGGCGTCCCTATTTATAAAAGATGGGGACCGTTGGATTTATGCCAAGTGGTAAAATATGATGAGAAGAGAGAAGGTTGAGTGAAAGATCAATGATTTAACGCGATGCGACGACAATGCAAAAAATAGAGGAAGAATCCTCCACCAGTGGCGGTTCTCCACCCAAGATAGCAACACAACGCCCAAGGCAGCGCACGGCGTCCAAGGGGGTGGTGACACACTTCCCTAAGCGGCAGTGTGCCTCACTAGGCTGTCGCGCGCTGCAAGCCTACTGCGCAGACGACCTGCACATAGGGTGCGTTGTGCCTAGCCTTGTTTGCGCGCGATGTGATGCACGTGGACTGGTTTATCTGTGTGCAACGTGATGCGCGCGTAGACCGGCCCCACGCCCTACGCGGATGGGACGTTTGCACAGTGCGCACATCTTGCGCTCGGTCGCGTGCGCACATCTTGCGCTCGGTCGCGTGCGCACATCTTGCGCTCGGTCGCGTGCGCACAACTCATGGTGCCCGCACGGGCGAGCCTCTCCCGCAGGCATTTCCCTGCGGGATTTCTTCCCCTTTTTTCCATTTTCTCTTGAAAATTATTTTTAAGTGAAATAATAATAATATATAAAGTAAAATAAAAATAAAATAAAAATAAAATAAAGATAAAATAATAAAATTAGTATAAAATTAAAATCACAAATTTAAATCATAAATTACAATATAAAGCTACGGGATAAATTTAAATGAGTTCAGGTGGCCTTAAGGCTCGAGTAAATAGGGGTTTCCAAGTACAAACTTAACGCGGTGGTGACCTGGGTGTTATAAATGCCCCCTCTCATTTTGTGTTCTCAACTTAATAAAATGAGCAAATAATACCTATGTCTTTACTTAATTAGGTGAGTAAATGATTTTTTCATTTTAGTTCACACTCTCCCTTATTTTATTTTCTATTTTATGACTAGTCCTTTAACCTACGAGAAATGAACAAGTTGACTAGTCCCTTTTTAAGGAAATTCATGCCTTTTCTAGGTTTCTTTTGAAGTTCATAATCTCTACGTGTTTTATTATATCCAATGAATTGTTAAATTCAAGAATTTTTATCAAAAGAGAATTTCTTTGCTCTAATAGGAAATCCTTCAATTTCTCCAAAATTTCTCCCCCCTTTTTTGTCTCTATCTATAAGGGAATCTTTTCTAAAATTTTAAAATTGTTCTTGTTTTCCTATTCCCTTTTTTTTTTCTTTGTCCACCCTTCACTTTATCGATGATAATGTCCGTATAAGTAATAAATATTTTCATTTTCTAATAGCATATTATTCTTTTGCTCTTCATGTTTCTATCATCAGTCAAAAAGAGTAATATATGAGAGAAAAAATATTTGCTTTGTCATATATGCAATGAGATGACAAATATTTCAAAATTCAAACCATAAATCCTTGGCATATTATAGAAAATACCAAACCTTCAAGATGCAGATAAATCACCTTATAATTGAAATCTCATCATTCTTGGGATTCCCAAAATGGGACATGCAGCAAATATATAAGTTAATAGAGCATTTACGATTCTCATTCTCTAATACTTACACATTTCAAGAATAGTGTAGAGCTGGTAATTCATCATTTAAATAAACTTTTGATGTTGATTCACATGTTAAGAGGAATACTTTGCTTTCTTAATAGAGAATTATTTTTTTGGTAAAGCAAAAGAGGGATTTCCAAATTTTTTTTAATTCAAAATCCATCCTATATTTAAGTACGCACATTAAACACATATAATAAAGAATGTTAGACCCAAGTTATTAGATTAAATCGAGGATGTGCTCATGGCCCACCAATTATTGATGATCAAACCAATTAAACATCAACTATCAACTAGACATCTTAACCATACAAAGCAAATTAATCAAGGCTTTTCCCATATTCAAAAACACTTATAAGAAAGTACAAATTGCACAAATGTTCAACACTCGAGAGAACCAATTATGGCTTTCTTGAATAATACAACCATATTTTCCATGGAATAAAGTTCAACCATTAAAATCTCTAAGGTTGATTTGGTCAGGGTCTATCCAGGATATTTCTTTTTGCCTACAATCCGATAATATGAAAATTTTTATTAGAATTAAAATCAAATATTTTAGTCATGATAGGATCGTGACTATGAGTGTTTGTGCTAGTGTAATCTCCTTCGTTATAGATAATAATTATTGTAAATCATATTTAAAGCTAAAAAAATATTAATTGAAAATTACCTCAATAATAGTAGTCATGTTTTGTTGAATAATATTGAATCCATCCTTCAATTTTCCCAATCCATTCAAACATCTAAATGCATAAAGAAACAAATGACATAAGATATTAGTAGAAAAATATAAGTCTAGTTTGATTAACATAACAAAGATGAATAAAGAAACAAAAGATATCTAATGTTGATAGAAAAATATACATTTAATTTTATTAACCCTTTTACATGGTATGAATCTAAAC
Source organism: Carica papaya (assembly GCF_054855325.1). Lineage (NCBI taxonomy): Eukaryota > Viridiplantae > Streptophyta > Magnoliopsida > Brassicales > Caricaceae > Carica > Carica papaya. The sequence continues at coordinate 13,422,824 of NC_142310.1, forward strand.
TCGTACTTAAATAGAAGTGCTAGATATGAGTATGTTATGATATTTGGGTGTACATATTAGTGTTTAGGAGTGAGGGAAACACATTTTAATTTTAAGTTCTTCAATATAGATTAATCTCTCCCATGAAATATGTATATTTACAAAAACCATGAAAATAGGAAGTAGGTTCTCAAATGGTTGTCATCATCTTCTTATTTATGTTTGCTTAATAACATGATTTTAACTAATTAGTGGATATAGTAAATGGGTGTTGCTCCTCTTTTGCTCTGCAACTCTTATCGTCATATAGATATACAATTATTTAGTTATCATATATTACAAAAAGAAATTGAGTTATAGTAAAGGAAAAAAATCTAAAAGGATATGATCTATGTATTTAACAATAAAATATCACCTCGAACCTGAATTTTATGTTTGATACATTTCACTTATATTTGCTATTTATTTTTGTTATGACTGCCTCATTTGTCGTTCCACCGATACTAAAACACCTACTTGGGAGAAACAAACCTACTCTAAACTTAATTCTTTCTAGTTAAAGAATCTCCAATAATTGCTTTATGACAGCACCTGGTGAAACAAGAAGCAGTAATTTGGTGATTTATAGTAGTGATCTATTTCTCTGTCCAGTTGAAGAAAGTTCAAATTCTTGCTGTGTTTTTTCTACTATTTAATCTAAGACTCACTTGGTCAGAACTCAGAAGCAACATTTTTTTCCATTCTAGAATAATACTTGATCTCTAATAGTTAAATTGATTGAACAAATTCATAACCTCTAAAATTCCACATCTCCCCTACCAGTCCTATTAAAATAATTGTGTTCTAGTTGATTTAACTTTTACAAGATTAAATACTAGAGCATATGTAGTGTTATTCTTATATCACATTGAGCAAACCACTTCTAGTTGTGTTAGTTCATTGTTGGTTGAGTTATTGTAAAATTTGATTATTGAGGATAACTTTTCTTGGCTTGGCTATCAAAGATGAGAATTGAATCTTGTGGTTACTAATTCAAAGTTTAAATTATTGTAAGTTTGAACTTTTCAATCATATTGTAAGTTTATGTTTGTATTTTATGCGAGAAAAATATTCTATCCAAGCATCTACTTCAAATAGTATAGAGAGTCTATTCTCTAGAGATAATATACTTCTAAAGATAATGATAAAAGAGGATGTGTGCATTGCATAAGACTTATGGCATGTTTTAGTGAATCTATTTCTTCATCAACTAGTTCTCAATATGGTAATTCAAGTGACAATGACAACTTAAAGAGAGAAAATGAGAATTTGTAAGGCATAATTTCTTCAATGTACACGTTGATGCAAAATAGATTTATAGTTGGAGGATTACAAGATTTCTTTAGATCTACTTCTTGTATAACCAATGTATTTGTAATGGTGTTTCCTAATATATTTATTGTAATATATAATTAGTTATTTATTTAGTTAACTAATCGATATTTTTCACAAGCTCCTGATGCTAGTGGTAATAACAATCAAATTATAACTCTTCTAAAGAAATGACTCATAATTTCTTAGATGATTCATTGAGTTTCTAGATGACTTTTGAAGAAATGATAATTTTTAATGTTAAATATGTGTATTTTTTCTTGTTTTATCTAACTATTTGAAGCACATTAGAAACTACTAGTTATGGAGCTTAAATTGTACATTTTAGTCTATAAATTTAACATTTTTGTATAAATATGAGATATTTTGGGACGTCTCGATGCCAATTTGGCACTGACATTAAAAATGTACATAAACAACATCTATATCACTTATTTTAAATGTGTAATTGAGCTATTATTACCTAATATAGGTGGTTTTGTCTATTTTGATGTAGTTCAAGGGATAAAACTCAAATCTAGAAAGCATCCCAACATAAGTAAATTTTATGTAGAAGCTGTCATCAGTTATTGTATAAGCCTCGGGAAAGGCTTCTACCTTGGTAAGGGCAACAGGACTCAGTTCAAAAGTCTTGGGCAAGGCTTGCATTCTTGTGGCAGTCGAAAACAATGGTCCATGCGTAGATAACCCTTCAGCAAAGCTAACACCCTGACAGTAGCAAGAAGTATCAGGTTACACACAAATAAGTCTCGGCCAAGGCTTAGGCTCCAACAACCACAAATATTGATAACCTGGTATGCTTTCAAATTTGAAAGAGGATCCCGTTACAACTTGGAAGCAAAGAATCAAATCGAGAAAAAGATAATTTTAGAAAGTAAGAAGAGAACCAAAATCATCGTGGAAACCCTATCTTCACAAGTGGATGCCCTGATCCTCTTGGCTTTTAAATAGGAAAAAAATGGAGAAAAAGGCACCCTGTCAAGAACAATAGCAGATTCTAATTTTCCACACCATTCTTCTTTCTATAAAAACTGAAAACAATATTCTTTGTATTTGGGTCATCATGAGCAGCTAACAAAACACCATTTCCAGTTAAAGATTTGGTTGAAGTTCCAATTTTGGATTGCAAGATCTAATTATTTTACTTTTGTTTTTATTAAGCTTCAATATTTTCATATATCTCTGTGCGTATTATTATTGTTGTTTGTTAATTATCTAAACAAGGCCCGTCAGGCATCCAATGCAACAATATATTGTCATTTGAAACTCCCAAATCTGTAATCATTCGGGCTATTCTGATACTTAGTGGTGAATTAGTTTTTTCCTAAGGGAATATGCAATCTGGTTTGAATGGGTCACATGGTTGAACTCATTAACTAGAATTAGGTCCTTCTACCTCTTAAAATTGTTAATGAATTAAATCCTAAGATTGCATCCGGGGTTTTTTATTAACAAGGAAAGATTGGTTGTTAGGAGGATCTCCGACAACTAGAACTGGTTTGTTGAAGTTTGAAAGAATCAATCATTGCATCAATGATCAATCTCATAACTAGAATCAAAGCTACTTCTTTGACTAAAATCAAATCATAATTGCTTTCACTTTAATCACTTTTCGATAGTACTCTTTGTTTTCTATTTTAAGTCTCATTAATTAATTTACTTTTTTGCATCAATCTAGAATAAAAGCCCCAGCTTTCAGCCTTTATTCACTAGCCATAAAAGGAGAGTGGTCCTCAACTCCCTGAGGATTTTTGTCACTACTACAAATTCCATTAGTTGTTAGAATAGGATATCATTTTTTATGGATTCGGCACTCATCATACGTATAACTGAGCATATTAAAAATGCATTTAAATAATAAAATGGGCAATATTCATCCCTTACAACAATTACAATCATAGTGTACTGAGGCACTAAGCCTTCAAATCCTACATACAAATGTTATGGATTTGCCCAAAAATCTAACTTGTCAAAAATAAAATAGAAAAGAGAAAGTCTTCCAACGCTCCCATTAAGCATCTTGGAACGGGTCCAAACAGGCCTCATCAGGATGCTTATAAAGTCATCATCTGGGAGGGGGTTGTATTGGGGTAAGTTCTAATAAACTCAGTACCATAGGCAATAATTAAGACATACAACCATCATTTAAAAACAAATACTTATTTACTTGTGAAATATTCAGATAATTTACAAATTAGTCTAATTCGTTTTGTCTCTCCACATTTTATATTATTAGAGAACCCAAACCAAAATTATCATACAAAACATATCATGGCCCTAAAGGCATCATAACAGAATGGATCCGATCAAATCAAATCTTATAGAGGAATCAAATCACCGAGACTCTGATTCTGATTCATCTTCCGACACAGTTTTATTACAATATTATTAATCTTTAATTAAGTTACACTATTCATGTACCTACGCCTGCAACTGCCTGAGCCTATACCTAAGAGGATAGAATACACTAAATAACACCATGAATAGGGACGTAGATAACAAAACAAATATACAGACAGAATACTCAACCACTCTAGTTGCCTCATGCACTCCCTATGCACAGGGTAGTGAACGCAAAATGTCCAACCAAACTGAACCTTCGTACACAAGGGGACGTTGAAACCCATTCACGAGTTCAAAAGCATACATCAATACAAACAAATAACCCCTCCTAGATAACAGGGAAAATATATTTAACTGGACAACTTTATTTATTACATCTAATAAGACACCATACTAGTTTTCTTATTTTATTTATATTTAGCCTAGACTTATGCCATGCCCTAGGTTTTGACCAAAACTCTTTTTTTTCCTCAGACTTATTTTATTTCAATTTAAATTTAGTCTAGACCTAAGCCTTGCCCAAGGTCTAGACCAAAACTCTAAGCCTAGCCCTAGGCATAGCTGAAAAGTCTCTTTTCTCCAAAATAATTATTTTTACCAAACTTCCAATTTGAGTCAAAATTTCCTTAATTCATAAATTTCCAAATTTCTTAGATTTTCCTTATGATTCCTTAATATTCCTTTTGTTCAAAATTCATATTTTATTGCACATTTTTCTTTTTAATTTCAATTATTTTACTTTACCACTTCAATTTAAACTTAATTTTAGATTACCAAATCAATTCTTTTTACGCTTTTGTGCAATTTGCCCTTAAACCCACAGCAGGGGGATAGAATCCCATAAGCCCGCACCTGCTACATAGGGTTCCTTGGCCTATGACACTCTCGATGTGTTCATGTCTGGCAATGCCCGTGCCTCAAAGGGGTTGCTGGATAATAGCTTGCTAGTGGGGCGCATGCCTCGGCACTGTGGACGCACGCCTCGATACCATGGGTGCCTGAGCGTGTGTCCTTGTGCACATGCGTGCACATCACTCAACATAAATAGTGCCTCATGCAAGTCCTCTCAGTGCAGCAAGGGCGCTTGACAAGAACCTTTTGCATATGCACACCATACTGTGCGTACACAGCATGCTAGGGGACATGTCCTGACGCTCTTGGATGCCTGGAAAGTGTCCTGTATGCACCATCCCGCATGGTCGCCCGTGTCTACCCCATTAGCCAACACGTTGGTTCCTGGGAAATGCAAATAGAGGCATCGAGCCTCTGTTTGCTGATTGTTTCCATTTTTCCTTTCATTTCAGCATTTTAATCCATCTACATAATGTTATAGATCATTCTAGTAATCACATTCCATCAAAATCATCATTAAAAACAAGGTTAAATCATCAAAATCATGCATGCAACATACACACCCTCTGCATCAATTAAAACAATAAGAATACATGCATTGTTTGAAGATTTAATCACCCTACATGCATCTATAAAACCAAATCCAGTTAAAAACTAACTACCACCAATCTTAATATAAAGAAGAAGGTCTAAGCACTCCAAACACACGAGGAAATTGACCTAAAAGCAAGAAGAACAGCTAGCAACACACTTGTGCGACGGTGGCCGCACTAGTCGGGTTTTTGAGTTTAATCCACAATTTTTAGGTTGTTTTACCATATCAATTCAGTTTAAATTCAAGTTAGAACCTAAATAAACTAATCTAAAGCTGCAAAACAAATAAATAACCGAAAGGAAAAAATAAGGAAGAATAACATACTTACTTGAACAGTCCTGATTGATACTGTTATGGTTGCAGAATGAGCTTCAATCAAAACTGGAAGAAAGATTTTTGTGTTTGGGTGAAAAAGGAATGAGCAAATTAATGGAAGAAAGAGCTAATCTACTTGAAACAGAAGTAGATGCTTATCTGAGAAGATAAGAAACCATCTTCTCGTCTAGATAGCACGCGTAATTTTCTGCACTCTTCTTCTCTCAATTTTTACTCTCTTTCTCTCACTAGATTCTCTCTAAATTTGACTCTCTCTCTGGTTTTCTATTTGCTCGAAAAAATGAAGAACTAGAGAAGAAAGTGGAAAGGAGGCATCATTTTATACCCCATGTTGCGGCATCCTTAGCCCTCTAATGACATGCAATGCATTTGGGCCATTAGAGGTTATGGGTGGCCGATAGGACTGGAGGGGAAGGCTGGTTGGCTGACACTTGGTGATGGAAGAAAGGAGCCTGCCTATAGGACTTTGGGTCCCAATGTGAGTGGTGTCCATCGACGGAACAGTCACGACAAGTGATTTACATGCCAGCGGGGATACCCGCGAATGAAAAATCCTGCGTGGTTGGTATGCCTGCGCGAAAGTTTTTCCCGAGGGTAAGGAAAAGAAATGTCTCGCACGTGAGCCTTGCCCGCTGCTTGGGTTAAGGATCCACGTGTATGTGTGAGATGTATTTTGTGATTTCTCTTGAAGTATTAAAATTTACGACAAAAAAAATTGCAAACTTCAAAGAAAACCATTCCTGAAATACCTTGATTGATTATATAACAGAATTTCATTTTACAGTAGGTTAAATATTACACATTTTTTGTTTCTATTAGAAAGATATATGTATTTGATGTTTTAAATATGAAGTCAATTTAAGGATAGTTTGAATGATCTTTTAAAAATTATTATTAGTATCATTTGTAATATTTTTAGAGTAATTTAAAAGATTGAAACAATTATGCATTTTACACTAATCACTATCAATTTATAATATACCTAAAAAATAGCAAGCTCTACATTATTAGTTAAGTTCAAAATCATCAATTTGATTAATCTTTATGGGATTTTGATAATAATCTATCATAAAAATCTTTATTTTGTATAAATTTTTTCCTTATGGCCATACTTTGTTTAATGTTATTTTATGATCATTGATTTTTTTTTTGTTAAAAAACTTGGTCGCCTCTTTCTTAATCCACATAACATCTCATGATCATCTAGGTTTAAAAAAATAGGGCTGTGATGCAATTTGTTTTTAGTCCAAGCAATGAAAATCTCATGATCATGAAAAATTTCTCATCAAAATTATATGATGAGAAAATTAATATTTCGGTTTAAAAATTAATATTTTGTTCTTCCCTTCTAGTTCTTAGACACAATCCACAAAGCAATTGTAGCTTTAAACCTAAAAATGTTCATCCAATCTTTTCTTATAAGAGCATTGAGTACGTGTTTAACATAAAACTGTTTTAATGTGTAAGCTAATTATAATTTAACATTTCCATTGACTTTCATGTCAATCATGCGAAGTGAACTTTTCCCTATGAATTAATTTCAAATGCAAAGTAGGACATACATTTGTCATTTTCTACCTTACTTGATGGTGCGTTACCCTTCCCACTGTATATTACTTATCGAATCCATTTTCTCTGGATAAAAATTCTAATTTTTGGTGATTAATTATAAATATCATCTTTAACCTTCAATTTTTTTCTCATTTCAACTTAAAAGCTCGCCCAAATTTTGTTATATTTGTTTCCCTCTTATTTCTTAACTAAATAATTAATAAACTATATATATAAAGTTTACTTATATTCATCTAACTTTTTAATTTTATATGGATAAGGTAAAAACATTTTCATTTTGGTACCCATAATATAAAAATCCTAGAATATCCAAGAAAGCAACACAAAAAAAATTGTAGTATTCATTTTTAACAAGAATCATCAACCTACTGCATCGATATCACTACAATAAAACTAAACATAGCAAAATGTCTTCAAGTTTATCTCTTATATATGTTTATTTGATGAAAGCTTAAGATCTTGTTGCTCTCTCTCTCTCTCACAACAAACAACCAAATATGTCGTAGATCACAATTACTATTATAGATGGAGAAGTTTCTTAATTTATAGCTAAAAGAGCAATATCTTGTTTTATACGTTATCGAACTAAAATATTTTCTTTATGAACCAAATGAGGAACTTTTAATTTTTTTCTTTCTAACACACATAAATAATAGAAAGTTAAACCCAATGAATTATATCAAATTAAGGATGGGGTCATTATCACTAAAATGGATGTGTATTTAATTGTAATATTATGTTGCCTTATTTGTCAATATTATTCTTGTAACTAATTAACTTAATTATAGGCATAGGTTTTACTAAATAGTGGACTTACTAAATTAGCATAATTAGCTTAATTAGAGGCATGTGTTCAAAAAATCTGTTTCTATTTAAGAGAGAAAATACTCCCAAAGAAGGGTATTTAGTGCAAACAATATAGTTGTCATAGTATCAGAGCCTAAAATTTAAATTAGGTTCATCTTGTCTAGAATTCAGTTTTTTAATTTTCTGTGGTAGTTGGGTCTTGTCTTATATTAGAAGGTCGATCCTTCTCTTTGAGTTCTTTTTGAGGGTGCTCTTCTGTGGCGATTCTTTACATGAGTATTTTTATTATAACTACTCTTCTCATTGTGGTAATCTTCTTGGATTAATTGTCTCATGTAATATGTCTACTTTCAATTCTTCGGACATCTTTGGAGTGCAATTTACTGGATTCTACTTAGGAATTTAAATTTCAGTTATTTGTTACCAGTAAAGATTTGTGGGGTCATATTGATGGTAGTTCTCCAGCACCTATAGATGCTAAAGAACTAGCGTAATGGGTTGTAAAACATCCATGTGTAATGACTTGGATCTTAAGTTCTATTGATCCTGTTATTGTGCTTAATTTAAGGCCCCATAAAACTGCCAAAACAATGGAGAATATTTGAAAAAAGTTTATAGTCAAAACAACACTACACGTCGTTACCAATTGGAGTATGAGATTGCTAGTTATAATCAAGGAAATCTATTTATTCAAGAGTACTTTTCAGGTTTTCAAAATTTATGGGGAGAGCTCTCCAACATGATTTATACAACAATACAACCTGTATCTCTATCAGTTCTTTAAGAGGTTCATGTGTTGGAAATAAACTGAAGATAAGAGGTTGTTATTAATGCAAAAATATAAAATTGAAGATAACTAGAGATATATATTTAAAAGAGAGAATATATTATATTCAATCTGAATGGGATGCAGTTACAAAGCAATACATAGCCTATATATAGGCAATGAAAATTGCCTATTAATTTCTCTTTATGTAACCATTGATTTATTTTATTTAATTACTATTAAATTTTCACTATTTAATTTTGTTTTAATATTTTCATAACCACCAATTTATAATTTTTAATCATAACAGATAATTTATAATTTTCATAAATTAATTCAACCATAATTTTGAATCATTTATTCAACACTCCTCCTTGATTAAAAATTGCATACACCAAGTAGTGATCTGAAGTAGACATATTTCTGATATGGAAATGCTACTTTTGTGAATATATCTACTACTTATTCAATCTTTTCCTTCAACTTGAATGTCTTTTTAATCTCAAAACTTTATTGTGGTTTTTTCTGTCTCATCAACCTTATTAAATATTGGCTTCATGTTTTTTTCATTAGTTGTCTCTGCATAATTAACTTGTTTCTCCTTATACAGCAATCTACTTTAACATGTTTGTACTTCATACATTGACAACATTAGACTCCACTTTTGCTGCCTCTTTTGCCTCTTCCTCTACCACGATTGTTTGGACATTTGCCCTGACCTCTTCTTACAGCTGTCTTATCAAATTCTATTGAATTTGATGCCTCCCCCTTCACTTGAACTACTTTCTCTGTTCGTAGTGCAACTTCTGAAGCATACTTTATTTGCAGAGGAAAATTTCTAGATTTCTCCATGTCAATTTTTGCTAGCAAATGATTGTTGTTTCTTCGATCAAAAATTTTGCAACCTCCATCTTTGAAATAAACTACATAGCCATTTTGTACAACTTATTTGATATTCAACAGGTTTTGCTTCAAATTTGACATTAAGGGCACATCTCGAATAAATTTAGGTCTCATCTTAGTTTACAACAATACTACTTTTGCCTTTAGCTTGAACCAAGTCACCATTTCCCATGTATACCTGGCTCTCGTATGACGAATATAGACCTTTAAACACGGTAAAGAAGGTTTCTACGATCAATTGAAGTCAGAAAAAAAGATTAGAGCACATTGGAAAATTCAGCCTTATTCAAGTCATATTTATTAGTTTAAAATTATTATTTATTGTTAAATTTATCTTTTAGAATATATAATTATTATTTTAGGATTAAATTAAGATAAGGCTAGATTTTCGGTAGAGCTTTAATCAAATTCTAGTATTTGTATTTAATTAGAACTACTCCGGTGAAAATTTATATAAAGGCCTCATGATTAGATTGTAAACAATTCAATTCAGTTTATCAATAAAATGTAAGTTTTCCTTCTATTTTACTTTTTCTAATTTTGATTGGGAGTTCTTCAAGGAAGGTTGTTTCAACCATCTTGTTGAGTTGAGGAATCTTGAATCGACTTATCGGGTAAGATGTGGTGTCTTTTTAATTCTTTTTTATTTTTCTAATTACCTTGATAGCATTCGCTTTATTGATTGCGATTCAAGTAAGGAATGTTTAAGGGAATTAAATTTCTGTATGCTATGTAGAGTGGGTTCATGATCAATGTGTTTTTTTATCCTAGAGTTTCTCGCGTCACGTTGACTTTTATTTCATGTATGTGAAGTGGACCTTTCCTCACTAATTTGTTTTAAATAGGAAGTATGACCTATATTCGTCATTTTCTAACATTCGTCATTTTAAACGAAGATTGTATTTTTTAAGTCAACTCTTTTGAATATAAATTATCTTACACTATATAATGGTGCACTACCTTTCCAACTGTATGTTATTTTACCATATCCATTTTTTCGAGATAACCATATCCATTTTTTCTATATTAATAGTACTATATACATCATCTTCAACCTTCATATTTTTCCCATTTTCAACTTAAAAGCTCACCCAAATTTTGTTATATTTGTTTCCATCTTGTTTCCTAACTAAATAATTAAGAAAAACTATATATTTAAAGTATACTATATTCATCTAACTTTACAATTTTATATGGATAATGTAAAAACATTTTCATTTTTTGTATTCTTAAGATAAAAATCCTAGAATATCCATGAAAGCAACACAAAAAAATATTGTAATATTCATTTTTAACAAGAATCATCAACCTAATGCTTTAATATCAAAACAGCAAAACTAATCAAAGTGAAATGTCTTCAAGCGTATCACTTATATATGTATCTTTTATGAAAGCTTAAGATCTTGTTTTTATCTCTCTCACTCACAACAAGCAACCAAATATGTCCTAGATCACGATTACTATAATCGTTGGAGTTGTTTGGATCTACATCTAAAAGAGTAATATATTATTTTTTACCTATCGAATTAAAATATTTTCCTTTTGGACCAAAGGAGGGATTTTCAATTTTTTTCTTTCTTCAAATATCCATCTTTCATTTAAAAAAAAAACAAATATACATACACAAATAATAGAGAGTTAAACCCAAGGAACTATATCAATTGAAGAATGGGGTCATGGCTCACCAATTATTGGTGATCTAACCCACATCAACGTCAATTAAGTCCACAAGATCCATAATTGCATCAAATTGGAGTCAAACAAATCAAACCCTTAACATAAATGATAAGAAGAACAGGAAACTATAGTGTCCACTAGCATTTTCCTATAATACTTCGTTGATATTATTATAAATAATGTTGATTATAGAAAATACACATCAGTTTCCTTGAGTATTTGTTAAGAGAAAACTAAAATTGACTTTGTTCTAATAAAAGTAACCTAAGATGTGACATCTCAATGCGAATTAAGTCATAAGAGTGTCAGATATAGAAACAGATTATGAGTGCATGATAAAATTGTATACAATGAAGCTAATTATTACAAATTCCTTATAAAATATACGAGTTCTAATTACACATACCTATAACTGAGGCCATAAGTGGCAACAAAATATAAAATATCAAAATACACAAAAGGGAAACTTCTATCATTATATTATTGGACTCGTCAGAGTGCGAAAAAAATCATACACTTAAGGTTCGCGGATCCACAGGATCCTTATAAATGTCAAGGGGTAGATCAGCAGACGGTTTCTCACTATCTTCCTCATCTTGGGGGAGGGGGGCATGGAAAAAGTGAGTTTTATATCCTCAGTAAGGAAAACAGTATTTAAATAACATCGTGAGATTTAAAAGGTGAATAATAATATCATAAATACTTCCCATCACATCACATGGGGTCCTATCTTACTTTATAAAAGTAATTTTATTTATTAAAAAAAATATAAGATCCATCATATCATAGTCATATCAGTCAAATCAAAATCATACTCAACAGTAGAAAAAATCAAATAAATCATGAAATGCTCATATTTTTGTATCACGCTTCATGAAGTCGTTCTGACTTCAATCTTTGAGGGCAAATACAGATTTTTGACTACCCATGTAGAATGACCAGATGAAATACAGATAACGAGACAATTTGTTTGGCACGTTTCTGACTTGTCAAACCATGTTACAACTATGACTACAGTTGTACCGACCATAGTGGTCCTATCAGATATTCTATAGCCACGGCAGTACTTAGCTAAAGGTGACCCCTAACAGATATTTGCATCACTACTCTCGTCAAAGGGTATACCGTCATCCACAGGGAGTAGTCCTCTCACGTCTTTCAAGTTAACAAAGATATATACATACTTCGAACCATTTAGGCTTCATTCCACTTCTCTTTTTTTTTCAGATGATATCACCGAATTCATATTATTTTATTTACATACAAATCATCAAGTGCCTATAAATCACATAACATGCTTGAAATCAAGAACAATTCACTTTATTAGAACTATTAAACATAGAACATGCAAACCACACCAAATCACATATTCAAATTTTTAATTTTTCTAGAAATATTCCTTAAGATGTTTAAATAAATACTAAATTCCTTACCGTAACATCAAAGTTTTTCCTACACCATTCTTCTTCTCCTCCTCTCCTTCTCTCTCTACATCACTCCCTCTCTCTATAAACTCTTGGAAGGTGGAAGAATGAAATGGAAGTGATGAGAAAATGGGAGCAAGGATCCTTATTTATAGAAAATGAGAATTGTTAGATTGCGCCAAATGGAAAAATCGAGTGAAAAGAGAGACTGTTGAGTGGAAGATGATTTATTTGATGCGATGCGATGCGATGGCAGTGCAAAAAATGGAAGAAAAATTTCCTCCATCGGTGACGGCACACCCCAAGGTAGCGGCACACCGTCCAAGGAGAGCAGCAGCACATTGCCTGAGGCAGCAGTGCGCCTCACATGACCGACATGCGCTGTAGACCTAGCCAACAGGCGATGGCCTACCCTATCGCGCACAAGAGCTAGTCTGCACACTGGGGTGCCGCGAGCAGGCCTACTGCGCGCAGGCCTGCTGCGCAGACGGCATGCGCACAATGTGCAACGCTTGGCCCTATCCACGCACACAGGACTAGCCCCGTGCCTCGTGCGAATGGGACGTGCGCACTATGAGCACGTCCTGCACCTGGTCGCACGCGGACACACGCACACAGCACATGGTGCCCGCGTCGGCAACCCTCTCTCGTGGGTGTTTTCTCGCTTGATTTTTCTCGTGTTTCTGTTTTCTCCTAAAAATTAATTATTTAAAAAATAATAATAATAAATCAAAATAAAAATAATAATAACATATGAAATTAAATCAAATCAAAATAAAATAAAATAACAAAATCAAAATAAAATTAAAATTACAAATTATAATATAAAGCTACGAAATAAATTTAAATGAGTTCAGGTAGCCTTAAGGCCCAAATAAATAGGGGTTTTCTAAATACAAATTTAGTGCGGTGGTGAGCGGGGTGTTACATCCACCCACCTTAAAAAAGTTGGGCCCTTGAATTTTTTTCGAATAAGTCCAGGAACTTTTCCCTCATCTCACTTTTCAGCTCCCACGTTGCCTCTTTTGAAGTATGGTGCTTGCACTGCACCTTCACCATGGGGATAGTCTTGTTGCATAAAACTTTTTCGGTCCAATCAAGAATTGCCACGGGAGTTTCTCATAAGTCATATTGCCATGTACTTGTGCCTCGTCATGAGGAATTATATGAGAAGGATCAGGGTGGCACCTTTTGAGCATAGAGATGTGGAAAACATCATGTAGACCAGCAAAGTCTCGAGGCAGAGTTAGGGGGTACACTACGGGTCCAATACACTCCACGATCCGAAAAGGTCCCACATAACAAGGGCTCAACTTCACTCTTTTCCTGAACTGCATTTTTTCCTTGTAGGGAAAAACCTTAAGGAAGACTTGGTCTCCAATGATGAATTCCAAGGGTCTCCTACGATTATCAGTGTAACTCTTATGGCAACTTTAGGTGGTAGTTAAGTTCCCACGGATGATTACGACCTTCTTAATAGTCTACTAAAGAAAGTCTGGTACTAAATGACACTGGTTTCTAACTTCGCTCCAACAAGTGGGAGAACAAGAGGGCCTACCATACAGGGCTTCATATGGAGCCATGCCGATGCCGGAATAATAATTGTTATTATAAACAAATTCACACAGGGAAGATATTCATACCAGGTATCGCCAAAGTTAAGGACGCAAGCACGCAACATGTCTTCCAACTTTTGGATAGTACGTTCTGACTTACCATCAATTTAGGGATGATAAGCGGTGCTGAAGTACAATCCAGATCCAAGAGCTTCTTAAAAATTGTCCCAAAAGTGGGAAGTGAATCAAAGATCTCAATCGGACACAATGGATGAGGGAATACCATGGAGTCGAACAGTTTCATTGACATAAAGGCGAATTAATTTGCTGGCGAAGTCAGTGGTCCTGATTGGCAAGAAATGGGCAATCTTGATTAGCTTATCAATGATGACCCAAATAGCTCTACGATCAAAACAGATCCTGAGTAGTCTAGTGACAAACTCCATGGTCACATGCTCTCACTTCCATTCCAAAATTGAGAGGCCTTGTAACAAACCACTAGATCTCTGGTGTTCAGCCTTAATCCTCTTACAAGTAAGGCATGGGGAGATGTAGTCGATAATTTCCTTCTTCATTCCTAGTCACCAGTATTGGCACTTCAACTCCCACTACATCTTGGTACTCTCGACGTGGATGGATAAATTGGAGGCATGGGCAGCCTTGATAACATATGTCCTGACAGTGACAGGGACCCAAATTCGATCATAAAATCTACATAACCCATCATTTGAGAATCTAAAATCAAGAAACTCGTTAGAAGATAACTTACTAAAATTCTTAATACTTTCTACCCTGTGAACTGAGCTTCCCAAATATTCATAAAAAGATCAAGTAAGGTTCAGATCTGAGCGAGATAGGTATCATTGCTATAGTAGCTAAGGCGAAGTGACTGCATAGCATCTACTAACTTCCAACTAGAGGCCATGGTTTGGGCCAACACTGCGGACAACTTTCGGCTCAGTGCATCAGTGACTACATTTCTTCTACCAATATGGTAGATGATCTTGAAGTCATAGTCCTTCAGGAGGTCCATGCAACATCTCTGTCTCATGTTCAACTTCCTCTATGAGAAGATGTACTTTAAACTTTTGTGGTCAGTGTAAATCTCAAAGGTCTGACCAAACAAGTAATGACATCATATCTTCAAGGTAAAGATAATGGCCACCAACTCCAGGTCATGAGTAGCGTAGTTTCGCTCATGGGATTTCAACTATCTGAATCCATAAGCGACCACTCTACCATACTGCATCAAAACGCATCCCAAGTCAATGTGAGAGGCATCATAGTAGACCTGAAATTTTTTAGTGTTGTCAGGGAAGATCAACACCGGAGCAGAGGTAAGATGATGTTTTAATTCCATAAAACTTTCACAACATTTGTAATTCCAGGCAAATGGTATGCCCTTTCGAGTGAGTCAAGTCAATGAAGCAGCAATATTAGAAAATCCATTGATGAATCACCGATAGTTACCTGCCAAGTCAAGGAAACTACGTACCTCAGCCACATTGGTGGGAAAATTCCAATTGATCACTATTTTAACCTTAGACGGATCCACAGAAACTCCTTCACTTGAAATCAAATTACCAAGGAAGAAAACTTGATCAAACTAAAAAGGGCATTTGCTAAGTTTAGAAATCAACTAGTTCAAATAAAGTGTCCCAAGCACTTTAGACAGATGGACTGCATGTTCTTTCGGCCTCTTGGAGTACACTAGGATGTCATCTATGAATACGATGACATATTGATCTGGCGCATGCCGGAAAACCTTGTTCATGAGGTTCATGAAGCCAGTAGGGGCATTAGTTAACCCGAATGGCATCACCTTAAACTCATATAGGCCATCTCTACACTAAAAAGTGGTCTTCAGAATATCTTCTTCTTTCACTCTCAGCTGGTAGTATCCTGATCTGAGGTCGATCTTGGAGAAGACCGTGGCTCTTTGTAATTGATTGAAAAGGTCATCGATTCGAGCTAGGGGATACTTGTTCTTTATTGTTACTCAGTTGAGTTCTCGGTAGTTTATGCATAGTCAGAGAGAACCATCATTCTTTTTCACAAATAATATCGGAGCACCATAAGGGGAGTGACAGGGGCGAATAAACTTATGACCAAGAAGCTCGAAAAGCTAGTTCTCTAGTTCTGCGAGTTCAGCATGACTCATGCGATAGGCAGGTTTCAAAATTGGTTGGGTTCTAGGAAGCAATTCGATAGAAAATTCTACCTCTCATGGGGGAGGCAGACCAAGTAATTTCACGAAAAAATTTTCAGAAATTACACAGCATGATCAACATCCATATTCCTATTTATTCAATGGTTAGGGAGAAAAATAGATTTTATTTATTTTTCAGGGATCGCAAGGTTACAACTTTACTTTCACAATCAATAATTGTTCTATATTTTTCTAACTAATCCATTTCTAGAATAATGTCAAATCCTAATAAATCTAAGAGTATCAAGTCTATAAATACTTCTATTCAAGAAGCTTTTATCTTACAATTTTTATATACACAATGAGCTTCTAATAATCTTCTAGAGGGAGTCTGTAACACCCAAATAAATAAATAAATAAAAATTTATTTATTTATTTTTATTCTTTTTATTTATTTATTAATTTATTTATTTGATTTTTTATTTAATTTAATTTACTTTAATTCAATGATAATAAAAATAATTATAATGATAAAATTGGGTAAAAATATTATTTGGATTTAATTGAAATTAATTTTGGGAAAAAGGGGTGAAAATTTGAATTCTAGGGGTATTTTTGAAAAGAAAATCAGAAACCGGAGGTCAAAACGTAATTTAGAAAAGTTGTGCCACGTCAGCGCCACGTCAGCAGCCACGTCAGCGGCCCAGTCAGCAGCCCCGGCCAACCAGGATGCGCCACGTGGTAAGGACATGCTGACCAGGGGACGGACCATGGGGGCGATTCGCGTGCGCGCGATCGGACGGCCCAGATCTGTTCCCGCGCACACGGATAGCCCAGATCAACCGTGCGCACGGACGGCTCAGATTCACGCGCACGGATGGCCCAGATTGCATCGCAATGAACGGTCCAGATTTAATCCCAATTAAATCGTGATCGAACGGCCTAGATTCAATCTTGATGGACGGTCAAGATTAAAAGGCAAATGGTATAAATACCCCAACCCACACCTGACCAAAGAAACCCTAGCTGTCAGTGCTCGCTGGAGAAGAAGAACCAGACGCCTGAGGAGCGGGCCGCCGCCACCCGCCGCCGCACCGGGGAAGTTTTCGATTACCGATAGAGGTAATTTTTCTCCCCCTTTCTCGTTTTTCGACGCTGAGTCCGCCTATGGCCAAACCGGAGCCAAACCACTGGCCAAATGGCCAGAAAACTCAACTGAAACCCAGCAGCGCCGCCGCTCCCCTCCTCGATTTTTGCCTCCGATAAGGCCCTTCCCGGCCTCCGTTTGATGCAAATTTTATACCACTGTGATCACCGTTCTTTTCTCTACAGGTTGATCGGAGCCAAACATCAAAACGCGACTCACGCCAGAGGAGCCGCCGCCGGTAAGTTTCAGTTTTTCGTGATTTTTCGGCCCACCTAGGGCCCTAGGGTTATTCTATCGCAGGGACCGATGCAAGAGTGGCCAAATTCGGTCGAAAACGACCAACCCGAGGTGAATCGTCGCCGCAAGCGGCGGCACCGTCACCGGAGCACGGCAGAGCCGCCGTGCCGGAATTGCAATATTGGCCAAAAGGGGCCCTAGGTCTAATTTGGGATTTTTTGGGACACGTGCAAGTACTAGTAGTGCGTTTCAGCTCCCCGGGAAAAATTCAGAAAAAATTAGGGACAGCTTGTAGGCGCACTGTAGAGCCGTATTCAGACCCCGAAGCAAGTAAGGACCCCTCACCCTATTTCCTATCACGGTATTAAAGCTAAATAAATAATTAAACTGTACTGTGTGACTCTATAGATGTATAATTGATTAAGGTTGCCAATGGAGTCCGAGTCTGATACTGGGTTGGTCTGTTATTGTTTGATTTAATTTCCAGTATTAAATGCAGCATGATGTTTGATGTAATTATATTATGGTCCCGTATGCATGAATCATGGTTTCCTGATAATGGTCGGTATTATGCTTAACCCGATACTGTGTTATCTTGTTTGGTGTCCATTACTGGTTTACATGTTATTTGTGTTTGGTTGATTGAAATCAAGAAAAATGTCAAAAAGGTTATGTGAATTGATAGTGAATAATGTGGACAGCCTGACTAGATATCTTGGGAGATGGTGGACGGACCGGGTCCGTAGGGAACCCTACCGGGTACGTGGTCTCTCATACCGAACGGGGTATGGAGACCTTCTGTGTTTTGGCGCCCATACCGGACGGGGTATGGGGACGGCCCGTTTCACCCTCATACCGGACGGGATATTGAGGTTCATGGTTTTGGTGCCCATACCGGACGGGGTATGGGGACGGCCTTGGAATCAGATTACAAATGTTAAGGGTTCACGGGTAGCGGGACCCCTATGGATCCCCATGGATTTTAGTAGGCTGGTAAATGAGAAAAATATGTTGTGTAATGATTGAAATGCAAAGGCGTGGTAAATATTATGTTATACAGTTCATATAATTTCATGATGATGATAATGTTATTGCTTTCGTATGTTGTTTTATGGATCTCACCGAGGTAAATGGACAGTAAAGGATTTTATTATTGATAAAAGAATTTGTTATAAATTATGCTCCATTGGTCTTTTTGTGTTTTCTACCCACCTTTACCTCCGTGGCGGTGAGATAATGTGATGTCTTTACTGGACTGGTATAGCTCATCCCTTATTTAACCATTTCAGATCAGGAAAACATTGTTCCCGAGCCCGTTCCGCAGGAAGACGGCGAAGGGGACGCCTAAAGACTCCGTAGTTATATTTATAGTTTTTATTTCCGATTTTCTCTTTTAGTTAGTTTGTTCTTTTATAATTTGAGCACGTTTTTGGTTTTAGTGTAAGGGATGTTAATCAAAATTTTTATTACGCTTCCGCATTTGACATTTTTAATACACATATTTCATTCCAAATTTTCGGGGCCGTTACAGAGTCTACAATTAATATTTCTTTCAAAGGTTCAAGTCTAATGTCAAATTTACAAGCAAACGCACAAAAGATAAAAGAGTGGATAACACCAATGTCAATCAAAGCCTCGGTAAAAGTATCATGAATAGAAAGCATACCCTAGTTAAGGATAGGAGTGGGGAGGGCACTGGGTTCATCTAGGTGGTACACACGATCCTGGGCTACAGGTCTAACCACATCGTATAAGTCGCTGAGGGCAGTCCTTTATGAGATGTTGGGTGCTTCTGCACCGATAGCAGGCGTGATTGATATGTCGACTGGGTAATTTATAATGTGAGCGACCACAATACTGACATGGTTGGGAAAGCCAGGCAGGTTGTCCAATAGATGGAGATAGAGTAAGAGGAAGGGCAACTCGGGTTCATTTATCGGGGTAGTTGCTTACTGGGTCGGGTAATCTTCTTTTGGGTTATTGGGGTTGTTGTTGTTGGGTACATACTCGGACAATGCATTGGTGCCTAACCGAGATGAGGTCTTCGGCCAACTGGCCATTTCTAGCACCTCGGCATACAAGCTGGGTCTCAGCATCACAACCTAGTCATAGATATTGACACGATGGCTATTTAAAAACTTCCTACCTTTACGACTTTCGAGGATGACTATTAAAGGGGCAAACCTAGACAATTGGAAAAATCAAGCTGCATACTAGGAAATCGTCAAATTTCCTTGGCAGAGGTCTAGAAATCCCTTCTCCTTCTTCTCTTGAATATAAGCTACAAAAAAGTTATCAAAGAATGCATCCATGAAAACTTTCCACGCGGTAAGGGTAGGTAGGACTTCCTTCTTAAGTCGCCACCAGTGTTTTGCTTCACCAATCAACATAAAGGCTGCTAGGGGGACTTTTTATTCCTCAGTTAAGTCTAAAATAGAGAAAAGTTTCTCTATCTGCAGGATTTAATCTTCGACTACTAAGGGGTCAGGGCCACCTTTAAAGTCTGGTGGGTTAAGTTTCTTAAACTTTGCTATGTTGTGAAAGATAGACCTTTCAGCTATTTGGTATTCTGGGGCAAGGTGCTGACAAGGGTTGGTTTGGTTCTGTCCTATGGCTGTAGTTAATCCTTAGATAGCTCGGAAGAGTTCGGTAAACTCAGCGCTAGTCAGATGATCCTGGGCCTCGGGTCTTTCGGTACATTCTACAGAAGGTTTCCCTCGCATCATTCCTACAAAAAAGGAAGACACGAGTTGGTGATCTATTTTTTGGAAAAGATGACTTATCTCTCTAGATATCCTAAGGGTCATTCTACCTACAGCCTCAATTGTAAAGGATTTGATCCGCGTAACTTCTCTAATACCATCTATGACATCCTCAATGCGAATTAAGACATAAGGGTGTCAAATACATAAACAAATTACGAGTGCATGATGAAATTGTATGCAGCGGAGCAAATTATTACTAATCCCTTACAAAATATATGAGTTTTATTTACACATACATATAATTTAGGCCAGAAGTGGCAACAAAATACAAAATATTAAAATACCAAAAAAGGCCACTTCTATCATTATGCTATTGGACTCATCAGAGTGCGAGAACAATCATGCACTTAAGGTTTGTAGATCCACGAGATCCTCATAGACGTCAAGGAGTATGTCATCGGACGGTTCGTCACTATCTTTCTCATTTAGGGGGGCATAAAAAGAGTGAGTTCCATATGCTCAATAAGAAAAACAGTATTTAAATAACATCGTGAGGTTTAAAAGATGAATAATAATATCATAAATATTTACCATCATGTCACGTCGGGGTCCTATCTTACTTTATGAAAATAATTTTATTTATTAAAGAAAATATCAAATCCATCATATCATAGTCATATCAATCAAATCAAAATCATACTCAACAATAGAGAAAATCAAATAAATCATAAAATGCTCATCTTTTCGTGTCATGTTTTGCGAAGTTGTTCTGAGTTCTATCTTTGAGGGCAGATACGGATTTTCAACTGCCCATATGGAATGACCAGATCAGATACAAATAATGGCAATTTACTCAAATACATTTTTCTTTTTCCAAACAATAGTATGACTATGACCACGGCCATACCGACCATAGTGGTCATATCAGATATTCTATAACCATGGCAGTACTTAGCCAAATGTGACCCCTAACAAATATTAGCGTTACCGCTCTCATCAAATGGTACGCCGTCGTACACAAGGAGCAGTCCTATCATGTCTTTTCAGACTAGATGAGGGAGGGAAAAATAGATATCTCTCAGCGATAAAAATCCTAACAAGACACTTGATGCATTATGCATGTCAACATAGATACATACATACTTCAAATCATTCAGGCTTCATTCCACTTATCTTTTTTTTTTATTTTTTAGATGATATCACTGGATTCATATTATTTTTTTTACACACATAGCATGCTTGAAATTAAGAATAATTCACTTTATTAGCACTATTAAATATAGAACATGCAAGCCACATAAAACCACAAATTCAAAATTTTATTTTTTTTATAAATACTCCTTAAGATGTTTAAATAAATACTAAATTCCTTATTAGAACCTCGAAGTTTTTCCTACACCGTTCTTCTTCTCCTTGTCTCCTTCTCTCTCTAGATCATTCCCTCTTCCGCTAAACTCTTGAAAGGTGGAAGAATGAAATGGAAGTGATGAGAAAATGGGATGAAGGGTCCCTATTTATAGAAAATGGGGACCGTTGGATGTGCGCCAAGTTGTAAGATCCGGTGAAGAGAGAGAGTATTGGGTGGAAGATAATTGATTTGATACAACGCAATGGTGATGCAAAAAATGGAGGAAAAAGTCCTCCACCAGTGGCAGCACACCCCAAGGCGACGCTACATTACCCGAGGTGGCAGTGCGCCTCACCCGGCCGGCGCATGTTACAAGCCTAGCCTGCAGGCGCCAGCCTACCCTGTCGCGCGCAAGAGCTAGCCTGGGCGTAGGCCTATCTGTGCAAGCCTGCTGCGCGGATAGTGCGCGCACAGTGTGCGGCACCCGGCTTTGTCCATGCGCGATGTGATGCATGCGAACGGGCCTGCATGCTCACGACAAGATCCGTGTGCAAGACTGGCCCCACACCTCGCGCAAATGGGACGTACACACTGTACACACGTCCTACACCTGGTTGCACAGGCGACCATCTCCCGCGGGATTTTTTCCCTCTTTCTGTTTTCTCCTAAAAAGTTATTATTTTAATAATAATAATAATAATAAATCAAAATAAAAATAATAATAACATATTAAATTAAATTAAATTAAATAACAAAATCAGCATAAAATTAAAATTACGAATTACGATATAAAGCTGCGAAATAAATTTAAATGAGTTTAGGTGGCCTTAAAGCCCGAATAAATAGGAGTTTTTCAAATACAAATTTAGTGCGATGGTGAGCAGAGTGTTACATAAGATTTATTATGGATGAAAAAAGTTTATATAAAAATAGGACTTTAGATAAAAAATTTACTCTCTGTTCAAGATCGAAAAATATTTATAAGAAATATCAGTAGACACAAGATGTACTTAAAGAGAAATAATTTTGACATGATAAAATTCATATTGAGGAAAATGGATTAGGTATGATGACTAAATCCTATCTATAGAGAAACTAATAATTTGTAGTAAGAATTAGTAATTGAGGAACTTCTTATAAGGAATGCTTAAAAGATTTTTTGTAACCTATAAAGAGATCCACAAGGTTTAGAATGTCAACCTTATAAAGTCTCCTTATTTCTTCTTGTGATCAAAGAATTATTACTAAATGAAATGAAAGGAATAATAACAATGCCTCATTCATAATGTCATTTTGTTCTTAGCCCTCATAGACTATTTTGAATGCTTAAACCTACTTGAGTCAACTGCTAAGCTAATACATCTTTTTGTTTGAATTATGAGCCTACAAGTGTGAACAAAATTTTAACACTTAATTATCTTCACATAGTTTAGTTATCTAAATAATAATTACATAATAAAAAAACATACAACTACGAAGGAGTTCCTTTAAAAAGCAACACTTGAAACAAAGTGTGAATTATGTGTTAAATAAATTTATAAGTTACATTTTATTTAACTATAACATGATGAGAAATCTACATAAAATAATAAAATGTAAGTTGATTATAGGATTATAATAATATATTAATTTGATATCTTAATTTTAATAGAAGTTGAAATGTTTTATTTTCGTATAGAACTGTAATGGCCCCGGAAATTTAAATGAAATGTATGTATTAAAAATCTCAAATGCAGAAGCGTAATAAAAATTTTGATTAATATCCCTTACACAATAACCAAAAGGTACTCAAAACATGAAGGAACAAACTAACTATAAGAGATACTCGAAATAAGAACTATAAATATAACTATGAAATCTTTAGGCATTCCCTTCGCCGTCTTCCTGCTGAACGGGCTCGGGAACAACGTCTTCCTGATCTGAAATGGTTAAATAAAGAATGAGCTACACCAGCCCAGTAAAGACATCACACTATCTCACCACCACGAAAGTAAAGGTGGGTAGAAAATAAAAATAACCAATGGAGCATAATTTATAACAAACTCGTTTATTAACATAAGAACTTTTACTGTCCAATTACCTCGGTGAGATCCATAAAAACAACATATGAAAGCAATAACATTATCATCATCATGAAATCATATAAACTTTATAATATAACACTTACCACGCCTTTGCATTTCAATCATTAAATAACATATTTTCCTCTTTTACCAGCCTACTAGTATCCATGGGAATCCATAGGGGGTCCCCGCTACCCGTGAACCATTAACATTACAACCTGATTCCAGGGCCGTCCCCATACCCCGTCCGGTATGGGCACCAAAACCATGAACCTCAATACCCAGTCCGGTATAAGGGTGAAACGGGTCGTCCCCATACCCCGTCCGGTATGGGCGCCAAAACACATAAGGTCTCCATATCCCATCCGCTATGAGAGACCACGTTCCTGGTAGGGTTCCCTACGGACCCGGTCCGTCCACCATCTCCGAGGATATCTAGTCAGGCTGTCCATATTATCCACTTATCAATTCACATAACCTTTTTGCCTTTTTCCTTAATCTCAATCATCCAATCATACAAAACATATAAACCAGTAATTGACACCAAATAAGACAATACAGTACCAGATTTACCATAATACAAACCATAATAAAAGAAACCATAGTTCATGCGTACGAGACCATAACATAATTACATCAAACATCATGCTATATTTAATACTGGAAATTAGATCAAACAATAATAGACCAACACTGTATCAGACTCGGGCTCCATTGGCAACCTTAATCAATTATACATCTATAAAGTCACACAGTACAGTTTAATTATTTATTTAGCTTTAATACCGTGATAGGAAATAGGGTGAGGGGTCCTTACCTATTTCAGGGTCTGAATTCGATTTTACAGTGCGCCTACAGGCTGTCCCTAATTTCCCTAAATTTTTTCTGGAAAACTGAAACGCACTACAAGTACCTGCACGTGTCCTAAAAAATCCTAAATCAGACCTAGGGCCCCTTTCAATCAATATCAGAATTCCGGCACGGTGGCTCTACCGTGCTCCGGCGACGGTGCTGCCGCTTGCGACGGCGATCCGCCTCGGGTTGGCCGTTTTCGACCGAATTCGGCCAAACTTGCATCGATCCCTGCGATAAAACAACCCTAAGGCCCTCGGGGCGGGCCAAAAATTACGAAAAACTAAGACTTACCGACGGTGGTGCTTTCGGGTGTTGTGGCTCCTCCGGTGTGAGTCGCGTTTTGATGTTTGGCTCCGATCAACCTGTAGAGAAAAGAACGGGGATCACAGTGGTATAAAATTTGCATCGAACGGAGGCCGGGAAGGGCCTCATCGGAGGCAAAAACAGAGGGGGGCGCAGCGGCGCCGCTGGGCTTCAGCTGGGTTTTTCGGTCATTTGGCCGGTGGTTTGGCTCCGGTTTGGCCATAGGCGGACTCAGCATCAAAAAATGAGCCAGGGGGAGAAAATTTACCTCGATCGGCAGTCGGAAACTTCCCCAGTGCGGCGGCGGGTGGCGGCGGCCGGCTCCTCCGGCGTCTAGTTCTTCTTCTCCGGCGAGGCACTGGCGGTTAGGGTTTTGTGGTCAGGTGTGGGTGGGGTTATTTATACCCTTTGCCTTTTAATCTCAACAGTCCATCAAGATTATATCTGGACCGTTCGATCACGATTTAATTAGGATTAAATCTGGGCCGTCCATCGCGATGCAATCTGGGCCATCCGTGCCTCATTGAATCAGGGCCATCCGTACGCGTGAATCTGGGTCGTCCGTGCACACGTTTGATCTGGGCAGTCTGTGCGCGCGGGAAGGAATCTGGGCCGTCCCATCGCGCGCACGCGGATCGCCCACGTGGCCCGTTCCCTGGTTAGCGTTTCCTTGCCATGCAGCGTGTCCTGGTTGGTTGGGGCTGCTGACCGGGCCGCTGACGTGGCTGCTGAGGTGGGTGCTGACGTGGCACAATTTTTTTAAATTGCGTTTTGATCCCTGATTTTCGATTTTCTTTTCAAAAACACCCCCATAATCCAAATTTTTACCTTTTTTTCCCAAAATCAATTTCAATTAAATTTAAATAATATTTTTACCCAATTTTATCATTATTATTATTTTTATTTTCATTAAATTAAATTAAATTAAATAAAAATCAAATAAATAAAAATAAAAAATAGTAAAATAAAATTTTATTTTACTTGGGTGTTACAAGAACTCTATCTAAACTTAATTTTTTATTATCTTGACACAATTTCGAATATCCTTAATTAGAAAATATGGATTTGTTCAAACATAACTAAAAAGAAACTTGAAAAAAACATTATGTTTTAAAATTATAGAATAACATGGTCAAAATATTTATTCATTCAACTTTAGTATAATATAAATTTAGTATAGGATTCTAAGAATCATAAAAAGTATTATTGCCAATTATGAACATAATATTAAGTATATGTTGATGTGTATACAACATTTATTTAGTAAAAATAAATCTAGAAGATATTACCTTTAGATACCGATATCCATTGCGTAATCCAACCACTTGGGATAGTTCACCACTTATTTAGGGACTTGCAAAACTTCATATATACATATATATATGTATATCGTTGTAGTAAAGATACAAACATGCATAAATTAGGAATCATTAGTTCATAATTACAAAATAACATAAATAAATTCATTAATTAAATGACATTTGTTAGTTCTAATATAGTATCTTCCAAGTCTTTGCAAAGCACTGAGGATCGATTCTAAAAAAGCTTGGCGAATAACATCATCTTCAAATCTCTTAAATTATTGAAGTTAGGTTCAAAAACTCCCTACAAATAAGAAAAATAATTAATTTTAGAAAAATATGTTTCATTTATATTATTTTCTTTTTATATATTTTTTTTAAACTTATGGGAGAAAGATTGTATCCAAGAGTAATAAAAGCGATGTAACAAACATACATAAATATTTTTTAAAAATATATATAACAAAATATACATTCTATAGCATGACATAAAATGCATACAAATTATAAAGGATTTATTACTATCTACGTCAAATTATTCTTATTTAACTAGCCAAAGTCATGGAGTTACTTTCATCAGTCACTATAGAAGAAAAGACTCGACTATACTATGTGGTTATTTCTTTAAGTAAGGTCTAAAAAAAATTAACCCTTCTTCTAGAATAACAAGAGTGAAAAAAAAAAATTACAAAATACCATCACTTCAAACAGAAAATCCTTACTTTCACCAGATAAAAACATAAAATAAAAACTAAAGTTGGATACCTAATCCTTGAGGTTTTACATGAAGTTCACAAGCTCTTGAGATAGAGTAAGCCCCATCATTTTTTTTATTTGCGAAAAATTAAATTGCTTACTCTATTGTCAACTTATTTGTTTCTTTTTCTAATGCTATGACACTAATTAGATTTTTCATTCAATTAATAATGTTTCAAGATATTCATATATATATACACACACACACACACACACGCATGTAAATATGACGTGCCACTGTTATGAATAAAAACATTTAACAATATATCTATTTACATTGATACATTAATTTGTAAGCAATCTTTTATAAAAAATTTTGTAGATATACCTAAAGTGAATCAATAATTTGGATTTTATGTTTAAATTGGTAGGATTTGGATTTGGATTTTGTATCTAATTTGGATTTTAATTAGGATTATGTGTCCAATTTTATTTTAATCTTGATTTTTTATTCAATTTGGATTTTATATCTAATTTAGACTTTAAGTCTAATTGGTAATATTTTCATTTGGATTAATGTATATTCAATTAATAATTTGGACCTTACTTTGGTGGTATATCTGCTAAAGGTTTAAAATTCATATGTAGTTTTTGTTTAATTTAATAATTAGATAATGTAAATTCTATAAGAAAATAATAAAAATTAAGATCATATAATATTTCATATAGAATACTAATAATAACTCCATACTTAGACAACTTTTGAAACTCTGCTTTTCAAATTTCACATAAAATACAATATGATGTTAGTTTTTTATTATTTCAATAAAGATTTTCTGTAGCTTTTAGTCAACTTAAGTTTGATTTGCAAATAAGTTTTACAAAAAACTCCAAATTAATTTTAGGCATAGCATAAAGTATAGGAAATTTTTACTTCAATGGTTTGTTTGAAACAACTCTAAAATTTAAATTTATTTATGAATCCACATTTAATTCAATTAGTACGTATAATAAAAATACTCTTTAAAATAATCTATATGCGGATTTCTTTAGGCACCTCTATAATACTTGAAAGTATTGATACTTTAAAGTCATTTACTATATTACATTACCATTTGATTGTATTATCTTACTATCTTTTTTATTACTTATTATTATCTTAGTTAACATTCTTATGTACCTATCTTTTGAATTACTTTGCACAAAGTCTATTTCATTATATATCTCTCTATTTATCATATGCAAAAAGTTTCATAACAAAGAAAAAAACCTATTAATTACTCTACCATCCAACAAACCAGTTGCTTAACAAAATTTAAAAATACTACAGCAGAATTAGCAGCAACATAAGGGAAGCTTCTGAAACATGTTTACCATATGTGTACACCCTTGATATTTTTCGTTTATCATAATTATTTTTGGTTCCATTCTTGTTGTGTTAAAATTTCTAACATATTTGATTCAATTTATTCTTTGTTCTACTTCTTACTCTCCTTGTTATTCCTTTTTGGAGAAATCTATCTTGTGCAGTTAATCTATCTGAGGACAATGATTTAATAGTTTTGTTTGATTATCTTCTTACACATTTCATATGCTATTGATCGTCTCCTCAAACCAACAATAACGGTTGTACCCACTTGTTTTTTAGGTTAGTTTCCTATTTTTGTTTATATTTTTTATACTTTTAGTTTCTCAAATGGTTGCCATCATCTTCTTGTTTGTGTTTGCTTAATAACATTATTTTAACTAATTAATGGATACAGTAAATGGGTCGTGCTCCTCTTTTGCTCTGCAACTCGTATCGTCATATACATATACAATTATTTAGTTATCATATATTACAAAAAAAAATTGACCTATAGCTAAGGAAAATCTAAAAGGATGCGATATATGTATTTAATAATAAAATATCTCCTCGAACTTGAATTTTATGTTTGATATCTTTCACTTAGATTGGCTATTTAATTTTGTTATGAGTGTCTCATTTGTCTTTCCACCGATACTAAAACACCTACTTGAGAAAAACAAACGTACTCTAAACTAAATTCTTTGTAGTTAAAAAAATCTTTTATTTTTGCTCTGTGACAGCACTTGCTGAAACAATAAGCAACAGTTTGGTGATTTAGTAGTAGTGATCTATTTCTCTGCTTAATTGAAGAAAGTTCAAATTCTTGCTATGTTTTTTCTACTATTTACTCTAAAGCTCACTTGGTCAGAACTCAAAAGGTACAATTTCTTCCATTCTAGAATAATACTTGAACATAATAGTTAAATTGATTAAATAAATTCATAATACTTGAACATTAATAGTTAAATTGATTGAACAAATTCATAACCTCTGAAATTCCACGTCTCCCCTACTAGTCCTATTAAAATGATTGTGTTATAGTTGATTTAACTTTTACAAGATTAAATACTAGAGCATATGTAGTGTTAGTATTTTATCACATTGAGAAAACCACTTCTAGTTGTGTAAGTTCATTGTTGGTTGAGTTGTTGTGAAATTTGATTATTGAGGATAACCTTTTTTGGGTTTGCTATCAAAGATGAGAATTTAATCTCATGGTTATTGATTCAAAGTTTAAATTATTTTAAGTTTGAACTTTTCAATCATATTGTAAGTTTATTTTTGTATTTGATGCGGGAGAAACATTATATCCAAGTGTATACTTCAAATAGTATGGAGAGTCTATTCTTTAGAGATAATGTACTTCTAAAGGTAAAAGATAATGATAAAGAGGATGTGTGCATTTCATAAGACCTATGGCATGTTCTAGTAAATCTACTTTTTCATCATCTAGTTCTCAATATGGTAATTCAAGTTACAATGACAACTTAAAGAGAGAAAATTAGAATTTGTAAGGTATAATTTCTTCAATGTGTACACATTGAAGAAATTATACCTTACAAATTCTAATTTTTGTAGAATAGATTTATAGTTGGAGGATTGCAAGATTTCTTTAGATTTACTTGTTGTATAACCAATGTATTTGTAATGGTGTTTCCTACTATATTTGTTGTAATATATAATTTAGTTAACTAATCAATATTTTTTTACAAGCTCATGATGCTAGTGTTAATAACAATCAAATTGTAACTCTTCTAAAGAAATGACTCATAATTTCTTATATGAGTTTCTAGATGACTTTTGAAGATGTGATAATTTTTAATGTTAAATATGTGTATTTTTTCTTGTTTTATTTAATTTTTTAAAGCACATTAGAGATTACTAGTTATGGAGCTTAAATTGTACATTTTAGTTTATAAATTTAACGTTTTTGTATAAATAGGAGACATTTTGTGATGTCCTGATGCCAACTCGGCACCGACGTTGATAATATGCATAAACATCTTTATTAGTTATTTTAAATGCGTAATTGAGCTGCTTATTACCTAATATAGGTGGTTTTGTCTGTTTTCATGCAAGTCAAAGGATAAACTCAAGTCTAGGAGAACAGCAAATAGAAGCAAATTTTGTGCAGAAGCTGTCATCACTTTTAGTATAAGCCTCAGGTAAGGTTTATACTTTAGTAAGGGCAACAAGTCTCAGTTCACAAGCCTTGGGCAAGGCTTGCGTTCTTGCGGTAGTAGAAAGCACTGGTCTATCTGCAGATAACTCTCGGGTAAAACTAACACCCTAGCAGCAGTAGAAAGTATCAGGTCACACACGGATAAGTCTCAATCAAGGCTTAGGCTCCAGTAGCAACAGATATTGATAACCTAGCACGCTTTTAAATTTAAATGAGGAACCCACTACAACCGGGAAGTGGGGAATCAAATCAAGAAAAAGATAATTTAAAAAAGCAGGAAGAAAGCCAAAATAATCGTGATATACAAGCGGATGCCCTAATCCTCTCAGCCTTTAAATAGGAAGAAAAATAGAGAAGAAGACACGCTGCCAAGGACAGTAGCAAATTTTAGCTTTCCACACCATTCTTTCTTACTTCAAACACTGAAAATAATATTATGTGTATTCGGCTCATCATGAGCAGCTGACAAAACATCCTTTCCAGTTAAAGACTTGCTTGAAGTTCTAGTTTTTGATTGTAAGATCTAATTATTTTACTTTTGTTCTTGTTAAGCTTCAGTATTTTGATATATCTCTGTGCATATTATTTTTGGTGTGTGTTAGTCGTTTAAATAAAGCCCATTAGGCATGCGACATGGTAACATATTTCAATTTAAAACTCCTGAATCCATAATCATTCAGGTTATTCTGATACTTATTACTGAATTAGTTTGGTACTAAGGGAATATGCAATCTGGTTTGAATGGGTTATACAATTGAACTCATTAACTAGAATCAGGTCCTTCTAGCTCATAAAACTATTAGTGAATTAAATCATAAGATTGTATCTGAGGTTGTCTATTAACAAGGAATTACTAAGGAAAGTTCTTGGTTAATTAAGGATTAAGGAAAGACTGGTTGTTAGGAGCATCTCCGACAACTAGAACTGGTTTGTTGAAGTTTGAAAGAATCAATCATTGCATCAATGATCAATCTCATAACTAAATCAAAGCTACTTCTTTTATTAGATTCAAATCATAACTGCTTGTCACATTAATAACTTTTTAATAGCAATCTTTGTTTTATGTTTTAAGTCCCATTAATTAACTTACTTTCTCGCATCAATCTAAAACAAAACCCCCAGCATTCAGCCTTTATTCACTGGCCATAAAGGAGAGTGGTTCTCAATTTTCTGAGAATTTGACCCTATTCACCACTATTATAAATTCAATTTATTATTAGAATATAAAATTATTTTTGGGGGATTCAACACCCATCAGACGTCCAACTAAGCATACTAATAGACCAAACTTAATTTTAGATTACCAAATCAATTCTTTTTTATGCTTTTAGGAAATTTGCCCTTGAACCCGCGATTGGGGGTTAAAATCCTGCAAGCCCGCACCCACGACACAGGGTGCCTTGGCCTGTGGCACTCTCAATGTGTGCATGTCTGGCATTTTCCATGCCTCGCACAGGTTGGTGCACGTAGTAGCTTGCTAGTGGGGCATAGGCCTCAATGTTGTGGACGCCTGGGCATGCCCCCTTGGCGCATGTGCACACATCACTCGGCATAAACAGTGCCTCGCCCAGGTCCTCTCAGTGCAACAAGGGCGCTTGACAGGAACCTATCACCTATGCATATGCAGCATGCGAAGGGACATGTCTTGATGCTTTTGGATGCCTAGATAGTATCCCAAGTGCATTATCGCACACAGTCGCCCGTGTCTACCCCATTTGCCAGAACGTTGTGCCTGGGCAACAGAGACAGAAGCATAGAACATAATACACTAGCAAGCTGATTAGAAAGCAGAACTTGAAGAGGAGAAGATGAGAAACAAATTCGAAGCAACGTTAAACACATAAGAGAGATAGGAAAAAAGCTAAGAAAAAAAAGAAATTAATCAAATAATATATTTATTTAATTTTCAATTAGCATATTTTTGGGATAGAAATTTTTAGGATTTGTTTCATGATAAAACCCAAATGCTAATGTTTGAAATTTCTTATAAATTTATTCTTGATTATTACATGATTATATTTCTCTTAAATATAGTTGTTATTGCTCAATCCACTATGTCTGGTTAAATTTTCTTGTCAAAGTAATTGAGATAGCCTGAATCAAAGGTAGATTTGTGGTTTAATTTTTAGTTTTCTTCTTGTTGCATTTTAGCAGTAATGAACTTAATTCGGTTGTGAGAATTGACCAACTCATACCATTATTTACGATTGATGGTTTTAGAGTAATAAAAATAAAATTCTATTAATTAGACATATACTAGTAAGTGTTAATAGAGAATTGAACGAGATTAATATAGTCGAATTAACGTGTATTAAAAGAATTATCACATACTTAATTGAATTAAATGAGTAATTGTTATAAAAAGTTATCAGTTGTTAATTCATAGACCTAGAGAATACTGAAAAGAAAATCGAAAGTACATTAGGATAGTTCGATCATTACATATTAGATTAAATTGATTGTAAAATTAAAACACGAAAATACCAAAGATTCAGGTGAAATCAATTACTCTGGTATGTTTCTATTGATAGTTTTTATAAATTTAATTATTTTACTTTGATTAAGTTGTTTTAATTTTATAAAAATTTAATTCAATTTCTATATAATAGTATAATTTCTACAGTTTTGGTATTTGATATGCAATTTCTGTGGGACGATACTCTATTTATCATTTTATTACTTGAACAATTTTGTGCATTTGTGAATTCACCCAGTAGTAGAGGACATGGTCGTGGCCATGGTCAAGTCTATAAAAGAAATAACACTCAAAATGATGCCAAAAATGAAGAAAAAAGCCAATAATCAAATAGAGGTCGTGGAAGAGGTAACAGAAAAGCTAACCATAGAAATTCTAATAAATCTAATGTTGAACGTTACAACTGTCACAAATATGGACCTTATGTTTCGGAATGTCGTAATGCTTCAAACGAAAAGGAGGAGCAAGCCCATTTTGTCAATGATAGACAATTATAAATAATAGTTTTGAGATTCAAGAAAAAAGAAAAAGTTATAGGAATCTTGACCCCAACACAAAAAGCAAAAGCTTTGTAATCCCTTATGTCAAAGACATCGACACAGGATAACAGTAAAAAACAAAACATAAAAGTTTCGTTAAGGAATCTAGTATTACTTTCGACATCTTAAGGAGTATTTTTATATAAAAAAATTTAATATGATTGTTATTTTGCCTGTTTTGTATGCCTCTATGTTCAAATGAATCGAATTACTTTTGTTTTCAAGCATACTATGTGAATTTTAGACGCTAGATGAATTTACATGTAATAAGTGTAATATGCAATTCGTAATAGTAAAAGTAAAAAGAAAAGGAAAATAAAAAGATAAAAGTGAAATGAAGCCTGTATGGTCCGAAATATATATGTATTGACATGCATAAAGAAGTTATAGGAATCTCGACTAGGGCTGAACAACCTGAAGCCCCGGATCATCTGACCAGGGCTAAATTTGTAGAATGTTTCTGAGCCATTCAAGGATTAACTGCAGCCGTAGGATAGAACTAGGCCAACCTTTGTCCACCCCCTGCCCCTAAATTCTGAAACACATATCGATCTATCTCCACAATATAGCGGAGTTTAGGAAACTTAACCACCCACACTTTGAAGGTGGTCCTGATCCTTTAATAGTCGAACACTGGATCCTACAAATAGAAAAGCTCTTCTCTGTACTAGAATTGACCGAAGAACAAAAAGTGCCTCTTGCAGCTTTTATGTTAAAAGGTAAAATCAAACATTAGTGGCAACTTAAGAATGAAGTTCTTCCTACCCCTACTACCTGGGAAGTTTTCATGGACGCTTTCTTTGATAACTTCTTCCCTACTTATGTTCAGGAAAAGAAAAAGGAAGAATTTCAGGACGTCCACCAAGGAAGCTTGTCTGTAGCCTAATATGCAGCCTGATTTGTTCAACTGTCTATGTTTGCCCTTTTGATGGTCACCCCCGAAAGCTGAAAAGCTAAAAAGTTTCTCAAAGTCGTTCATGCTGACATTTATGACCGGGTCATGATGCTGAGACCTAACTCGTATGTAGAGGTACTTGAACATGCCCAGTTGGTCAAAGATCTTATCTCGACTAAGCACCAAGGTTTTGCCCGAGTTCATGCTCAACAACAACCCCAACAACTTAAAAAAAGATTGTTTGCCCCAGTAAGTAACCCTCCGAATAAATGAACCAGAATTGTCCTTCCTCCTGCCCTGCCCCCACCTACAGCTCCACCTGCCTGAGCTGACCAACCTTGTCAACATTGTGGTCACTCGCATGGTGACCTGCCCTGTCGGCATATCAATAACACCTACTATCGGTAAAAAAGCACCCAACACCTTATAAAAGATTGCCCTCAGCAACCAAAGGATGTAGACCGACCCATAGCACAAGGTTGAGTGCACCACTTAGATTAATCTGATGTCCTTCCTGCTCCTGTTCTCATCTAGGGTATGTTTTCTATTCATAAGACTTCTGCTAAGGCTTTGATCGATACTGGTGCAACTCACTCTTTTATTTCCCATGCATTTGCTTATAACCTAGAATTTAGACCATAAGCTTTAGGAAAATGCAAGTGGTGGAAACTCCCTCTAAAGGACTACTAGAGGCTCATTACATATATAAGGACTGTAGGATAAAAACTTCAAGAATAGAGATATATGTAAATCTGATACTTTTAGATTTTGTAGAATTTGATGTAATATTATAAATGGATTAGTTGAAAAAATATAGAGCTATAATAGACTGTGAAAGTAAAATTATAACCTTACGATCCCCAAAAAAGAAATAAAAGATATTGTTATCATTTTTCTAACAATTGAATGAACAAGAATATGGATGTTGATCCTGTTGTGTGTTCCATATGAATTGTTTGGAATTTTTTGATGTCTTTCCCATCGAACTTCTTAGTCTACTTCCCCATGTGAGGTAGAATTCCTAATTGAATTATTGCCTGGAATCCAGCCGATCTCGAAGCCTGCGTATCGTATAAGTTGCACTAAGCTGACAGAGCTGGAACATCAGCTTTCTAATCTTATCACCCGAAAATTCATTCACCCTAGCCATTCTCCTTGGGGCGCTCTGGTGTTGTTCGTAAAGAAAAAGAATGGTACCCTTCGACTCTGCGTGGACAATAGGGAACTCAACCTAGTGACCATTAAAAGTAAGTACCCCTTATCCTAGATCGACGATCTCTTTGATCAACTACAAGAAGCCACGGTCTTCTCTAAGATCGATCTCAGAACTGGGTATCACTAGTTGAGAGTTAAAGAAAAAGATATTCTCAAAACTGCCTTTCGATGTATATATGGATTGTACGAGTTCAAGGTGATGTCGTCCGGATTAACCAATGCCCCAGCAGCTTTCATGGACCTAATGAACTAAGTTTCCATACACGCATTGGATCGGTACGTCATCATCTTTATTGATGACATTCTAGATTATTCCAAAAGCCATGAGGAACACATTGTGCATTTGGCTAAAGTGTTGGTGACTCTCTGCTAAAATCAACTGTATGTCAAACTAAGCAAATGTTCCTTTTGGTTGGATAAAGTTTTTTTTCTCGGTCATGTAATCTCAAGTGAAAGAGTTTCTGTAGATCCGTCCAAGGTAGAATCAGTAATCAGCTGGACTCCCCCACCAATGTGGCCGAGGTATGTAGTTTCTTTGGTTTAACAGGCTACTACCAACGATTTATTGACGGATTCGTTATATGGCTCGACTCACCAGAAAGGGGGTACCCTTCATTTGGAATTATGGGTATAGTGAAAGCTTCAGGAACTAAAGTGTCATCTCAACTCTACCCCTGTGTTAATCGTCTCTTACAATGAGCAAAGATTCCAAGTCTACTGTTATGCATCTCATATTAGTTTAGGGGGTGTCTTGATGCAGCATGGCAGAGTAGTCGCCTTTAAATCCTGACAGCTCAAAGTTCATGACCATAACTACCCTGCCCATGACCTGGAGCTGTCAGCCCTTATCTTTACCCTGAAGATATGGCGACATTATCTGTATGGTCAAATTTTTGAAATCTACACTGACCATAAGAGCCTCAAATACATTTTTTTCTCAACGGGAGTTAAACATGAGGCAAAGACACTAGATGGATCTTCTAAAAGATTATGATTGCCAGATCATTTATCACCATAGGAGAGGAAATATAGCCATCGATGCTCTAAGTCAAATGGCGGTTGTTGTGTTGGCCCAAACCATGGCCTCCAGTTGGAATATGATGGACACTGTACAATCACTCTGCCTTACTTATTATGGCAAAGGCACTTATCTCACCCAGATCCGAGCCCTACCAGATCTCTTTATAAAGATTTGGGAAGCACAGGCCACAGACCCAGAACTCATCAAGAATATAGGTAAGTTCAATTCTAACAAATCTCCTAATTTTAAGATCTCTGATGACAGATTATTCATATTTTGGAACCGAATTTGGGTCTTCATTGTTGTACGCACAAATGTACTTAAGACCGCCCATGCTTCCAAGTTATCCATTCATCTCGAAAGTACCAAAATGTACCAGGACTTGACAGGACAATATTGGTGGCCAGGAATAAAGAATGATATAGTTGACTACGTCTCCTGATACCTTACTTGTCAATGGATAAAAGCAGAACATCGAGACTTGGTGGCTTGCTACAGAGTCTTCCAATTCCTGAATGGAAATGGGAGCACGTGACTATGAATTTTTTCACCAAATTGCCCAGGACCTATTCTGGTCGAAATGTCATTTGTGTCAATATCGATAGGCTGACCAAGACTACCCATTTCCTACCTATTCGAAGCACAGACTCCACCACTAAGTTAGCCCGCCTATATGTTGATGAGATTGTTTGAATTCATGAAGTTCCTTCATCCATTGTATCCGATTGCGGCCCCTTGTTCACTTCTCACTTTTGGAACAGCTTTCAAGAAGCTATAGGGTCTGGGTTGTACTTCAGCACCGCTTATCATCCCCAGACTGATGGTCAGTTAGAGCGTACGATCCAAACATTAAAAGACATGTTACGTGCTTGTGTTCTCGACTTTGGTGATAACTGATATGAGTATCCTCCTCTTTGTTAATTCACTTATAATAACAGCTACAATTCCAGCATCAGTATGGCCCCGTATGAAGCTTTGTATGAAAGACTTTGACATTCCCCTACTTGTTGAAGTGAAGTCAGGAACTAACGCCACTTAGGACCAGACTTCATTCAGGAGACCATAGAAAAGTTCACAATCATCCGCAAGAATTTAGTAATTGCCCAAAGTCACCAAAAGAGTTACGCCAACAATCGTAGGCAACCTTTTGAGTTTGTCGTGGGAGATCAAATTTCCTAAAAGTCTACCGCTACAAAGACAATATGTACTTTGAAAAGAGAGGGAAGTTGAGCCCTCGTTATGTGGGACCTTTTACGATCGTCGAGCGCATTGGACCTGCGGCATACTGCCTCACTCTATACCGAGAGTTCGCGAGTTTGCATAATGTCTTTCACGTCTTGATGCTCAAGAGGTACCACCCTGATCCTTCTCATATTATTCCTCGTAATAAGGTGCAAGTACTGGCAGATATGACCTATGATGAGGTTTCTGCGGAAATTCTCAAGTGGATTGATAAGGTCTTACGTAACAAGATGATTTTAATTCTAAAGGTACGTTGGCAGCATCACACCCCGGAAGAAGTGACGTGGGAATTGGAGGATAAAATGAGAAAAAAGTATCCTGAATTATTCGAGACAAATTTGGGGACAAAATGTTTTTAGGTGGGAGAGATATAACACCCTGCCCATCACTGTGCTAAAATGATTTGGAAACTCTATTTACTCAGGTCTTTGGGCGCCTTAAACTTAACTATTTACGCTGTTTAACATTTCTCATTATTCGTGATTTTGATTTATTTTATTATTAATTTTTATTTTATTTTATTTTAAATTATTTTATGTATTTTAAATTATTTTATTTTATTTTAAATAAAAATGAAAATTTGGAAAAAAATAAGAACACGGTGAAACAGGAAAAAACTACCCGCAAGAAAAATCCCACTAGAGGGCGATTTGCTCGCGCAGGTTCTTGGTATTGTGTGCGTGCGCACAATGGCCGTAGAGCGTGCGCATAGTGCGCATGACCCATCCGCACTCCAACACGCACGAGACGTGTGCACAACGCGCATGTCCCCTCAATGCATACAGTGTAGGGTTAGGACCTGCGCGTGCGTCTTGTCACGCATAGGGGGGCCATCCGCACATCACCTCACGCACGAACTAGTGCCGCACACTATGCACGCACCGTCCGCACAGCAGGCCTGTGCGCCTAGGACATGCACACAGTAGGCCTGCGCGCGCGGTAGTAAGCTTGTGTGCCTGCAAGCTAGCCTGCAGTGCACCAACCGGAGCTCTGCCACCTCAAGTAGTGTACCACCACCACCGGTGGAGGAAATTTTCCTCCCTCATTTTTTGTCCCAAGAATCTTTTTTCCTCTCTCTTCACTAGATTTTGCCATGTGGCACAAATCCAACAGTTTTAAAATTTTATAAATTGCCCTTCCCTTTCCCTTCCTCTTCAGACATCCATTTCTTCCATTTTTCAAATGTTGAGAGAGAGAGATATAGCAAATTAGTGAGAGAAGAAAAAAAAGAAACAAAAATGGTAAAGAAGAAAACATCAAGATTTTGGTAAGAAATCTAGTATTACTTTCGACATCTTAAGGAGTATTTTTAGATAAGTAAATTTAATATAATTATTATTTTGTCTGTTTTGTATCACTTTGTGTTCAAATGAGTCGAATTATTTTTGTTTTCAAGCATGCCATGTGAATTATAGACACTTGATGAATTTGCATGTAATAAATGTAATATATAATCCGTAATAGTAAAAGTAAAAAAAAAAGATAAAAATAGAATAAAACCTGTATGTTCCAAAGTGTATCTGTATTGAAATGCATATTGCATCAAGTATTTCGTTAAGCTTTTTATCTCTTAGGAGTATTTGTCTTTCCATCCTCTATCTAGTCTGTAAAGACGTAAGAGGACTGCTCCTAATGGATGACAGCATGCCCTCTGACGAGAGTGATATCGCACTATCTGTGTATTTCATAATTTATTTGATTTTTTCTATTATCTGACATTATGTATATTTGATCTTCTGTGCTAATGTACCATTTTCGTATTCAAATAAATTGTTTTCATAATGGTGAGATAGGTAAACGAGAAAGCTAAACAGTAAAATAAAATAATAAACTTTTGAAATCTTACGATGTTAATTTAATATTATTTTCTTTATAGAGCATATGGAACTCACTCTTTCCATGCCTCCTCCCATATAAGCAAGAAAATGAGGAAGCGCAAGTAGCCTACCCTTAGAAGTCTATAGTGATCTCGTGGATCCACAAGTTTGAATGCATGACTGTTCACGCACTCTGATGAATCTAGTAGTATAGTGAAAGAAGTGGCCTTTATGTTTTGTATTTTTAGCCACTTTTGGCCTCTGTTTATGTATTGATTTGGAACATTATATATATTTGTAAGGAATTTGTTATGATTTGATTTTGCTGCATAAATTTTATCATGCACTCATTATTCTGAATCTGTATCTGACACCCATTTGCTTTAATTAGAACTTGGGATGTCACAATATGTCTGCATCACTCATTATGGAAAGAAGTTATTCCAAAAGCACCTGCATTATGCTAGACTTTAATGTGATCATACATAATTATTTTGTATTCAGGTGTATTGGCAAAATGATAAGTGTATACCCATACATAACCGTTCTGTGTTCGAGTGTATGGAGAAACAATCTGATCTGTGTGCCCTAACCATTTCGTGTTCAAGGGGTAGCAGTGTTTCAAGATACTCATGTATATCGTTCCATGTTTGAGTACATAGGAAATCTGTGATAAGTATGTGTACCTATGTATAATGTATGATAACTGATTAACCCTTCATAATAGTGATGAAGTATACAATGAAGCAACTATGAATCTGTTTTCTGATTTGTGCATTCGTCTTCTGATTTGTATATCTATTTTGAAAAAATTTTATGATATATATTTTGTTATGTATAAAGAAACTATATATTGCATATATTATGATGTGATTTCATCATATCACTTATTAGAATATTTTATAAAAAAATTTTGAAGCTAAACTCTGAGATTAAGGTTACTGTTTTGTACTTTTGTTTAGTAATGTAAGTAAGAAAATTTAGAGCCTCGTAAATATGTTTATGTCTTACATTTAAGGGATGTAACGCTTCTGCGATTCTGTTATGATTAATAAAGTTAAGTTATTTTACTTAACTCGAATATATGTGATTTAAGTAAGTAACTCCGATTATTATCCTATAAGACGGAATATAGTCTGTGACAAGGGTGTTGTTTTTGTATCCTATCATGACCTAATATCATTATGGAACTATCCCAATATGGTTATAGAACTAACCCAATATCATTGTGGAACTATCCCAAAATGGGAAATGAACTTACCTCAATGGGAAAAATGAAATGATTTATTCATTCACAGTGGTAGTTGGTAATCCCCTCTACCCTCAGATATATATTAGAATAGTTTTGCTTGAATGTCAACAAAAGACTTAATAAAAACATAGATATAGTTGAGGTTAAATAATGATGGTGCTCTTACTGTGAATCTTAGTTTGAATAGATTATATTAGATTCCTTATTCATGTTATGTTTTGTTCTTTCATTGCCTTTATTGTGCTTATTCATGTTATGTTTTGTTCTTTTATTGTCTTTATTGTGTTGTTATGGTCACCTGTTTCATAAGTCAAATGATGATTTTCTCTAAGTATTTAAAATGTGTTCATCTATGGAAGCTTATGAGGTAACTTAATTTTATTGTGAAACTTACACTTTTTCTTCAACTGTTAATTACTTTTTAAACCTTGACAGTGTAGTTTAAATATTCTCAATCTGTGCCCCCAAATGATGAAAGCAATGATGTGCTCAATGTGTTGCCCCTTAAGCTTGTTTGGATCTCCTTTAAGACCCTTAGGATAGTTACAAGTTGTCTGTGCCCCCAAATGATGAAAGCAATGATGTGCTCAATGTGTTGCCCCTTAAGCTTGTTTGGATCTCCTTTCAGACCCTTAGGATAGTTACAAGTTGTCTGGATCTCTTTTCGGACCCTTAGGATAGTTACAAGTGCTCTATATCGCTTGCACTCTGATGACTCTTTGTAAATATTTAAATGACTTTTCTTTGTGTATTTATATTTTGATAGCCAACTATTGGTCTGAGGTGTAATGTAAATTTTAAATTTTGTATAAGAAATTTTTATTTTTCGTTTCAATGTTTTAGTTATTAGCACTCATTGATGTTTTTGTTATCGAGCTCCCTTCTACCATTAAGTATTTAGGATGTCATAACCTATCCTGACCTATAAAGGCCTTCACACCCATATTTCACCAATGGGTCACTTTTTCGAGTTGATGCCCAACAGAGTAATCCTCTCCGCCATCACCCAAAGGCAAAGCAAAGGGCCAAATCCGTACATGCACATCAATCATTTTTAAAGTTTAATTTAAGCATGCATTTTCACTTCAACGAAGATCAAAGACATATATCCAAACTCATCAAATATTCGATAATTTATAATTGTGAACAATATTTATTTGAACGTATTAAAAATAAATCAATAATCATTAACTTAATTTTTCTATAAATTTCACTTAGGAAAGTAAAAAAAATACTAAAAAATCCCTCCGAAATCTTTAAACTTTAGTTTCAATGAGGCTGTTAGTGATTTTGAGAAAAATGAAAAAAGTTATCGATGATCCATAAATCATACGAAGAAAATCAAACTTCCGGTCTCCCTAATCCTCTCTCAAATTTTCCTCTAATTTTTCTTATAAAGTGAAGAATAAATTTTTGTGAAGAGGAAGGAGGGGAAGGGGCTTTAAATAGCCTTCCTAAATGCATGGGATCTGTTGGATCACATGCAATCAACGGTGGTCGTTGATCAGCCAAATGGCTCACCAACCACCCCCACATGGTGTGCATGCACCCATGTGGCAGCCATGCACACCGGGTAGGGTTGAAGGGACAGACAGAACAAGCCGTCTGTCAATGGGTCATGCAAGGTGCGCCCTTGCATGCGGCTGCGAGCTGCAGGTGGGCAGCACGCGCGTCCAGGATGACACGACAGCCTGTGCAGGCACGTGTAGCCTGATGCGACAGCCTGCGTGCGCAGACATGGGCGGACAGCCCCATATGCGATGCGACAGCCTCGCGTGCAGAGTTGGCATGTGCGTGCAGGC
The DNA here is from genome assembly GCF_054855325.1 of Carica papaya. Taxonomy (NCBI): domain Eukaryota; kingdom Viridiplantae; phylum Streptophyta; class Magnoliopsida; order Brassicales; family Caricaceae; genus Carica; species Carica papaya. The sequence continues at coordinate 13,465,598 of NC_142310.1, forward strand.
ACATGGGCGCTGGCCGAGCCGTTCCCACTTGTTTGCAGGTCCTTCTCCGACATGTTTTCTGTTTTCGTTTTATTTTTATTTTAAAAAAATTCCAAATTGTTTTGGGCAAAAATAAAATCATGCATGATATATTTTAAATGTTGATTAAAATTTAAAACAACTACAAAATCATGCATAACATAATTTAAATGAAGATTAAAATTTAAACATAATCAATCATGTAAAATAGGAAATTTTAAAACACAGTACCGAATATAAAGGTTCTGGGGAGTTACAGTGCATACCTGACGGGCGTACACACATCGAGGGGTCTGTGCATGCAAACAGGCCTTCTAGGCTGCGGGTGCGGGCCGGGAAAAAATACCCCAGTCGCAAGTTCGAGGGGAAAACCCCCCCCATGCATGGTGATTTCTGAAAATTGGGAAATTAATAAAATAAATGAAATCAAATAAAATGTGAAAGAAGAAAATAATAATAATAAAGTAAAAATTGGAAATGGTGTAAATTAAACTAGAAAGGGATATTTTTGAAAGGAATGGAATTAATAAATAAATTAAATTAAATTAAATAAAAGATTTAAAAAGAAAAATAATAAAAAAATTGGGAAAATTTATAATTAATAAAATAAAATTAGGAAATTTTATAATGGACTTTTTAATGAGTGGAAAATAATAATTAAATAAATAATAAATAAATAAAGAATATAGTATATATTGATTAGTTTTCGAGGACTTGCAGATTTGAAGAAGAAATAATTAAAACTTAAACTATAATTACAAAGTCGAGTCTAAATATGATTTTTTTTTAGTTTTCGTTGGAGGGTAGTGGTAATTGTAGCTACTGGCTAGAGCCACTAACCCATGTTTTGGGGGGGTTTGTTCCACTGGGATGAACATTACTATCAGGAAGAGTCGATGCCACTACTGTCAGAGACAATTGACACTATTGTTGCTTGGGGCAATAAAGATGGCGACTTGGGTGACCTTGTATGTGTGGACCTGAGAGCTAAGTAATTTGTATGTATTTATTTGTTATCGATATACTATAATGTGCTTATTGATATTTAGAAATAAGGTCGCCCAACTTTGTTGCCCTCCTTGGAAATAGGGGTAGCAGTTGCTGTAACGGCCCCGGAAATTTAAAATAAAATGTGTATTAAAAATATCAAATGCGGAAACGAAGTCAAAAATTCGATTAACATCCCTTACACTAAAACCAAAAACGTGCTCACAAAATATAAAAGATCAAACTAACTAAAGGAGAATCTCGAAAGTAAAAGCTATGAATACGACTATGGAGTCTTTAGGCGTCCCCTTCGTCGTCCTCTTGCGGAACGGGCTCAGGAACAATGTCTTCCTGATCTGAAATGATTAAATAAGGAATGAGCTACACTAGCCCAGTAAAGACATCACGATATCTCACCGTCACGGAGGTAAAGGTGGGTAGAAAACACAAAAAGACCAATGAAGCATAATTTACAACAAATTCTTTTATCAATAATAAATCCTTCACCATCCACTTACCTCGGTAAAATTCATAAAATAGTATACGAAAGCAATAACATTATCATCATCATGAAATCATATATAAACTGTATAACATAATACTTATCACGCCTTTTGTAATTCAATCATTACACAACATATTTTCCTCATTTACCAGCCCACTAGTATCCATGGGGATCCATAGGGGTCCCGCTATCCGTTAACCCTTAACACTTGAAATCAGATTCCAGGACCGTCCCCATACCCCGTCCGGTATAGGCGCCAAAACTATAAACCCCATTACCCCGTCCGGTATGAGGGTGAAACGGGCCGTCCCCATACCCCGTCCGGTATGGGCGCCAAAACACATAAGGTCTTCATACCCCGTCCGGTATGAGAGACCACAATCCCAGTAGGGTTCCCTACGGACCCGGTCCGTCCACCATCTCCCAGGATATCTAGTCAGGCTGACCACATTATACAATTACCAATTTACATAATCTTTCATTCTCCTTTTCCTCAGTCAGCATCATCAATTCACATACAAACAAGCAAAATAATAATTTATGCCAAATAGGCAACATACAGCATCAGTATCTCAGTCATTCAATCCATAATCAATGAAACAGTAAAATATGCACACGAAACTATAAAATGAAAACATCAAACCTCATACTGCATTTAAAACTGTAAAATAGGCCAAATAACAATTAACTGACAAACACACTAGACTCGAGCTCCATTAGCGACCTTAAGAAATTTCACACATTCGTTGATTCAAGAAATACCATTTTATCATTATTGAACTTTAATACCGTGATAGGAAATAGGGTGAGGGGTCCTTACTCGTCTCGGGGTCCGAACACGGCTTCACAGTGCGCCTACAGGCTGTCCCTAATTTTTTTTGAATTTTTTTCAGGGAACTGAAACGCACTACTGGTACCTGCACGTGCTCCAAAAAATCCTAAATTAGGCCCAGGGCCCCTTTTTGACCAATATCGCAATTCCGGCACGGCGGCTCCGCCATGCTCCGGCAAGCGGCGGCCATTCGCCTCGGTTTGGCCGTTTTTGGCCGTTTCCAGCCGAATTCGGCCACACTTGCATCAGTCCTTGCGATAAAACAACCCTAGGGCCCTCGGGGGGTCAAAAAATTACGAAAAATCGAAGCTTACCGGCGGCGGTGCTCTCGGGTGCGACGGCTCTCTGGTGAGGTTCGTGTTTTGGTGATTCGGCTCCGATCAACCTGTAGAGAAAAGAATGGTGATCACGGTGATATAAAAATTGCATCAAACGGAGGCCGGGAAGGGCCTCATCGGAGGCAAAAACCGAGGAGGGGCGCGACGGCGCTACTGGGTTTCGGCCGTGTTTTCTGGCTGTTTGGCCGGGATTTTGGCTCCGATTTGACCACAGGAGAAATCAGCGTGGAAAAACGAGTCAGGAGTATGAAATTTATCTCAATCGGCGGTCAGAAATCTCCCCGGTGCGGCGGCGGGTGGCGGCGGCCGGCTTCTCCGGCGTCTTGTTCGTCTTCTCCGGCGAGGGCAGGCGGCTAGGGTTTTTGTGGTCAGGTGTGGGGGTTCTATTTATACCCTTTTGCCTTTTGATCTCAGCCGTCCATTTTGATTTAATCTGGGCCGTCCATTTTTGATTGAATCTGGGCCGTCCGTGCGATTGCATCTGGGCCGTCCGTGCGCCTGCTTGATCTGGGCCGTCCGATTGCGCGTACGCGGATCGCCAACGTGGCCCGTCTCCGGTCGACGTGGTTTTGCCACGTGGCAGGTCCTAGTTGGCCAGGACTGCTGACTGGGTCTGCTGACGTGGCGTTTTTTTTTTAAACCTAATTAAAATATTTAAAATAAAATAATCAATTTTTTTTTTCCACATTTTCCGGGCGTTACAGTTGCTCACGTAGGTTCATAATCAAGGAAACTAACAGTAAGATAATAACTTTATAATTTTAAAACTATCAAATTTGAGTCTAATTAATAAGGGGTGTGTATGTGTGTGTATGAGTATAGAAGACTTGTTATTTGTTTACTTATGATTGATATTTGAGCAACACTGAGTAGGTTATGGGAAGAGAATATTGGCATTATCTGAGTAGAAGAATAATAAAAAATTATATGTTTTATGTTTTAAACTCTATTTTTAAAGTTGTATTAATTAATGTTTTCAAATGTAGTTGATTAATTTTAGTACTTTTTTTTATATTAAGTTTTATGGAACTCACCCTCAATTCATTTCCTCTAGATGAGTCAGAAGAAGTTCTTGATGAGCCATGTCTAGACTCCTTTCAAGAGGACTAGATAAAGAGAAGATTGTTGGAGTTATTTTGGAATGGCATTTAGATTAATTTAATTTTTTTTAAAATACTTTTTATATATTTATATAGATAGTTTACATTAGCCATTTGCTTCATGATACTACTTGTATTAATTGTAAAGGATACGATATTTCTGCATTATATATTTTATTTACTCAATAACGTAGCGGCTCAGCCTGACATTGGTGCCCTATTGGCATCAGGACGTCACACTTTGATACCGGTTAAATGGGTTTTCTATATTTTTTATATGTTATTGTATCTTTAAAGTAAAATCAATCTACACTCTTATCTAAGATCTCTAAAAGGAATTATTTCCTAATTTTGTTTATTAACCTATTAATTCTCTAATTTTAAAAATTTTACATTATTTTAACAATCCAGTCTATTTAACCACACATACCGTACATACTCATCAAAATAGACTTCTTTGATAGTTGGAACGGAGGAGAGTCTTGCACGACTCTCTCTCTCTCTCCCCCTTTTTGATGGTCGAAACAGAGGAGTCTCGTATGACTCTTCCTCCTTCTTTGGTGTTTGTCATCTCTTTTCTTTCTTCTTCTATCAGAGGCGTGCACACCTTTGGTTTCTTTTTTTTATAATCAAAATGGAATCATTTTGGGGTTTCTCAAATGACTTTTCTATTTATAATGCGCAGTTTTGGGTTGGATTTTTTTTTCCTAGGCCTGAGTATTACACGGACACAATCCACAACTCAATTGTAGCTTCAAACCTAAAAATGTTCGTTCAATCTTTTCCTATAAGAGTATTGGATACGTGTTTAACATAAAAGAGCTTTAATGTGTAAGTTAATTATAGTTTAATATTCCTTTGAACTTTTATTTCAAGCATGCAAAGTGGACCTTTTCCTATGAATTCATTTTAAATAACAAGTATGACCTACATTCATCATTTTCTGACATTCTTCAATAAATGTTATATTTTTTAAGTCAGTTGTTTTGGACATAAATTATCTTACCCTAAATGATGATGCATGACCCTTCCCACCATATATTATTTATCAAATCCATTTTCTCCATATTAACAATGCTAATTTTCAGTGATTTATATATATCATCTTCAACCTTCAATTTTTTTCTCATTTTCAACTCAAAAGTTCGCCAAAAGTTTGTTATATTTGTTTCCCTCCTATTTCTTAATTAAATAATTAGCAAACTATATCTCTAGTTTACTTAGATTCATTTAACTTTGTAACTTTATGTGGACAATGTAAAAATATTTTTATTTTTGTATTCACAATATAAAAATATTGTAATATTCATTTTTAACAAGAATCAAAAGGCTAATGCATCGATATCACTACAATAAAACTAAACAAAGTGAAATGTCTTCAAGTTTCTCTATTATATATGTATCTTTGATGAAAGCTTAAGAACTTATTGCTCTCTCTCTCTCTCACTCACAACAATCAACCAAATATGTCCTAGATTACAATTACTTTAATAGATGGAGAAGTTGTCTTGATTTATAGTTAAAAATCAATATTTTTTTTCTATGTATCGAACTAAAATATTTTCTTTATGGACCAAAGGAAGAATTCTTATTTTTTTTTCTTCAAATATCCATACAAAAATAATAGAGAAAGTTAAACCCAAGGAACTATCTCAAATTAAGGATGGAGTCACGACCCACCAATTATCGGTGATCCAACCCACTTCATCATCAACTAATAATTAAACATGCTAACCATAAGAACAAATTAATCAATCTATAATAAGATAATCAAAAGAGCCAAATATATTTCGTCTCATGAATTCAAGTTTTTCCTTACATTCAAAAGCTCTAACATATAAAGAAATACAAGCAACATTATTGTTCCATGCAAAAGAAAACCAATTCTGGCTTTCTCAAATAGTGCAAAATAATGTTCAATCTTCAATCTTTAAATATCTCTAAGGATGATTTCCCCTTAACCTGTTCAGGATATTCTTATGTGCCTACTCTTTGATAACATGAAACGTATCAATAGGAATAAACACAATACTTTAGTGATGATACAATTGTGTGCATGAATATTAGTGTAAGCATTTATGTTTTTACTACAAATAATTTGAATGAAAATTGTGTCTAAGATTAAAGAATAATAATTAAATATTACCTCGACAATTGTAGTTATGTTTTTTTGTAGGATATTAAATTCATCTGTCACTTTTTCCAATGCAACCAAACACCTAAATGCATAAAGAAACAAAGGAATCTAATATTAATATACAAATATTTAGTTTAATTTAATAACACCTCATATATGGTATGCATTTACACTAAGACTTAAAATGAAAATGTCATATATGAGTGTTTTGTGACACTTGAGTGTATTAGGATTAGGTTTTAGGCATGGAAAAAAAAACATCTTACTTTTAAAAAAATTTATATGGATTCAACCATTCAGTGAAATATGTTATATTTATTAAAATCATAAAAGTTTCAACTTTTTTTCCTAAAATAACATTTTCTGCATTGGTTACATGTTATTTTTTTGTTAGCAATCAACATATACTAATATTATATTCTATTAATACTCAATACTATATATTAATAAGATTTTTATGTGAACAAGAGAAAGCTATAAAGACTTGCGCGATGTTTGTTTGAGAAAAGAAAAAACAATTCTTACATTTGTTTATCCTTTTCTTCACGAATATAACGACGTAATTCATTATAACCATCCATCATTCGGCTACCAGTAAGTCTTCAATTCCACATTTGAATGAGCAAAGATTGATTAGTTTACATTTATATTTACTTAAATAATGTGTAATGCAATAATTTTCAAGTCTAACACAAAGAAAAAAGGATATGGATTCTAGCTTTAGATGGAATTTAGACATAGACAAAAAATTTATACACATACAACCACAAAAGTTTTATTCATTGATACTGGAATAATAAATTTTTTAATTTAAAAAGTTTTAAGATATAATGATAAGATGGAACACAATAAAAAGACATTTTAGATGGAAATTCTATGAAACCTTAGAGACATTAAGTCACAAAAGCGTTTATACTATAATTTATTTGATAGGTTAAGTATTTTATCAAATAATTTATTTAAATTATGAAGTAGTAACTTATATTTTAAAGTATCTATGAATTAATAATTCGAATATATATATTTAACTAACTATTATACAATATTATCAATTTACTATAAATTAATGTTAAAATGTATTAATGAAGGCCTTGCGTCTCTAAAATACCATTAAATTGATATAGTGTTAACTAAATCTTCTACTATTCAATAATGCCTTCATGTACACAACCTCGCTTTTGATTTAAATTGAGATTTTATATTCAAATTTATAACTACATATATATATGTATATCACTACTGGTGCTACAAAGAACTTACTATGGACCCATTAACTAACTATTAGTGGAAGATTTTTTGTTGCTTGTACAAAATTTTATTGTTACTAAGGCATGTTGTTGCAAGTTTTCAGTTTTACTAGTTATGTAGTTTTACCCTTAAAGGATAACTTTCTCATGATGTTTTGATAAAGGGTTTAAAGGATCATTGTTGGTGTTTGGCTTGATTTGACTGTCTTTCCCTATCAAGATGTATAGTCTACAAGGTCCAGTGTCGCACCATCTCTAACCACCAAGTTGACACATGACTTTGGTATCATTTATTTCACCATTCACTCAATAATTACTAGCCCAACAACTATTTTGACCCAAGTTATTAATCCCAGAAAGATTAAACTCAATACAATTACAAATCACAATCAAAAAGTCTACAAGATCCATAAATGCATCAATTTAGAGTCAAACAAATCAAACCCTTTACATAAGTGATAAGAAGAACATGAAACTCTAGCGTTCACTAGTGTTTTCCTGTAATAATTGGTTGATATTATGATAAATTGTAACGGCCCCGGAAAATATTAAAAAGAAATGAGTATTTAAATATATCGAATGCGGAAGCGAGATCAAAATTTCAGTTAACATCCCTTACACGAAAAACAAAAAACGTACTTAAAATATAAAAGGTTAAACTAACTAAGAAAGAAAACTCGAAAATAAACTATGCGTATGACTACAGAGTCTCTAGGCATCCCCTTCGTCATCCTCCTGCGGAACGGGCTCGGGAACCATGTCTTCCTGATCTGAAATGGTTAATTAAGGAGTGAGCTACACTAGCCCAGTAAGAACATCACGATATCTCACCGTCACGGAGATAAAGGTGGGTAGAAAAACACAAAAAAGACCAATGGAGCATAATTTACAACAAACTCGTTTATTAACATGAAAACCTTTACCATCCACTTACCTTGGTGGAATTTATGAAAACAATATGAGAAAAACAATAACATTATCATAATCATTGAATAATCTAAGCTGTAAAACATAACACTTATCACGCCTCTTGTAATTCAATCATTGTACAACATATCTTTTTCTCATTTACCAGCCTACTAGTATCCGTGGGGGTCCATAGGGGTTCCGCTACCCGTTAACCTTTAACATTCATAATCAGTTTCCAGGACCGTCCCCATACCCCGTCCGGTATGGGCGCCAAAACCATAAACCTCAATACCCCGTCCGGTATGAGGGTGAAACGGGTCGTCCCCATACCCCGTCCGGTATGGGCGCCAAAACCATAAACCTCAATACCCCGTCCGGTATGAGGGTGAAACGGGCCGTCCCCATACCCCGTCCGGTATGGGCGCCAAAACCATAAGATCTCCATACCCCGTCCGGCATGTGAGACCACAATCCCGGTAGGGTTCCCTACGGACCCGGTCCGTCCACCATCTCCCAGGATATCTAGTCAGGCTGACCCCATCATACAATTATCAGTCTACACAATCTTTCATTTTCCTTTTCCTCAATAAGCATCATCAATTCACATTTAAACAAGCAAATCGTAATTCATGCCGAACAGACAACATACAGTATCAGTTCTTCAGTCATTCAACCCATAATTAATAAAACAGTAATATATGCATTCGAAATTATAAAATGAACACATCAAACCCCATAATGCATTTAAAGCTGTAAAACAGTGTAAAACATGCCAAACAACAGTAAATCATGAATCACACTAGACTCGGGCTCCATTAGCAACCTTAAGCAATTTCACACATGCGTTAATTCAAGAAATACCGTTTTATCATTTTGAACTTTAATACCGTGATAGGAAATAGGGTGAGGGGTCCTTACTTGTTTTCGGGATCCGAATACGATTCACAGTGCGCCTGCAGGCTGTCCCTAATTTTCCCTGAATTTTTCCCGGGGAACTGAAACACGCTAACAGTACCTGCACGTGTTCCAAAAAAAATCCAAATTAGGCCCAGGGCCTCTTTCGGCCCAAATCGCAACTCCGGCACGGCGGCTCCGCCGTGCTCCGGCGACGGCGCCGCCGCTGGCGGCGGCGAGTCGCCTCGGGTTGGCTGTTTTCGGCCGTTTTCGGCTGAATTCGGCCACACTCGCATCGGTCCTTGTCAGAAAACAACCCTAGGGCCCTCGGGGGGCCAAAAAATCACGGAAAAGCGGAGCTTACCGGCGGCGGCGCTCTCGGGTACGGCGACCCTCCGGCGAGGTTCGTGTTTTGGTGATTTGGCTTCGGTCAACCTGTAGAGAAAAGAATGGTGATCACGGTGATATAAAAATTGCATCGAACGGAGGCCGGGAAGGGCCTCGTCGGAGGCAAAAACCGAAAGGGGGCGCGGCGGCGCCGCTGGGCTTCGGCCGCGTATTCCGGCCGTTTGGCCGGGATTTCGGCTTCGATTTGGCCATAGGAGGAATCAGTGGGGAAAAACGAGTTGGGGGTATGAAATTTACCTCGATCGGCGGTCGGAAATTTCCCCGGTGCGGCGGCGAGTGGCGGCGGGTGGCGGCGGTCGGCCTCTGGTTCGTCTTCTCCGGCGAGCGACTGGCGGCTAGGGTTTGTGGTCTGGTGTGGGGGTTCTATTTATAACCCCTTGCCTTTTGATCACAGCCGTTCATTTCATTTTAATCTGGGCCGTTCGTTTTTGATTGAATCTGGGCCGTCCGTGCGTTTGAATCTGGGCCGTCCGATCGCGCGATTGATCTGGGTCGTCGGATCGCACCCACGCGGATCGCCAACGTGGCTCCTTTTGGAGTGACGCGATCTTGCCACGTGGCAGGCCCCGGTTGGCCGGGACTGCTGACCGGGCCTGCTGACGTGGCTGCTGACGTGGCCCCCCCCCCTTTTTTTTTTTTTTTTTTTTTTTTCCTCCTCCTTTCCGGGCGCTACATAAATAATATTGATTATAGAAAATACACATCAGTTTTCTTGAGTATTTGTTAAAGGAAACTAAGATTGTATTAGGTATGATGACTATAGATGAGAGATGATAGAAGCCACCTAAGAATTATTATGGATAAAAAAGTTTCTATAAGAATGGGACTTCATATAAGTAATTTATTTTCCTTTCAAGATCGAAACACACTGATGAAAGATATTATTAGACAGAAGATGTACTTAAAGAGAAATAATTTCTGACTTGAGAAAATCCATATGAGGAAAATGGATTAGGTAACATGACTAAATCCTATCTATAAAGAAATTGATAATTCGTAAAAAGAATTATTAATTGAAAAACTTCTTATAGGGAATGCTTGGAAATTTTTTTGTAACTCTCCTACCTATAAAGAGATCCACAAGGTTGAGAATGTCAACCTTAGTAAGTCTCATTTTTTCCCTTTAAGCTAATGTCATGTTGTTCTTAGCCCTTATAGACTATTGTGAATGCTTAAACCTGTTTGGCTTAACTAGTAAGCTAATACATCTTCTTGTTGGAATTTTGAACCTATGTACAAGTGGGAACAAAATTTTAAAACTTAATTATCTTCACGTAATTTATTTATCTAAATAATAATTATACAATAAACAAAACATACAATTTATGCAAGACTTCTTTTAAAAGGCAATGCTTGAAACAAGTGTAAATTCTATGTTAAATGAATTTGTAACTTACATTTTTTTTTTTAACTATAACATAATGAAATATCTACATAAAATAATAAAAAGTAAGTTGATATGAAATTTCTTATAGGATTAAAATAATATATTAATTCAATACATTATTTTAATAGAACTTGAAATGTGTTATTTTAATTTCGTATAAAATTCTATATGAACTTAATTTTTTATTATAATAATACAATTTTGAATATCCCTATTAGATAATATGAATTTGTTCTAATGTAGCAAAAAAGAAACTTATAAAAAAATATTATGTTTTAAAATTATAAAATAATATGGTCAAAGTATTTATTCATTCAACTTTAGTATAATATAAATTTAATATAAGATTCTAAGAATTATAAAAAGTATTATTTTCAATTATAAATATAATATTAAGTATATGTTAGTGTGTATACAACATTTATTTACTAAAAGTAAATTTAAAAGATATTACCTATAGATACTTGGTTCGACATCTTTTGCGTAATCCAACCATTTGGAATAGTCCACGACTTGCTCATTCCTAGTTATAAGAACATAAATAATAAAAGATATAAAATTTAGGGACTTGCAAATGCAAACATGTGTAAATTAGGAGTCATTAGTTCATAACTACAAAATAGCATAAATAAATTCATTAATTACTTGACATTTGTTAGTTTTAATATAGAAACTCCCATATCTTTGCAGATCACGTTGGTCATTTCCAAATAAGCTTGATAAATAAAATCATCTTCAAAATCTCTTAAATCATTGAAGTTAGTTTCAAGAATTCCCTGCAATGAATAAGAAAAATAATTAATTTACGAAAAATATGTTTTATTTATATTATTTTCTTTTATGTATTTTTTTTTAATCTTATGGAAAAAAAATTGTATCGAAGAGAGATTAAAGCGATATAATAAATATAGATAAATATTTTAATATATATATATCAGAAAATATATGTTCCATAACAAGCCATTAAATGCATACAAATTATAAAAAAATTATTACTATCTACATCAAATTTAATTCGTATTTAATTAATCAAAGTAGTTTCGTTATTTTCATCCTTAGTTATAACGGAAAAGACTCAACTATGCTCCGATTATCTATCTCTTTAAGGTCTAAAAAAATTAATACTTCTAATATATATCAATATGTACATATATATATATATATAGAAAGAGTGAAAAAGCATTAAAAAAAAAATTCTTACTTTTGGCAGATAAAAGCATAAAAAAAAAAAAAAAACTAAAGTCGAATATCTGATCCTTAAGGTTTTGCATGAAGTTCGCAAGCTCTTGAGATAGAGTAAGCCCCACCATTTTTGTCTATTTGCAAAAAAATCAAATTGCTCAGTTTCTTGTCAATTTATTTGAAAAGTTAAATGTAATATATTTATGTGTGTATATGCGTGTAAATATGATATACCGCTGCTATAAATAAAAATATTTAACAATCATTTGGATTTGGATTTTTTGTAGGTATCCCTAAAGTAAATTAATAATTTTAATTTTATGTTCAAATTGGCAGGATTTGGATTTGGATTTGGATTTGGATTTGGATTTGGATTTTTTATTTTAATTTTGATTCTTTATTCAATTTGGATTTTTATATCTAATTTAGACTTTAAGACTAATTTTAATATTTTCATTTGGATTAATGTATATCTAATTAATTATTTGGACCTCACTTTACTATTATTTCTGCTAAAGATTTAAAAGTTTTATGAAATTTATTTGTATTTTTATATTCAATTTAGTTATTAGATCATGCAAATTCTATTAGAAAATAATAAAAATTAAGATCATATCACATTTTATATAGAATACCAATAATAACTCCATACTTTATTAATATTAACAATATCTAGAACTCCATTCTTCAAATTTCACATAAAATACAAAATGATTTTAGTTTTTTATTATTTCAACAAAACTTTCAGTAGAATGTGCTCTATTCAAAATGACTTCATATGTAACATGTCATGAATTAATGGTCGCCCTTTGAGTTTCTTCAAAGCCTAAAAGAGCTTAATAGATAATAACCCCCTCTCTCTTATCCATTTCTTCATAGTCAAGGAGGCACTAAACATGATTGTAAGAACAAGAACCAAAGCCTTCTTTTCACTATAGTTATGAATGCACTAAACAAAATGATTGTCGACATCAAGCACCACTAACTAATTAAAAGATTAGTAGCATAAAAGGATAAGACACAATCTAGGTGACCATTTGTTTTTCCCTTTTTGGCTCACAATACTTCGCTATTTTTCAAGTCCATTAGCTACGCTTTCTTACCATTATATGTAACACCCAAACCTTTTATTATTATTATTATTTTTTTATTAGAATTATTTTGGTTTTATTTCATTTTAATAATTAATTTATTTTCTAATAATTATATGTTTTAATTTAATTTAATTTAATTCAATATAAATAAAATAATAATAATAATGATAAAATAGGGTAAAATTATTTTTAGAAATTAATTGAAAATGATTTTAGAAAAAAGGGGTGAAAATTTAGATTTTAGGGGTATTTTTGAAAAGAAAATAGAAAATTGGGGGGTCAAAACGTAATTTAGAAAAATAGCGTCACGTCAGCTGCCACGTCAGCAGCCCCGGCCAACCAAGACACGCTGCGTGGCAGGGACGTTGACGCTGGGAGCCACGTGGACGATCCTCGTGCGCGCGATCGGACGGCCTAGATCTGTTCCCGCACGCACGAACAGCCCATATCAAAAGCGCGTGCGGACTGCCCATATCAATCACGCACGGACGGTCCAGATTCATTCCCAATTTAATTGCGATCAGACGGCCTAGATTAAATCATGATAGACGGCTCAGATTAAAAGGAGAATGTTATAAATAACATCACTCACACCCAACCCCAAACCCTAGCCGCTAGAGCCCTCGCCGGAGAAGACGTCCCAGCCACCTGAGGACCGGCCGCCGCCACCCGTCGCCGCAACGGAGCACTTTTCGGCCGCCAAACGAAGTAAAATTTCTCCCCTTGGCTCGGTTTTCGATGCTGAATCTACCTATGGCCAAATTTGAGTCAAACCACCGACCAATTGGCCGAAAAATACCGTAGAAGCCTAGCGGCGCTGCCTCAAATTTCCACGATTTTTGCCTCCAATGAGGCCCTTCCCGGTTCCCGTTCGATGTAATTTTTACACCACTGTAACCACCGTCCTTTTCTCTACAGGTTGACCGGAGCAAAACACCAAATTCCAAATCGTGCTGGAGGTGCCGCCGCACCCGAGAGCTCCGCCGCCAGGAAGTCTTAGTTTTCTGGATTTTTTTGGCCCACCGAGGGCCCTAGGGGTGTTTTATCACAGGAATCAATGCAAGTTTGACCGAATACAGCCAGAAACGGCCAACCCGAGCTGGATCGCTGCTGTGGGCGACGACGCCGTCGCCGGAGCACGGTAGAGCCGCCGTGCCGGAATTCCGAAATTGGCCGAAAAGGCCATGAGTCTGATTTGGGGTTTTTTGGGGACATGTGCAGGTACTGGAAGTGTGTTTCAGTTTTCGAAGAAAAAATTCAGGGAATCTAGGAACTGACCGTAGGCGCACTGAGAACCTGATTTCATACTCCGAAATAAGTAAGGATCTCTCACCTCATTTCTTATTATGGCATTAAAGTTTAATAAATGATAAAATAGTATGTTATGAATTAATAGATATGTATAATTAATTAAGATTGCTAATGGAGCCCGAATCTGATGTATTTTTCAGTCAGGTATTATTTGATTTATTTTACAATTTTGAATACAGTATGGTGCTTGATGTGTTTATTCTATGATTTCGTATGCATGAATCACGGTTTCATTTATTATGGTTTGAATTATTGTGAACCCGATGTTGTGTTACCTTATTTGGTGTCCATTACTAATTTACGTGTTTATATTTGATTGGATAATTGAGATTAAGAAAAATAGAAAAATGTATGTGAATTGATAAATGGATAATGTCGACAGCCTAACTAGATATCCTGGGAGATGGTGGACGGACCGGGTCCATAGGGAACCCTACCGGGAACGTGGTCTCTCATATCGGACGGGGTATGGAGACTTTATGTGTTTTGGCGCCCATACCGGACAGGGTATGGGGACGGCTCGTTTCACCCTCATACTGGACGAGGTATTGAGGTTTATGGTTTTGGCGCCCATACCAGACGGGGTATGGGGACGGCCCTAGAATTAAGTTATTAATATAAATGGTTCACGCATAGCGGGGACCCCTTATGGATCCCCATGAATACTAGTAGGCTAATAAAAAAGAAAATTTGTTACTTAATGATTTGAAATACAAAAGTATGATATGTGTTATGTTACAGAGTGTGCATGATCTTATGATGTTTATGATATTATTGTTTCTCATAAGTTGTTTTCATAAATCTCACCGAGGTAAGTGGACAGTAAAAGTTTTTATTATTGACAAATGAGTTTGTTATAAATTATACTCCATTGGTCGTTTTTATTTTCTACCAATATTTACTTCTGCGACAGTGAGATAGTGTGATGTCTTTACTAGGCTAGTATAACTCATTCCTTATTTAACCATTTCAAATCAGGAAGACTCCATTCCCGAGCCCATCCCGTAGGAAGATTGCGAGTAGATGTCTAAAGATTTCATAGTTTTATTTATAACATTCATCTTTAGTATTTACTTTATTTGGTTTATTCTTTCATAGGTTTAGTACGTTTAGATTATTGTGTAAGGGATATTAATCAAAAATTTTATTCCACTTCCACACTTAGAATTTTTCTTATATATACATTTTCTTTTAAAATTCCAGAGTCGTTACAGTTGGTATCAGAGCCGCGTTTCTCGGACCCGTCCCTTACACAATAATACTTAGAAGAATACCAAACTGAGAATCATTACTCAACATTTCCTTGTGAAATGCAGGTGCAGAGAGATGAGGAGAGGGAGACCCTCACTAAACCGAGCAGCCCGGGATGATTTGCTTCGGGAAGATGTTGACAGAATATTTGAGATGCTCGAAAGGATAATTACTGCTCAACAAGGTCGAGAGGAGAGAAGGGAATTACCCGACCCTCCCCCACTACCACAGGTTGAGCCACCGCTGCAGCGAGCGGATCCCCAGCCACCCCCGCAAGAGCCTGCTCCTCCACAGTATTTCCGGGTACCACCACAGTATAATCCGATGCCCCCACTATATCAGCAGGTGTCACCACAGGGCCCCCTAGTCTATCCTCAGCCCGGCCCAGTCCCTCTTCCACGGGACCCAGCTCCTTCCCTGATTGACCCGGGCTACGTAGAGAGGTACAGGAGACTAGACCCTTCTAATTTTGTAGGGGAGTCCTCTTTCGAAGATGCCCAGTACTGGTTGGTAGATACAGAGAAGGCTTTCAAGACCTTAGGAGTGGTTCCTGAGCAGAGGGTTACTCTTGCTTCCTACATGCTGGTGGGGGAAGTAGATCGTTGGTAGGAGCTCAAGCAGACCACCCTGCCTACACCAGTCACTTGGGAGCAGTTCTTAGCAGCCTTTCATGCGGAGTACCTCCTCGAGCACATCTGACATTTAAAGGAGACGGAGTTTGTTCAGCTGGTCCAAGAAAACATGACGGTGTTAGAATATGCTCGTAAGTTCCTAGAGCTGAGCCGATACTCCCCTAAGACATTGATGGATGAGGGCAGAAAGGCCAGGAGGTTCCAGTGGGGCCTCCGCCCAAAGATCAAGCAACACTTATTGGTACTAAAGCTCAAGACATATTTAGCCGTTCTAGCAAATGCACATATCGTGGAAAGGAGTTTCAACACCCTTTCTCAGTCAGCAGGGAGCCATAGACCCTCGGCTCCACCCCGCATACCAGCACCTACTGCGCCTGTCTAACAAAATAAGAGGCTCAGACCGGTGATCCAGGTTTCCCCTCAGGCTCCAGGGGCAGCACGTGGCAAGATCTGTCAGCACTGCGGCAGGGATCACGGGGACCGACTGTGCTATCGCCTCAACAACACCTGTCACATATGTGGTAGTGCCCAGCACTATGCGAGAGAGTGCCCGAGGAACCAAAACCGAGGAAGACCTCCTTTTCAGGGCAGGGTTTACAACCTCATACAGCAAGATGCCGATGCTGACCCGGACGTGGTACAGGATATGTACACTATCTGTAACCATATTGCTCATGCGTCACATTCATTTGTTTCACATGTTTTTGCATCCAAACTTAATGTATCACCTGATAAACTTAATTCAATGTTATTTGTGTCTACTGCTGGAGGTAAAACACTATTAGGGGAAGTTGTCTACAGGGCTTGGGCTTGTGCTGTGGAGATAGCAAATAGCAAAACTGAGTGTAGACCTAATAGGGTTAGACACGAGGGATTTTGATGTAATTTTAGGGATGGATTGGCTAGCGGCGTATCACGCCACCATAGATTGCTTTAACAAGAAGGTTGTATTTAATCCTCCTAATGAGGAGCCATTTACAAATTAATAAAATCATTTTATACTTATTCCTTGATGGCAAGTTTCCTTAATTTTCAAGTACTTTAACCTTGCTATTTTCTCTAACTAGGCAAGCCCAAGAAGAAAATTTGTATCCAAGAGATTCCAGTAGTCCGAGACTTTCCAGA